>NC_056728.1:235461896-235778492 GCF_019279795.1 Protopterus annectens | reverse complement strand
CCCCGGTGTGTGTTTGAAACACTTTCATGTGAGACTGGGAATTGTTGGACAAGTATTTACCCTTTTGATGAAGTGAAAGTTTGCTGAGCGAATTTTCTATGCTAATTGTTCGATGTTCAGCCATTGGATGGTTAGCCCATTCCGTAGCTGAACATAAACCCTTAAAAATTTATAAGATCCACCCTACACTGATTTACATTACAGAGACCATAATACAGTGGCAAACCACTTTGCATTTAAGCCATAAAAATTATTATTCCAGGGATAAAAATTCAAAGGGGGATACCAGGGTGACTCTATCACTGCTACTCTTTTTGTCATGTCCATAACCTGTTAAGCATTCTACTTAACAGATTTCTCCTGTGACATTGGTACTACGAGTATCATGCTATTACTGTATACTCTGAACTGATGGATGGGTACCCAGTGAGGCTTGTCAATGCACGTGTGATAACTGCTTATTTCTCTGCATAGTTATTCTAGCCTAGTTTATCAGCTTACTAAGAGGATGGTTTACAATGTGGTGTAGGTATCCTCAGAAATGGGGCAGGGGAGATGGTTGCTTTGTGTACTTCAGATTTATGCTTGGCCACTTGAATACTACAGTTTATCTCCACAATCTCAAAATACGGAAGGCAGTCAGTACGAAGATTGTTGCCTAACCCTGGTTCCTTTAGTTAGGTCTGCGTCACTAAAGTTTTAAGTATCTGTTTGTTAGATCCCAAGCTATTATCAGCAACTTCTTACAGGCACTTCTATATTGATGGATGCTGGTCCTAATTTAGACATTGCTCTTGTTTTGCAGAAAAATTCGACGTGGAGACGATGCCAGTTTTATAAACAACGATTTTCTAAGTTCGCCAGTATTCAAGAAGAAGAGCACTAACAAAATAAAGAGTGAATGTGAAGAAGGCATTTCTTCAGTTTCCACTGAGGTTTCTGGACAGTATTGTTGAACATTTTTCTGCATTTTAAACATCATCTGAGAAAGGTGCATTTCTAGCCCGAGGGCAATCTTGGTACTACAGAGTAGTGAAGTGACCCAGTGTATATATCTTGTCTTGTAATCTTGACCCAGTGTATATATATCCCGTCTTGTGGCCTATTGCAGGCTTAGGCAAACATTACTACAATCCGTTAAATATTTTGTATTGTTTGTAAATGGTTTTATATAATTTATTTTAGGACAATGACAACATTTTTTGGGTATTAATCATACAAAAGCACCTACTAACTTGTTTCTTGGGAAAACAGAGGACCCTTAAATGGAAATGTGAGGTCCAGGAGCAAGGCATCTACATTCCTTGGTTTTAAAAGAACTCAGCAACGCGCAGAATTTTTGGAGATGAATTACAACACATTAGCCTTGTGGTTTATAATGCCAACTGAATTCTCCAGCAGCACTCTAGTTTTATCTGTCAACATTTGTGCAGGATGAACAATCTCAGATTTGTATAAACAAATATTCAAGGCTTTATTTTAAACTTATATTTACTGTAGATGGTTGTAATGTTCCTGAATGCACTCATGAATACATTTATTTGTAGTTGTGGCATCTCTGTTTTCTAGTTAGTGTTTGCACTGCAGTTGTTTGTGTGTTTAGCATGGAGTGAGTGTTACAACTTTCCTTGTTTCCTTTGTGTTAATATAATGCTGACCACAAACTAACTGAAATCTAAAAATAAAGGTTACTTATTTTTAGCAGCTGGCAGGGGGTTACTTCTTGAAACTTTTAACTGTTCATGACAGGTACATAAGAACACCATAATCTTAGTTCAAGAGATACCTCTGCAGTGGGTGAAACACTTGAGATTTCTTTGTATGAATTTCTGTTCTGTAGGAACAGATACAGATGGTCTTCAATTTTGTTTTAATATGGTGGTGAGATTGTCAGGAGGTTCCTCTCGACACTCTGAGACGGAGACCTAAGGTACGGCTACTCCCATTGCTTGCTTTGCAGGGCAGGCTCAAAGCCTTTAAGTGTGACGTCTAGTTCTCTTCCACATCACTGATCTCTCTGCTTTGAAAGTTTATCTCGTGCACGAGTTTTATTAAAATAAGTTTTGTGAAGAGACCTATTTTATTTAAATTGATGCAAAAAGGACACAGCATCAGCACTGGCATCATTGACCAGTGCCATCCCATCACTCACTGGACTTGCACCATATTATTCTTTGCCTCCCATGTGGAAAGAATGTAAGAATGGTCTCAGGAGATCTTGCCAGCAGCAATCTCTTCTTACAAGGTTCTAGCTAAAGAAACAGTTTTCTGTGATTAGATCATTTACTCTTAATTTATCTGTTAAACATTAGATCATCGTTGGGTAACCTAACCTGTGTTCTCGTTTGCCGCTTGATTTAGACAGACTCATTTTGCTCAGCTCCTCGTGGGTTAGTAAGTAGGTGTCTTTGTTTTGGGTATTTTTCCTTTTCATCTAGTTTCTCCCTTTGTAGTTAGTGGTTCTGCTGTTTTTGACGTTATTCCCTTCCTTTTCTCCTCCCAGTTTTTCAGCGGAGGTCATTTGGCTCTCATTTTGGGTGTTGTAGCTTCTCTTAACTAAATTTCTTAAAGTAGTTGTTGTTATTGTGGTTCTTATTTAATAGTAATAGTTTCAGAATAAAAAAAAACAAATCCAGAAAAAACGACTCAGTTGAAACAAATTTTCACTTTATTTACCGGTTTCATCAGCGTGTAACAGTTGTGACTTCATCAGAATAAAAACACTCTAAATGAATTATGGTTAAATAGAGTTTGAAGAACATCACATGACTGAAAAAAAAAATCAAAAACCAACTTCAATTAAAATACTAATGTACTAGTTGAACACGTTAGTTTGCGTCAATTTACTTGACTGTGTTACCCTTTTTAAGTACAAGTTTGAGAGGTACCACTATCAAAAAATTTGTTGGAAAATAAAGGCACAGTTCCTCCACTAAATGGATTTTTAGGTATGAAAAATGTATATATTTTTTTTAATTTGTTCCAAGGGAGTCCTTTTTTTCTGGATTTGTTTTTTTTTTTTTGTTTTGTTTTTATAATTTACTGTCTCGGTTCTTGGTTTGCTTGAATAGTAGTTTCAGACTGATTGCTTGGTGTTTGGACTCCCGCACACGTTTGGGGCTTGATTTGGACTTTGTGTTGGGTTTTGTATCATGTCGGACAAACCCTTGAGTTTCATGTAGTCGGAAAATGCCCATTTCTGACTCGCACGAGGAGTGTCTCTATTGTCTCAGCGGTGACCATCTGGAGGTAGAGTGTGGTATTTGTGCCACCTTCAATCTCAGAGCCCTGGTCAACCTTCGAAACAAGTTGCTTATTAACGCCTAGTTAAAGGGGGCCCCTTGGTCACTGATACCCCGACCAAGGTGGGGCCTTTCAGGGGTGAAGAAAAAGATTCCTCTGGGTGAGGAGGCCCCTTCCAAACGACCTAGGCTGTCAGATCGGAGAGCCTCAGGTCAAAGAGCCTCTAGGGAAGTCCACCCCTGGATCCAATGATTCAGATTCCAGGTCTTCAGATCAGACGCTTTCAGTTCCCACCCCAGATCCAAGGCTCCGGATTCGAGACCTTCGGATCTGAGGATGGGTGGCGGCATCTCTGATCAAAGAGATTCGAGAACAGTTACCTCTGATCCTTCTTTACTCTGTTCCGAGCAGGTCTGATCTGAGAACCGTGTCTGAGCCAGTTGCAGTAGAGGAGTTTCCCTCAGATCACTTGGGAGCAAAACAGATTTTTTCCCCCTCCATGCAGACCTCACTCGAGTGGGCACAAGATGAGATCCTCCGGGTCCAGAGACAGCTGCCCAGCCAGTTCCTCCATCTCCTCCTGATCATCCAGGAGCATTTTTCCCATGGATATGGGCAAGATGATGCAGTCCTCCTTGAAAGCTGAAATGGAGTTGGGGCATCTGGCATTCCTAGCGCACAGGACGGGGAACCAGTCTCCCACTCCCTACCTAACTGCTCCTCATCCAACCTTCAGATTGGATTCCCAGGGACTGGTGCACGGTACGGTGGCGATGGGAGTTTCGGGCCCCACTTTGGTTCCTACCCCATCGTGATTGGTTCTCTTCCAACACTCTCAGGACAGATCATCCCTCCAGCCCAAGCTGCAGCTCCAGGGTCCGTGGGAGTAGATTCAGGTCCAGGTTTGTCGGACAGGTCTCTGTGCATAGGCGCTTCCGACAGCTCTGGGCCGGTGCTGTCTGGTGGAGCAGGGGGTCCAGGGGGGATCTACCCTCTCTTCGGCTGTAGTGTTATCGGCAGGAGAGGGGGAATGGGACCTTATCCAGCCCCTCTGCTTTCCAGGCGGAAAAAAGATCCTTCTCTATCAGAGCTGCCTCCCTCGCCCATGGTCATCCTACCCAGCCCCAGTATTTGAGCGGACCTACTCATCCTGCTTTCGGTCAACCCATTCAGTCTAGCCTCCAGGGGGGAGCTTTCCCCATAGGGGTCCCCTCCTCTTCCGAGTCATACCCACAGCATCCAGCGGAGGAAGTTCCAAGGAAGAGGACATGTAAGAGGAGACTTCTCAACTCCCCCATGGAGTCTTTAATGAAGATATGGATGCAGATGAAGGGGGCTGGAGATCCTAAAGGCCAAAAGCGGTTGGTTTTTCCAATCACTGTCCTCTGGGGAAACTGTATTTCTGGAGGCTTTCAGAATGGGCACATCTACCTCTTGGGTGTCGTTGCCCCCCCCCCCGCCCCCCCCCACTTGACCCTCTTATCAACCTCGTGGCCAGCAGGCCTTGGAAGAAGCCAGATACCGTGAAGCCAGTGCTGAAGAAAGTAAAGTTCCTCAGCCCCCCCCCCCCCAGTGGATAAAAACCTTCTGGTCCAAGGCGGTCCCAGTTGACACTGTTGTGGCCGCTACCACCAAGAAGGAATTGATGGAGCAGAGTTCTTCTGTCCACCCTCCCAATCATGAATCGAAAGCTCTGGACAACTTCGGAAAGTGGGTGTTCATGTTGGCTTCCCTTAACTTGTGAGCCTTAGATTATCTTACCTGTTTCACCCGTCTCCAGAGGGACTTTATTAAGGAGCTGAACTTCCCTCACTGGGTCCATGTCTGAGGAGGAATTTAAGGTTGTTTTTCCCAAACTTGCCACCCTTCATTCGATAGCTAATTCATCCATGAGGCTAATTTCCAATGCAGTGGAAGGTTCCTCATGGGCGGCCGGTCCAGGCATTGCCATTAGGCGTCCTGTCTGGCTGCACCCAAGCGGGTTCGCAAGGGCCTTTAAGACGTCGTTTAATGCCCCCTTTGATGGTTCCACATTCTTTAATCCAAGCTTAAAAGAGATGTTGACCTGCAGTGAACAGGAAGGAAAGATGACGTCGGCCATCTAGATTCAATTTTCTACCCCTCAATGGTCCTTTTTTTAAGACCTAGAAAGGGAATGAGAAAATGTGGATTCGTAAGGGGAAAACTTCTTCCAGGATGTTCAAGATGATCCCTCTTCCAGGGGATGGGGGGAGAGGTTTCAGTGGCAGATGTCGCTCCAGAGTCAGAGGAGGCCCACGGAATCAAGGTTTCAGGGAGCCATTCTCTGAGAAACCTTTTCAGCATCCCTGAGGCGTTGCTCGACTTTTTTTCCCTGGATGCAGTCAAGGGTCGGTTGTCTGTGCACCCTCTAGCCTGGGCATATATCACAAACAATGGGTGCTGACCATTATATCCAGGGGCTATTGCCTTCCTTTTTCAGAAACTCCCCCCAAAATCCGAACTCTTTCGGGATATGCCACCCAGTCAGAAAGAGTTGGCCCAAAAGGAGGTTGCAAACCTTCTTCGCACAAGAGCCATCCAAGAGGTTCCCACAGGACAGAGAGGATCTAGAACTTATTCCTGCTTCTTTTTAGTTCCAAAGAGAACAGGGGACCTGCATTTTCTAAACCTGTTTGCACGGAAGTCAAGTTTCGGATGGTCACTGTGCAGTCGATTGCGCCCCTTTTGCACAGCAATGACTGGATGTGCTCAGTGGCTCTCCAGGACGCTTACTACCATATAAAGATCGACCGGTCCAGGAGATGTATCCGATTTTCCTTGGGGGCCAATCACTTTCAGTTCAGGGCCCTGCCATTTGGTCCCACCTTAGCCCTTTGGGTGGTCACCCAAATGCATGGCAGTGGTGGCAGCTCATCTCTGGCTGCAGGGACTCCAGGTGTTTCCCTATTTAGACGATTGGTTCCTAACGGCCCCCATAAAGCCTCAACTATTGGACAGCATACAATGTTAAGTTGTCTATCTCACCTTCATTCTTGTGGATGGGTTCGGAGCCGATCCTCGGCTCCGACTCAGCAATCTACTAAAGCTAGAGAGCTATTTACTGGCTCGAGGCCCTCGCTATATCCCACAATGCTAGGCATCAGATTCCCCAGATCTCGTTTGCCGCTTCAGGTACGAGGTCGCAATTTACTTGGCTCCAGGTCGTATTAATCTTTTTTCATATATATACACACATACATATATATACATATATATATATATATATATATATATATATATATATATATATATATATATATATATATATATAGATATATATATATAGATATATAGATATATATCAAAAGTTAACTTTAGTTTTTTCTCGATAACCTTTTTTTCTATTTATAACTTTCCGGTTAGTTTACTCTGTTTACTCCCTAATATTCCCTCTTAGAAACTCGTTTTAGTTAGAGAGTTCTTCCCTCCCCCCCCCCCCCTTTTTTTCTCAGTGGCTAATCTCCCCTCCCTTTCCTTGTGTTATAGGGAGGTGTTGGCTCTTTTACTTTATTACAGTTGTAGACTTTTATATATATATATATAATATATATATTTATATATAGTTAACTGTGTAATTGTTTAATTTTGTTAGCTTAACTAGTGCGTGTGTGTTCTGTGCGTTTAAGCACTAGTGAATTTTTTCTTTGGTATCCATCATGTCTAAGGATACCAAAGTCTCAGGTTTTAAGAAGTGTGACTCGTGCGGTCAGAAGATGTCTCTGACAGACGGTCACACTTGCATTTATTGCTTGGGCCCCCTACACCTGCAGGACTCCTGCTCAGTCTGTCATGCCTTCAGCCCGAGAGTCCTGCAGGAGCGTAGGAACAAGCTCATCCTGAAAGGTTTACTTAAGCCAGAAGGATCCCCGACCAAGCCTTCGTCAGGTAAATCCTCTAAGCCCGCCAAGCCGTCGGCTCTCAGTTTGGAGCAGTCACCTGGTGGAGCACCTGCCTCCTCTTTGGCTCCGGCTGGAGCCGACACCTCTAGACCTCAGTCGGCTCCAACTTTACTGCTGGAACCGTCTTCGAGCCGAAAACGTTCTAGGTCCCCTTCCCTAGAATCTGTTCGCTCTGCTCCGAGGTCACCATTACTCCAATCTGAGAAAAGCCATAGGTCCCACTCATCTCAGTCTTCCAGGCTAATCTGATCATGACCTAGAGAGGGTGGTCAGCAGACTCCTTAAGTCGCAGGCCCTGGCCAAAATTTTAACCAGCCCATCTCTCAACAGACTGTGGCTGTCCCGGTATCTACAGCAGTTCCTCGTCCGACTCCCTCCTTGTGTTCGGAGCCGGTTGGGGCTCGAATCTTGGTGACGTCGGAACCGATACCACACCTTTCGGCTCCTTTGTCGGCTCCAATCTCTTCCTTGGTTCCGTCCTTGGAGGGATCTGGGTGCCGAGACTACCTCGGCTCCGAGGGGACGAGTGGCATCGGACCCTTGTCCGACCCCGTTCTCCCTCTCGGAGCATCGGCGCAGGTGAGCTCGGCCCCGACATAGGCCTCGGAGCCGTCCCTCTCGGTGCCGACAGGGGTTCTCCTCTCCTCAGAGCGGGGACCTTCTGCTTTGCCTGACAGGGGCACCTTCGAGGTCATGAGGAGTGTGCTGACTCCTGAGTCGGCCCCTCGATCAGCCCCTTTGGCTCCTCCCCCCATGGTGCCTGCATTGGTTTCTGTCCACCCTCCTGACCCCAAGCGTGGATAGCAAATGCTCCAGGTCGCCCCATTGGGCGTATCTTCCTCTTCCGAGGCCTCCCCCGATCCTTCTGAGGAGCCCCCCTGGAAATGAAAATGTAAGAGGAAACATGTCGACTCCCCCGAGTCAGTCACGTCTGATACCGACTTGGAGGATTCGGAAGGGTCCCCAACATCCCCCTCTGAGGATGTCTCCTTTTCAGACATCCTAGAAATCCTTAAGCAGAGGGGGAACTGGACTGCCCTTAACCCTTCGGAGGACGAGTCTGTCTACCTGGACGCGTTTGTTTCTTGCCCTTTCACCTCCTGGGTGTCTCCGCCTTTCGACCCACTAATGGAAGTAGTGGCTCGAGAGGCGTGGTCAGCCCCGGACACAGTGGAACCAACTCCCCATAGGCCCACTAAATATATTACAGCCCCACCCAACAAGCAATTTTTGACAAAATGTGTCCCTGTTGATGCCATGGTGGTTGCAGCAGCCACAAAGAAGGAGTTGGCTGACCCTTCAGTGCCTGTCCGTCCACCTAATAAAGAATCTAGGACAATGGACAGGTACAGGAAGCGGGTGTTTTCCTCAGCGATCTTCTCTATGCAGTCAATTAATTATCTGTGCCATTTCACCCATCTCCAAAGGGATCTTCTTAAGGAACTGGGTGATACCCTTCAGGATCCATTAGCTGCGGGGGCTCAAGACCAGATAAACTCCCAGCTGGTGACCCTTAATTCTATCGTCAACTCCTCCATGCGGCTCATTTCTTATGCAGCCGATGGGGCGAGTAGGGCCGCAGGTACAGGCGTGGCTTTGAGAAGACATGCCTGGATGCAGTTATGCAACTTTGCTGACCCCTTTAAGGCGCGTCCTTCACCAATAACCCCTTTGATGGTTCGGCTCTGTTTGGACCACAGGTGAAAGATACCCTTACCAGGTGTGAGCAGGAAGGCAAGACACTCTCTGCCGTGGGAGTCCGTTTTTCCACTCCCTCTAGACCATACCCCAAGGGTCAGAAGAGTGGAAAAATGTGGTTTCGGAAACCCCAGGGAGTCGTGCCTGACACACGTAGTGAGTTTCCCTCCAGGGGCAGGGAAGGGAACAATAATAGACGCTGCCCGAGGGGCAGATGGGGCCCGCAGAATCAGGGAAGATTGTCACTGTACCCAGAAGCCTGGCAACTCCTCACACAAGGCAAATGGGTACGGTCTATCATATCTGAGGGTTACAAGATTCCCTTAGTCCACACCCCGGTACTAATAACCAAGTCCCTTCCAAATGTTCCACTCGGTCTAAGGGAACAGGCAGTACTAGAAATTTCAGAACTGCTAGACAAACGGGTCATCCAGCCAGTCCCAGCAGACCAGCAAGGATCCGGAATCTACTCCAAGTTCTTTTTGGTGCCAAAAAAGACAGGGGACTAGAGACCCATTTTGGATCATAGCAGGCTAAACAAGTCTGTTCAAAGAACAAAGTTCCGGATGGTCACGCTCCAGTCCATTTTACCCTTTTTGGGTCAGGACAATTGGATGTGCTCCATAGATCTTCAAGATGCGTACTACCATATCAAAATGAACAGGCGCTCCAGAAGGTTTCTCCGCTTCCGGCTGGGAGCCAGTCACTATCAATTCAGGGCCCTGCCCTTTGGTCTCACCACAGTCCTCAGGGTGTTCAAATGCATGGCAGTGGTCACGGCTCACCTGAGACGGCGAGGATTCCAGGTGTTTCCATATCTCTACGACTGGCTCCTCACTGCTCCCACCAGGCATCAACTACTGCGAGCCAGGGATTATACCATCCAAACTTGCACCGAGCTAGGTATATCAATAAATTTCGAAAAGTCTGCATTGTCGCCTTCTCAGTCTATTATCTTTATAGGCGCAATATTAAATTCAAAAGACCTGTCTGCAAGGCTTCCTCTCGACATAGTTTCAGAAATCTGCCGACATGTGCAAGTCTTACTACAGTGCAAAAGGATTCAGGCCAGAGTTGTACTAAAGACCTTGGGCCTCATGGCAGCAGCAATCATACTAGTTCCCCTGGCTCGCTTTCACATGCGGCTTCTTCAGTGGATGCTTTTTACTCAATGGTCCTTTCAACAGCTTCCAATGTCTCACAAGATAATAATCACTCAATCATGCAAAGACCACCTAGCTTGGTGGGATGGTCTCCCCTCTGATACTCCAGGGCAGACTGTGTGTTCTCCCTCCTCCTGTTGCCACAGTGACCACGGATGTCTCCCTGATCGGGTGGGGGGGGGGCATTTTCAGGGCAGGACTGTCCAAGGCACCTGGCAACCTCTAGAGTACCATCTGCACATAAATGTCTTTGAGATGAGTGGTGCTTTTGGCGTTGCAAGCTCTTCAGGACTCTACCCACCGGGACTATTGCAATTCAGACAGACAATATGTCTGTAGTGTGGTACATCAACAAGCAGGGCGGAACAAGTCCTATCCCTTATGTCGAGAAGCACTCAGACTCTGGCAGTGGGTGATCTCTCAACGGTTTCTGATAGCAACGCACATCCCCAGGAGGTCCAGCGTCATAGCGGACAGGCTAAGCAGAGCTATTCTCATGCCTCACGAGTGGTCTCTCAATCAATCAGTAGCGGACAAAATCTTCCGCAGATGGGGTCAACCTTGCTGCGACCTTTTTGCAACTCCTCTCAACAGCAAGAGCGATGACTTCTTCACTCTCTTCCCCGGCCACTCCCCCAGAGATAGTCTAGTTCCGGGGTCTTCTGTACGCATTTCCACCTTTTCCCCTAATTCCCAAGCTAATTCAGAAGGCAACCACTTAGGGATCCAGTATGATCCTCATTGCCCCTTACTGGCCTCGACAAATTTGGTTCCCGTTCCTGCATCGCCACCTGCTGGAGCAGCCGTGGAATCTGGACCCAGTGCCAGACCTCTTGGTCCATCAGTCGGGTGGGCTGCACCAGTCCCTTCAGTCTCTCAACCTTACAGCTTGGTTGCTCCACTTCCAACTTTAGCCAGGCTTCCGCTAATTTCTCAGCCGGTGCGTGAAATCATCCTTTCTTTCTGCCACCAGGAAGACTTATGCTAGTAAGTGGAAACATTTCTCCTTCTGGGCAGAGGCTAAGAATATTGACCCTTTTACAGCCCCTGTCCATTATGTTTTAGATTTTTTAGCAGAGCTCTTTCAAGCTGGTTCCTCCTCTGCCACCATTAGGGTCCAATTAGCTGCTATTGCAAATTTCCATGCTAGCCTGTCAGAAACCAGCATCATGTCCCACAAACTTTGCAAGGCCTTTCTCAAAGGAACTTTGTTACTTAGGCCCCCGGTCAGAGATCCCCCGCCTCCGTGGGACTTTAACTTGATATTGGCTTCCTTGATCCCCCCCCCCCCCTTTGAACCAGCGGCTTCCTGTTCTTAAAATTGCTCTCCTGGAAGACTCTCTTTTTGGTAGCCATCACATCAGCTAGGAGAGTTTCAGAACTTCAAGCCCTCTGTATTCTTTCTCCTTATCATGTGTTTCATAAGGGCAGTTTCACTTAGGCCTAATCCTTCGTTTTTATCCAAGATACCCTCTGAAACAAATCTGAATCGGTCTATTGATCTGCCCGTATTTTTTCCTAACTATTCGAACAAAGCTGAACAAAATTTGCACCGCTTGGATGTTCATAGGCAATTACGTTTCTACTTGGACAGGACAAAGCAAATAAGAAAATCAGACCAACTTTTCCTATCCTATGCTGAGGGCAAACAAGGACGGCCAGTTTCAAAAGTAACCTTATACAGGTGGTTGTCCTCTATTACTACCTTGATTTATCAACTCACATAAACAACTCCCTGCTAAACCTAAAGGTCATTCCACCAGAGCATTGGCTACGTCGGTAGCTTGTCAAGCAAGACTACCAATGGAATCTATTTGTGCCGCAGCCACTTGGGCCACTCCTCATACATTCATTTTGCATCATAAGTTGGATGTGGCCTCTAGGAATAGAGCTGAGTTTGGTTCCACTGTGCTCAAGAGTCTGTTCCAATGAGCCACCCAGGACTAAGGTGCTAGGGACGCTGTCCCATCCAGCAAGAATGAAGGCGAGATAGACAACTTAACATTAAGAAGTTATGTACCTACCGTAACGTTCCATGTTGGTTGTCTTCTTCTCACCTTCTTTCTTGCATCCCACCCTCCATCCCCCTAGCCTGGACAGACCGAGAAGAGTCCCTTTTGGGGCCTTCTTTCTCTGGACAACTCTGATGTACATTGTGTCCTCCTCTGTCTTTGTACTATAGTTTTCCTTGTGGTTGGACAGGTGTCCTTCAATCTTTCCTTGGTGTTAGCTCTGCCAAATGAGATCTGGGGATATGACGCCTAGCATTGTGGGATATAGGGAGGGCCTCGAGCTAGTAAATAGCTCTTGAGCTTTAGTAGATTGCCGAGTCGGAGCTGAGGATCGCCTCCGAACCCATCCAGCAAGAAAGAAGGCGAGAAGAAGACAACTAACATGGAACGTTATGGTAGGTACATAACTTCTTATTCCCTGCTCTCCCTGTTCCATCAGTTGGGAATTACAGTAAACCTAGCCAAGTCCTCCTTGATTCCAACTCAACATCTGGAGTTCATAGGCACTCTGTTGGATACCACCTTGCAGATTGTAGCTCTTCCTCTTCGTCATGTAACTCTGATACGCTCCCATGTTCAAGTTCTGCTGGAGCCAACTTGCCCTCTGGCTTCACACATCCTCAGGGCTCTAAAATCCATGGTGGCTGCCATTTATTTGGTTCCAGTGGCAAGGTACCACATGGGAGTTCTACAGTGGACCTTTGCAGTTCAATGGTCAGCGTTTCATCATCCCCTATCATTCACCTCACCCCAGTTTGAGGCATCTCTTGTGGTGGAATCGCTCCCCAGATCTCTTAGCTGGCAGGTCCTTCTCTCCCCTGATTCCCACGGTCATTGTCACCACGGACGCTTCCCTCCTAAGGTGAGGGGGTGTTTCCGGGCCTCGGCAGGTGTGGTTTCCCCTTCTATGGTCTCACTTGAGGCACCCACCCTTGGTGCTCAATCCATCTCCGGATCTAATATCACATCCGACTCTACTTCTTACTCCCGAATCTTCAGACCTTTCATCTTACAGCGTGGTATGTCCAATTCCAGTGATCTTGGCTAAGTCCAGGCTAGCCTCGCCCGTGAAGGAATATTATCCTTGCTTTTCAGAGATCTTCCACTAGGAAAGTGTATAAAAGCAAATGGAAGAGATTTTCTATCTGGGCAAAGAACAAGAATCTGGACCCCTTTTCAGCTTCTGTTCCCAAGATTCTTCTCTTTCTGCTCTCTCTGTTTAAGTAAGTGGCCAGTCTTTCCATGATCAAGGCTCAATTAGCAGTGATTTCAAATTTTCACCTTAATAATGAATCTACTTTTCTCGGCTCTGCAAAGCCTTTTTGAAAGGTATATTTCTGTTATGGCCCCCTGTTAAGGAGACCCATCTCCACTGTAGGATCTTGCTTTGATGCTACAGGCATTAATAAAACCCGCCTTCGAACCAGCTGCATCCTGTGATCTCAAATTTTTTTCTTGGAAGACTGCCCTTTTAGTGGCAGTAACTTCAGCGAAGAAAATCTCCAAGCTCTTACAATTAAGCCACCTTACTTAATTTTCCATAAGGACAGAGCATCTCTGTAAGGTAGCTTTGGAGGCTAATCTCCAATGTATTCAACTTTCAGTATTCTTCCCTAATTATGCTAGTAAAGGGGAATATATTCTGCACACCTTGGATGTTCATCGCTAGCTACATTTTTGTTTACATAGGACCAAGAAATTTCAATATTCAATCCAGTTTGTAGCCTTTTCTGTGAACTGAAGGGGCAGGGGAATATCAAAAGTTATGGTCTCCCACTGGATTTCGCAATGCATTCCCTTCATTTGCTCTTCAAAAGGTGTTCCTTTATCTACACCAGTAAAGGCTCATTCCAACAGGGCAGTGTCTACCTCAGCTGTCGTTGCAGATCGCCAATCATTAGGTGATATTTGTGCAGCAGCAGCGTGGTCTTTACCTCACACGTTCATCTCCCACTATAAGTTGGATTTGATCTCTAGTGGAAGGGCTTCCTTTGGCTCCACAGTTCTTCGGCATGTCCTTCCTTGAGGCCTTCCAGGATTCATGTAGCTGGGGACTCTAACCCTAATGTGAGGAATGGTGGCTAAGATAACATCAGATTTATAGTTATGTACTTACCATAACTTGGTATCTGTGTTATCTGTAGTCACCATTAATCACGGTCCCACCCTCCGGCCCCCTTTCTGAGAGATTGGCAGAATGTTTGTGGACCTGTGTTGGTGGTAATTGTTTTGGTCTGTCTTCTTTCATTATGCAAACTCAATCTGAGGGATTAGAGGGCAGTAGAGTATCATGGGAGTGGAGGAGCTTGAGCTAAGCTGTTTGAGTATGCCGGCTCAGATCCAGTATCGGATCCTAGGCCCTAACATGATGAATGGTGACTACAGTTATGGTAAGTACATAACTATAATTCTCCTGCCAATTATTCTAAAATGGCATGAAAAGAGGCCTGGCTGGGTTTAAAAAATGTAAGTGTGGTCACAAAATTCCTTTCATCTAATGCATATACGTTGTGTGCACTACTTTTGACCACTTCATCTACAAGAGGACTGCTCCATTTTGTCATGCTTTTAACCCTAGAGCACTAGTTGAACACAAGAATAAGTTGATTTTAAAAGGGTTATTACGTACTTTTGGAGAGGCATTATCTGGCGCTCCCCCTGAGAAATCAAGAAAGCCTAAATCATCTTCTCCAAACCTTTCTACATCATTTTCCAAGGCTTCAGAGCAGTTTAAGAAATGACCGTCTTCCAATCCAACCTCCCCTTCGGATCCTACTAAAAGCTCCTGATGTCTACCATGGCAGTAAAACTTAATAGTAAAATCAAAACTTTAATAAAAAGAATATAACATAAAATAAGCAGTCCTCAGTCTTCCTTCGGATCCTGCAAGAAAAAAGTGTAAGCTATTGGATCAGACTTCATCCTCAGATTTGAAGCAAAAGAAGAGATTCATTGGATCTGGCCTTATTATTGGATCTGAAACTAAAGAAAAAAGATTTGTCCATCTGATGCAAAAATCATCTGACTCAGCTTCCAGTATCTCTTACTTTTCAAGGACCAGATATTCTCCTTTGGTGGACCCAGTTCACTTGGATCCTTGTTCGTTTTCCCTTTTTGCAGAGACCTAGGTCCCCCTTAGTAATTTCCACTTGTTCTTCCAGGAGTCTAACAGAAGAATATGTGGAGAGATTGGTGAGAAGAATTCTCTTGGCTGTCTCACAATTGTTTCTTCTGCTCCTACCCCTTTGGGTCAGGAGGTCTAATAGTCAGGTCTATATTATATATTCAAAGTTTCAAAACTTCGAATTCCATATGTTCGACAACATATGATTGAAGTTTGAAACTTCAAATATATAATAAAACATTAAAAAAATAATAAAACTTACCTTGATGCTCCGAGCAGGGGGGCAAGCACCCCTGCACCCCCCACACCCCCTACTTAAATATACCAGCTCCAAGATTGCACTTCAGTGCAGAAAAGGGAAATGCTCCCATTCTGCACCATACGGCATCGATTTAACCTTCGAACTTTTCAAAGTTCGATCATATGGTGTCAACCATATGACATTCAAACTTTGAAAAGTTTGTTCATGTAATAGGAACCCTAATCTTCCACTACACCCCCATTACCAATTCCTCCTTTAACTCCTTCCATGGTCTGAGTCATTGGATCCAAGCCACCCAGCTTTGTCTGCCTCAGATTGAAGGATACCCTTATCCTCTGATCCGAGGTTTGCTCTGAGCACTTCAGTCTGATCTGGAGATCCATCAAAGCCAAAGCTGCCCTGTCAGGTCCAAGGTGCTGAAGTTGACTTTAAAGTTGTTGGAGCTGTCCTTGTGCCTCTGAGCCTTGGCACTGGCAAGTTCAGCAACAGTTTCTGCCTCTTGGGGGGGGGGGGGTTGTCCTCTGAGCAGTGAGGGACATCAGTCCAAAAGCTTGCTTTTTCAGACCCAGGGTCCTAATCCTCTCTGGGGAGGTCTACCTTTGCGGCTGTAGAGAGAGCATTGTCTGCCTCAGAACACAGATGGTTCCTACTCCCTTGGATCCTTGACCTATAGCTTTGATGTTTCTGCTCTTGGAGTCTCAACCTTCTTTTCCACAGAAACAGCTGATCCCGAAAACCCAAGCTTCCAAACCATGTCTCCCAACATCTTTTGATATCTCCCCAGAGCATCCCACTGAGGAGGTTCCTACAAAGATGATGTGCAAGAGGAAGCACTTTGACTCCGTGGTGAGTCAATCACAGAAGATACAGACTTTGAAGGTGAGGGGTCCCCACGATCACCTCCTGAAGATGTCTCATTTGAAGACATCCTTGAAAACCTAAAACAGAGAGGTGGCTTGAAGTCCAACCCTTCGTCTGAGGAATCTGTATTCCTGGAGGCTGTCTGTACTGACCTTGTCTATCCCCTGTGGACTGACTCCATCTGCTGACAAGCTCATTGAGTTACTCTCTTGATGGGCATGGAAGGATCCAGATACCATGGAACCAATACCTCTGACAGCACCAGAAGACAAGCAGTTTTGGCACCTGCACTTCATCAGATAAAACACCTCCCATTCATCACATCCTTTTATACAATCAATAAAAATAAGAACCAATAAAAAACAAGTAATTTCATTCAAATAAACCAATCAAATTTCATTTAAATTAGTTCATTAAATATATATTTTTTAAAATCTCTTTATACATACACAGTTTTTAAATGTTTTAAATATCTAAACATAAATAAATGAATTAGTACATTATAATATTGACAAGAAATGACTTATAATGAATAGAAATATGTTAAAGAAATGTATTAATGTTGGTTATAAATATTTAATGAACTAATTTAAATGAAATTTGATTGGTTTATTTGAATGAAATTACTTGTTTTTTATTGGTTCTTATTTTTATTGATTGTATAAAGTGTTTTATCTGATGGTCCATTTTGGTGGTACGAAAACGCGATTGTATTGAAGGCGTTCATATCAATTTTTGCTGTGTGGATCTATATTAAAGTTTTTGGAGAAGTATTTCTTCTCCTTGTGTTCGTTTCTCTTTTGGAATTATTTGTACTGGAAAAGCTCACGCTCTCCCCTTTGAGCCTACAGCATCAGCAGAGTTAAAATTCCTCTCTTGGAAAACAGCCTTGCTTATGGCCATCATTTCAGCTAGAAGAGTGTCTGAGTTACAAGCACTTATGGCTGTGGAACCCTTCATTATTTTTCATGCTGACAGGGTCTCCTTCATGACTAACCCTACTTTTATGCCTAAAGTGGTGTCCAGAGTAGCTCTCAACCAATCTGTCCATTTGCCAACCTTCTTTCCTAATCCTTAAAATAAAGGGGAAAGGATCCTGCACTCTAGAAGTGCACAGACAAGCTCGGCTTCTACCTCCTTGATAGGACTAAGCCCTTCAGGAAATCTGACCAGATGTCCTTCAAGGATGCATCTGCAGTCCTAACAAATGGGTTGTCCTGCCTCAGGCAGCCCTTCGGTCGGCCGGATTCCAAAGTCTGGGTCTGGCCTCGGCTGATGTCGCACTTCACCCGACGTCACTGCGGCAGTCAATTGGGTATAAAGGCATCAGCCGACGCCATTTTCCCCAGTCTTTCTTGCCGCGCGGTGCCCGAAGCAGAAGCTGTTCGCAAGTGCCGGTCGGTCAGATCCAGTGTTTTCTACTATCGAAGACTTCTAAAAAGCTAAGTACCCCGTTGGGGACTCTTTCTTGCCTCAGCCGATGTCAGAAAAAGTAAATAATTGTTTAACTTGTGGGAAACAAATACCTCATAAGGATTTCCACTCTTATTGCCTTCCTTGCTTAGGCCCAGACCACGACGTAGCAGCTTGTCTAGCCTGTGCTTCCTTCAACCGACGGACACTTAGACGTCAGTCGGAGTTTGCGGAGGAGTTTTTTGGTCCCGCTTTTGCTTACAAAATGCCGTCGGAGACTACGACTTCGCATTTAGCTAAAAAGCGTAAGGAAAAGGACCGACACTCGCGGTCCGCGGTTTTGGCCGAAACCACGGCTAAGCCAACCGCGAGTGTCTCGGTTTCGGCTGAAACAGAGTCCTCTGTTCTTCCTTCGGCCAAAAACATTCCTCCTGCAGCCGAGGCCTCACACAGCATGGCTGAATCTGCTACTGAAATTTCTCCTGCTGTAGCAGGCACCCAGGATTTATCAGACACTATCCTTTTGGATATATCTACTCCTGCACGTGGAGCTGCTAGGCCCCCTGCATCCATGTCTATCAAGGCTTTCTCTAGGGCTAAAGCAGCTAAATCTTCAAAGGCCTTGCCTTCTAAAACCCCCTCCCACAGGCCTAGCTCTAGTTCCCAAATGCTTAGCCTGGCAGAGGATCTCATTTCTTTGATCAGGGGATCCCAACCTCACCCTGCCAGGGCCTCTCATCCCCCTCCAGAGAAGAGACCTAGAGCAGAGCCCCCTGAGCCAGTTTCTATGGATTATTCTTCTGATTATTCAGAAAACTCAAATCCTCCTGAAGGCCCTTATTCTCCATATGAGGATTCTGACGCAGAAGACTCCATTCCTTCTGCCTCTCCTCCTGAGGAATTTTCTTTTGGGGAAACCTTGCATGCTATGAGGGAACAATTTCAATGGCAGGGCCAGGATTTCTCAGACTCAAGGAAACGGCTCAGGACCTTTTTGCATTTGCCACAGCATAGGCCTTTAGCCATTCCTCCAGTACTAACAGTTGTGGATGATGCATTCAATGATGCTTGTACTGCCCCTGACTCTCTTCCTCCGGCCCCTTCTAAGCCCGACAGGTACTACAGGGTCCCGGACACACATTATCACCTGTATAAGGCTCCTATTGCAGATCCTGAAACTATTTCTCAAGGCCCCAAAGCTGTAGCATCTACCAAAAACCCCCTCCCCTCTGAAAGAGAATCTAGTGAATTAGAGAGATGGGGTAAAAAAGTTTATACTTCTGCTACTCTTTCAGCTAGGGCTTTAAACTGTCAATTCCACATGATTCAGTATCAGGAATTTTTGTTAGATCAGTTAAATAAAAAACTATCCTCTCCTGAACCTATAGACCGTAAGTCCCTTCAGGATTTGGTGCATAACACTCAGCAGGTCAGTAATCATTCCTTAAAATGCGGCTATGATGCACTGGAGGCTTCCTTTAGATCAGCTATGACTGGTACAGTGATCAGAAGACATGCATGGTTAAAAGAGCAATCCTTACCAGACCATGTAAAGTCAAAGCTCCTGGATGCACCCATGGAGAAACTCAGTTTGTTGGCTCCCCTGCACAACAAGTGTTAAAGAAGGTGGAGGAAAAAGCAAAATCTGTCCAAACAGTCAAGGACTTCTTACAGGTCCAGCCTCCTAGATTTAGCCTTCGAAGAATTGGTCCTTTCCAGACACCAGAGCACAGAGAGGCAGAAATAGGCGCTCAAGAGGCAGAGGTCAGTCCAGAGGTGCCTACAGGGGACGTCAGTGGCAGCCTAACAACCAGAGAAGTACTGCCACAGATCCAGCTACTACCACTTCCACAGGACAGTCACAGTGACTTGGCTCTGACACCGCCTACCAGGGAACAACTGCAAGCACCCTTAGGCAGAAAGCTAGCCTTATTTTCAGTAAACTGGCATTACATTACAGGAGACAAATGGATTTTACAGACAATAGACAAAGGTTACAGGTTTCACTTCCATACTCTACCAAGGAAGAGAGGAATGCCAAACCTACCACCAAACCAAAAGACAAACGCTCTAGAACAAATAAACCACTTACTAAGGATGAGAGCTATAGAAAAGGTACCGGCTATGGAACAAGGACAAGGATTTTATTCCAGACTTTTCCTGATGCCAAGAAAAGAAAACCAATGGAGGCCTATTCTCGACCTGTCTGCTCTCAACACATACCTCATTGTTCCAAAATTCAAAATGCTGACCCTACAGCACCTTCTTCCCATGCTGGGCAAGGAGGCTTGGCTGGTGACTCTAGATCTCAAGGAGGCATACCTGCACGTCCCTATTCGACCAGATTGCAGAAGATACCTCAGATTTTTTGCAGGATCAGAGCATTATCAATTCTCAGCATTGCCCTTTGGCTTCTCTACTGCGCCCAGAGTGTTCACGAAATGCCTGGCATCAGTAATTGCTCATTGCAGGCTTCAGGGAATTCAAATTTATCCATACCTGGACGACTGCCTGCTACAAGCGGACAAGATCAAATTAACAAAAGATTTGGAAAAGGTTATTCATCTACTGCAGGCCTTGGGATACACAGTCAACATAAAAAAGTCAAGACTGGTACCATCCCAAAGGATTACATTCTTGGGTGCAGAACTGGACACATTAAATCAAATGGCATTTCTCACAGCAGAAAAGCAAAAACAACTACCACTCTATTTCAAGGCATTAACAAAGCAGAACCAGCTTACAGCAAGGAAAATCCTGCAAGCCCTGGGTTACATGGCTTCCTGCATAATATTGATTCCACATGCCAGACTACATATGAGGAAGTTGCAATGGTACCTAAGGAATTTATGGTCTCAGCACAAGCACAGCCTAGAAACCCAAATTCCAATAATTCCATGCCTGAAGAAAGAATTCCTGTGGTGGGCTCAGGCCTGTCAGTTGAACAAAGGAGGACTGCCTTTCCACAGCCCTCACCCAGGCCAGACTATCACCACGGACGCCTCAGACCTCGGTTGGGGGGCACACATGGCAGACAAGTGCATACAAGGACTATGGACACAGGACCAGCTGAACCTACACATAAATCAAAAAGAGATGCTGGCATTGAAACAGGCTATTCAGACATTCAGACCGTTCCTTCAACAGGGTCATTTACTGATAAGGACGGACAACACCACAGTTATGTGGTATATCAACAAGCAGGGAGGCACACATTCATACCCTCTATGCCGGATGGCAATGGACCTGTGGAATGTGGCCCTGAACCTCAACATTCAGCTCCAGGCCTTATTTGTGCCAGGAAAAGAAAATATATTAGCAGACACATTAAGCAGAACTACCACGGATGCCCACGAATGGATGCTGCATCCGGATATCTTCAAAACCATTACAGAGAAATGGGGGCTACCAGAAATAGACCTGTTCGCATCCCCACACAACCACCAGTTGAGAAAATTCTGCACAAGGACATACCACCCACTTGCTTGGAAGGTGGACTCCCTATCCTTCAGTTGGGAAAACCTAACAGCATATACATTCCCACCTCTACCTTTGATGCACAAAGTGCTACTGAAGATCAAAGAAGATCACCCAAGGATCATACTGATAGCTCCAGACTGGCCGAGACAGCATTGGTACCCGCTTCTGAGAAGTATGTCTCGGACACACGCATGGCCTCTACCTCTAGTTCCTCTGCTGCTAACACAGAACAACTTCAAGATCCTGCATCCAAACTTGAAAACACTGCAGCTAGCTGCCTGGAATCTCACATGAAACAAAATAACCCAGATTTATCCCAGAGGGTTAAAGACATTATCCTGGAGGCTCGCAGACCTTCCACAAGGAAGACTTATTCGGCAAAATGAAAAAGATACCTCATTTGGAGTGCAACAAAAGGAGAAAATGTATCATTGGCTAACATAGCTAACATCCTGGAATATTTAGCAGAACTTTTCCACAATGGCCTGTCTTACTCCTCCATCAAGATTCATGCATCAGCAATTTCAGCAGAATACAACATGGATCCTCCAGTCTTCTCTCATCCTCTACTCAGGCAGTTTCTGAGAGGAATTAAAAATGTAAAGCCTCCAAGGAAGCCACCTCTACCTACATGGGACCTGATCTTTGTGTTGGAAAAGTTAACACTTCCCCCTTTTGAACCAGCAGCAACAGCAGAATTACAGTTCTTATCTTGGAAGACTGCTTTCCTGCTTGCAATCACTTCAGCAAGAAGGGTTTCTGAATTACAGGCATTAATGGCAGTACAGCCTTTCCTTATCTTCCATCAGGATAGAGTGTCCTTGAGAACTAACCCTACCTTTATGCCAAAGGTGGTCTCCAGGGTATCATTGAACCAAGCAATCCACCTACCAACATTCTTCCCCAACCCACAGAACAGGGGGGAAAGACTACTGCACACCTTGGATGTACACAGACAATTGCGCTACTACCTGGACAGAACCAAGAACAATAGAAAAACTGACCAGCTTCTGGTAGCATATGCAGCAGGAATGGAAGGAAAAGCAATTTCAAAACAGACAATCTCGAAATGGATAGGAAATTGCATTAGATTCTGTTATTCCTTTCATGGGAAGACAACTCCAGAAAACATCAGACCTCACTCCACAAGGGCTACAGCCACTACTACAGCTTTCTTACGAGGAGTGGCTACCAAAGACATTTTAGAGGCTGCTACTTGGAACTCAGTGCATACATTTGCCAAGCATTATAATCTGCCTTTATACTCCAGATCCCGAGCAGGTTTTGCAACTGCTGTTTTGCAAGGGATCTTAACTACACCATGATCTTAGTGCCTCCTCCCCCAGTTTGGCTATGGTATTCTACCCATTTGTTAGGACTGCAGATGCATCCTTGAAGGACATAGTACAGTTTTGTACCTACCATAAATGTAGATGTCCGAGAGGTATGCATCTGCAGTCAGGATTACCCACCCTCCTTCCCCTCTGTGGTACTCCTAGGGTATTTGCCCATCTTGTAGCTAGCTGGGGGAATCTTTTATGGTGTATTTGTTTGTAGATATGTACATACATGCTTATTTTTTGTTTGCTCTCTACTGTTTGGAATCATTTGCATTTATCCAAATTTAGCCTTCCTAGAGGGCACCTGGCATCTGGGGCAAGAAACACTGAGGAAAATGGCGTCGGCTGATGCCTTTATACCCAATTGACTGCCGCAGTGACGTCGGGTGAAGTGCGACATCAGCCGAGGCCAGACCCAGACTTTGGAATCCGGCCGACCGAAGGGCTGCCTGAGGCAGGACAACCCATTTGTTAGGACTGCAGATGCATACCTCTCGGACATCTACATTTATAGTAGGTACAAAACTGTACTTTACTAGTCAACTTTGCACCAGGAGCAGAGGGTAAGGCCATATCTAAACAAACTATTTCCAAATGGATAGCACACTGTATCCATTTCTGTTACAAACACCATGGGAAACCAACCTCTCAGGGGATCAGAACGCATTCCACTAGGGCAACTTCTACCTCTACAGCATTCCTCAGGAGAGCCCCTATCAGGGACATTCTGTAAGCTGCTACCTGGACTTCTGTTCACACCTTCACCAAGCATTATCACCTGCTTATCTTTTCTAAATCCAGGCCGGGTTTTGCAACAGCAGTCCTGCAGGGCTTTACTACCCAGCCCCCCAACTATTCTTGACTGCCTCCACCCATTCTTCAGCTTTGGGAATCAACCTAAGTGTGATGACTGCAACAGTGAAACACAAAGAACATAGTACAGTTGTGTACCCTTACCATAAATGTAGATGTTGGAGTGTATTCACTGTTGTAGTCCTGGTTTCCCACCCTCCAGCCCCCTTTTCTTTCTCTCTCTCTCCTCCTCTATCTCTTACTCACCCTTTACAGGGCTATTGGTATTTACTTTTTACTGGTGGTGTTTTTTCCACCATAACTTGGCTCCCTGTTTGGAGCAAGAAAAAAATTATGTAATGGCGTCAGTTGCCTGTTTTTATACCCCTGACGTCAGTCCTGGAGCGACAGCAACCAAGACAGAAATATTGTCTCTGGTATTCAGGCCGACTGAAGGCTACCTGCAGGCAGATAACCCAAGTGTGATGACTGCAACAGTGAATACACTCAAATGTCTACATTTATGGCAAGTGTATATTCCCTCTTTTATATATTATAATTAGTACTGTTTCACTGTTATCATATGCATATAAGATGTTTATTTTCTATTTATATAAATTTTGTGTATAGGACTCGGTCATACACATTCATATTTTAGTCTATGTTAAAATGCATTTTATGTTAGATTTTGTATTTTAAATCAAATTTTACTGGACTTGTTACTTTAAAAACACAAGAGGTTTCATCATACAAATTAGATCATTGTTTGATTGGTAAATTGTTATTATTTAATTAAATCAATCAAGCAGCATTTGTATTTAAGGGATGATGTGTTCTCCAGTTAATTTGTACTCTGATGATGCCCTAGGATGTGAGGGTGAAAGCGCTTAGTTCCACAATTTTGTCGTTCTTGGTTTGGTTTCATGGTCCTGTGGTGTAATAAAGACTTTATTTTAATTCCAATGATTCAAGGCTACTGGGATTTTCTTGGTTACATTTATGGCAAGTGTACACAACTGTACTTTCCCCCGTGGGTAGAGGGGGAAACTCCAATGGTAGACGCCACTTCCCCGTGGCAGAGGTGGCCTGGAAAACCAAGGGTCCAGCGATTTTCTTTGCCAGACCATTCCAGCATTCCTGAAAGGAAGCCCCATTGCCCTCCTCTGGAGGCAATCTGGGGTTGACTATCCCCCTGTACTAGAGAGCCTAGCTGGGAATAACTGATATTTGGGTGCAGAGGATCATTTCCAGAGGTTATACAATACCATTTTCCTTTCATTTTCCAACTTCAAGAAAAATCCCCGATGTTTCACCCAGTCAAAGGGAACAAGTGGCAAATCCTGTACAAAGATTACTAGAAAAATCTCATCCGAAAGGTGCCACTAGACCAGATGTGATAGGAACTTACTCAAAATTCTTTTTAGTGCCAAAGAAAACTGGGCTAGAGACCAATTTTGGATTTCAGCAATTTTAGTCAATTTTGAAGCACCATGTCCCAGATGGTTATGGTTCATTCCATTCTCCCTATTTTTTGGGCAAGGATGACTGGATGTGCTTGGTAAACCTTCAGGGTGTGTACTATCACACAAAGATGAACAGATGATCCAGAAGGTACTTGTGCTTCCATCTGGGAGCCAGTCATTACCAGTTCAGAGTTCTGCCCTTTGGTCTCAGCACAGTCCCCAGGGTGTTGACTAAGTGCATGGCAGTGGTTGCAGCTCACTTAGGAATTCCAAGAGTTTCCATATCTGGATGACTGGCTTATTTCCGCCCCGACCAGACATCAAATTTTAAGGCAAAAGACCAGGTTCTCCAGACATGTTCTTTTCTGGGGATAACCATAAATTATGAAAAATCTCAACTAGAGCCAACTCCGTTTAGAATTCATAGGAGCACTTCTCAACACAAAATCAACCATAGCTTCATTACCCCCTTCAAG
Source organism: Protopterus annectens (assembly GCF_019279795.1). NCBI lineage: Eukaryota > Metazoa > Chordata > Ceratodontiformes > Protopteridae > Protopterus > Protopterus annectens. The sequence continues at coordinate 235,753,245 of NC_056728.1, read as the reverse complement.
AGTTCAGACAATAAGATTTTAGCCGCTTCTTCAAGCTCTTGGTTCAATGGCAGTGACTACAACCTAGCACCATTAGCCAGATTTTAAATGAGGATTTTACAGTGGATGCTAGCAACACAATGGTAAATAGTCTACCAACCCATGTCAGCTCTAATACAAATCACCCACATATCCAAGAGAGATGTCACGTGGTGGGTTCAGTCAGATCAGGTCCTACAAGATCATCCATTAATTTTCCCTCAACCCAAGGCCATAGTGACCAGAGACACTTTCCAGTTTGGGTGGAGGGACATTATCTGGGGAAAATGGTCCAAGGCACTTGGTCCCCCAAAGAGGCCAACTTGCATACCAATGTCCTAGAGATGAGAGCAGTGCTTTTAGCTTTGTAGGCCCTTCAAGATGATCTCCCCTCTCCTCAGGGACAATTGCAATTCATACAGACAATATGTCAGTAGTTAGAAGTGCTCAGGGTGTGGCCACTGGTGACCTCGTCCAACCACTTTCTTTTAGCAACACATATTCCAGGGAAGTCCGATGTGATAGTGGACAAGTTGAGCAGGTGCATTCTTCTACCTCATGAGTGGCCTCTCAAGAATGTGACTAAATGATTTTCTACAAATGGGGCCAGCCTTCGTGCTATCTTTTTGCGTCTTCCCAAAACAAATGCAGCAGCTGCTATACCCTAATCCCCCCACAGGGGAATCACCGAGGGATTCTCTACTTCACGATTGACCCCCTCCCCCCAGCTTACTTTATGCTTAACTGCCAATTCTGATATTCAGAAAACTGCCAAATTCAAGAACAAAATCATCCTCATTCTATTTTACTGGCCTTGACAGATTTGGTCTCCCTTACTCCTTGAACTTTGGATTCTGGATCCAACTCCAGACCTCCTGTCTCACCCGACCTGCATGATCTATCCAGATATACTAAACCTCATGCTTGACAACCTGACTTCTCCAATTTCATTAATAGCCAGACAACTTGTGCTCTCTTCCCCTGTCTGACAAATACTTTTATACTCCCATAAACCTTCTACATGTAAACTCTACTCCAGTAAATACAGAAGGTTTGATTACTGGGCACATCAAATAATATTGTTTCCTTTTAAGCTCCATTACATAACATTCTTGAATTTTTGGCCCTACTTTTTAAAGAAGGAGCTAGTCCCTCAAGTTGTGGTCCAATTAGCAATATCAAATTTTCACACTGGATTTGAAGGTGGTTCTGTGTAGCCTCTCATAAGGTCTGCAAAGCCTTTTTGCAAGGCACTCTTCTTTTAAGGCTTCCTGTTAAAGACCACATTCCATCATGGGCTTATAACTCTGTTACTGCAAGCACTTATCCATCCCCCCTTTGAACCAGCACCTAGGTGTGACCTTAGATATCTTTCTTGGAAAACAATATTTGTAGTAGCTATTACTTCTACCAGACAAATTTCAGAGAATCAAGCCTGGTCTTCAAAACCACCATACTTGATCTTTCACAAGGACAGAGTTGCATTACTAACCAATGCTTCCTTTCTCCCTAAGGTTGTATCAGACTCTAATATCACTCATTCCATCAGTTTGCCAGTATTCTTTCATAAGTTTACTAACAAGGGCAAGTACATGTTACACTTATTGGATGTTCACAGACAATTACGTTTTTGCCTACATAGAATGAAAAATGTCAGGAAAACTGATCACTTTGTTTCATTTTCAGATATAAAGTTGGGGAAACCAGTTGCAAAAGTAACTTTAGCCAGATAGCTGAATGACTGCATTATTTATAACAAATTGGGCATTCCCTTATCAAAACCACTACGAGCTCATTCAACTATATCTATGGCAGCTTCTTCAGCTTTCCAGTCTAGAGCTTCCATGGATGATGCAGCTGCTACTTGGGCTACTCCCCATACTTTGTTACTCATTACAAAACTGGATTTGGTCTCCATAGGTAGAGCATCATTTGGTTCAATGGTGCTGAGGATTATCATTCCTCGAGTCCACCTGGGATTTTAGGTAGCTGAGGACTCTATCCCATAAGTTGAAGACAGAATGAAAATTGACATCATCAGATAAAGAAGTTATGTACTCAGCATAACGTTCCATCTGTGTTCATTTTCATTCTTCAACTCCCTACCCTGCACACCCCATCCTTTGCAAACTACTGGAAGAGTGAGTGGTTAGGGGAAGTCACTTCCCTGCTTTTGTGCTCCAAATAGTCTCTTCACTATATGACTGCTAATATTTGTTTCTGCTAAAGTCAGCAAGGAAGATCTGAGGTACTTGAGGTTGGTGCATTGTGGGTAAGGGAGAAGCTCAAGATTTTCTGGTTGCCATGAGCTTTAGCAATGGCCAAGTCGGATACGAGGGATCAAATCCAAACCCATTTGTTCATAGGCTGGTACTAGGCTATCGGCCCTAGGGCCTATACAAGCCTAGCCATAACAATTCCCTGGCTATTTCTTCCTACACTATTTACTTTCCTGGACTCCTGTCTAGCAGGGCGCCTGACTTGATCCCCGGGGTGAATTTCCTTTCTCCCATCCAATCGTCAAGGTTCATTTTGAAGAGGGCCAAACAGGTGCTCTGCTTGACATGTATGGACAGTCTTTTCCAGTGTCTAGGGAGTCTCTGGGTCAGGAACCTATCCCTTCAGCATGTTTTGCTTATTGTGATGACAAGGTTTAGATCCCTGGAGCGTGTGGCTCTGAGGGATTGGGATTTCTTTAAGTGTAGCATGTCCAACAGCTTTGGGTTTGACATGGCCTTGTATGTTAAGCAGAGATCGCCTCTGAGTAGACTATATGCGACAGATTATAGCTGGAGTTATTTTTAAGGCGGTCAGCGTAGGCCATCTGCTTTAGGCCTGTGATTCTTTTTTGTGAGGTATTTCTGCGGCCTTTCCAGTTGTTGCAGATGTCTTGAGAGGTACATACGGAACGGGGCGTTGTATTCTATAATGGGTCTAATGAGGGATGAGTACAGTGGGACAATGACCTCCTTTTTTTTGGATGAAAAGCCCTTTTATGAGGTGTGCCACACAGAAGGATTTCCTGACTGTTGTGGCAATGTGGTTATCGAAGGTGAGACCACTGTGCACCTGTGTCCCCAAGTCTCTTATCACACATTTGGTGTTTAGTGTACTGCCACCTATGTGGTAATTCATGGGTACATGTTTTTTCCCAAAGGGGATTACTATACATTTCTTGGCATTGAGCTTGAGCCCATGGCTCTGGCACCAAGTATGTGTTTCTGTAAGGCCCTTTTGTAGAGTATCCACATCATTTTGGGGATTCAGTAATGGCTCCCAATTTGCAGTCTGCAAACTTTGTTAGCCAGAGTCCCTTAGTGTTGGCCTGTACTTCAGAGAAGTAGATGCCAAACAAGAGCGGTCCCAGGACTGAACCCTGAGGTACTCCACTTGTCATTTGTCTATAGCTGGATTTGGAATCTGCTACCTTGGGATCTCTGTTTTGAGGACAGATCCCCTAAGAGATCCTCTAGACCACATTCCACATCCGTCAGGCCCTCTCATAGCCTTTCTAGATCAGAGGTGGGGATAGACTGAGGCAGTTCCTTCAGACGCAGATCCAGATGGGGGTTACCAGCTCCGTCCCCCACCAGATCCATGAGTTGACCTTCTCCTTTCAGGCTTGTTGCTCCTTCTTCAATCTGACCTCATGCTTTGGATTCTTCAGATCTGAATGCCACGAGAGTCAAGGTGTCAGAGCTGGAAGTGATAATTTCTGACTGACAGCTTCCCTGACTCACTGGGCTCCGATCATGTTGCAGCAGAGTGGTTCTCGGAGCCGAAGCCTTGACATTGGCGCCATGTGGCTGACTTCAACTCAGACATCTTCTCTGCCTCGGCATTCAACAGCTCAACACAGACTCCCCCCTTTGGAGTGGAGGGCTGGGGGGCTCCAGTACATTCTGCCCTGACAACTTGGGTGTCTCTGGGCCCATCTGCTTTTGAGGTGGTGGAGAGAGCTCTCTTCCCTACCCAGGAGATCTGCTGCTCCAATACTTTCGGATCCACCCCTTACCTCCATGGATACTGTCTGAGACCTTATATCTACCACCTCTGGGGCAGCTGTCTCAGTGAAGTCTCCAAGCTTGCTCCATCATTGGTACCCCAAGTCTCTTCTGATACCTCCCCAGAGCATCCACCTGAGGAGAGGTGCCCCAGAAAAGAAGGTGCAAGAGGCGGCACCTGGATTCTGCACGAGAATCCATCATGGAAGATGCCAATTTCAAGGAAGGGCAAGGGTCCCTGAGATCCCCACCTGAGGACATCACCTTTGGAGATGTCTTTGAAATCCTGCACCAAAAAGGTGAGGGGTAAGGTTTTTGGTAGACCAATGAGGAAACTGTGTTCTTGAAGGCTTTTGTGTCCAGCCCATCTACAACTATGGTGTCCCCCCTGCTGATGTACTCATCGACCTAATATTAACCAGGGCTTGGAAGAAGCCGGACACTGTAGAACCTTTCCCCAAGAGTGCAAGTAGTATTCAGTGTCCCCACAGATCGACCCCGTTGGATTTAAGGGATTCTGATAGCTGCCAAGGTAGTTGCGGCAGCCAACTGAAAGTAGCTGGCTTAGGAAAGCTCCATTGTCCATCCCCCTAACAGGGAGTCTAGGGTCATGGACAGGTTTGGCAAGAGAGTTTTTGCCTTGACTACTTTAACTCTGACTGCTAAACTATCTTTCTCATTTTACAAGGCTACAGAGGGATTTAATCAAAGATCTTTCTAGCTCTACCCCAGAGTCCATGTCTGATGAGGAATGGAGGGTCTTTTCCTCCAGAATGGCCACTCTGCAGTCAATATCTAATGTGTCCATGAGGTTAATTTTCCATGCTGCAGGATGGCATCTCTAGGGCCATCAGTTCCGGCATTGCCATTAACCATTATGCCTGGATACGGCTTTGTGACTTCGTGGCATCATTCATCAATGCACCTTTTGATGGATCATCATTGTTTGAACCCACAGTCAGAGAGGAGAGAGACTCCCATTCTGAGAAAGATGGAAGGACATCTGCTATTGGAATCCATTTTTCTACCCCACAAAGATCCTTCTCCAGGAATCAGCATGGTGGTAAACAATTGTGGTCAGAAGTCTAAAGGTCCTTCTAAGGAATCTCAGTGAGACCCCCCCCCCCCCCGAGGCAGAGGGAGAAACAGTTATGATGCTAGATGTTGTCCATGTGGCAGAGGGAATCCACAAAAGTAAGCATCCTGAGATTCGTTCTCTAACAGACCCTTTCAGTGCTCCAGAAAGATTGCCTGACTGTCCCTTCTCTGGAGGCAGTCGAGGGTCACTTATCCTTGCACCCAGCAGCCTGGTTAGCCATCACAAACAACCTATGGGTTCATAGGATCATATCCAGAGGCTACTCCATTCCTTTTTTAAAACATCCCATACCAGAAAGATCCCTCCCTGGTGTCTCACCCTATCAGAGGAAATCAGCAACTTTGAAGATCGCAAAGCTGCTAGAAATAGTCATCCAGAAGATCGATCCAGATCAAATCGGGTCAGGAATTTACTCGATTCCTTTTAGTACCAAAAAAGATAGAATCTGAGACCAATTTTGGACCTGACATCTGTGAGCAAGTCGTAAAAACTCAAAATCCAGTATGGTCACAGTCCATACCATTCTACCCCTACTGCAAATGGATGACTATGTGCTCAGCAGACATAAAGGATGCATACTATTGTATCAACGTGGGCAGACACTCCAGAAGGTAGACTTCATTGGAGCATGTCTGGACACATCCAAAACCTGGTCTTCCTCCCTCCAGACAGAATTTCTACTCTGACTACATATCAGACAGATTTCTAACAATACCAGACCCACCACCGAAATTAGTGCTCAGACCGTTGGGCTCTATGGCTACCACAGTTACCCTGTTTACCTACAGCATGTATACACATGATAAATCGGCAGTGGACATTAGCAGTCCAGTGGTCCTTACTCCAGCACCTTCTAAGCTATCTAATCAACCTATCAAATGTATGCCAAGACTTTGTTCTTTGGTGGCTTCATTCCTCAGATATCGAATAAGGACTGCCCCTTTGTTCTCCCTCCATGCCATGTTGACCATGAATGCCTCCCAGCTGGGGTGGGGGGAGCATTTCTTGGGACAGACAGTCCAAGGCAAGTGGACGCCACAGGAGACCAATCTGCATATAAACGTCCTACATATGGGAGTGGTCCTTCTAGCATTGCAAGCCCTACAGAGCCTTCTTCCCCTAGGGACTATTGCAATACAGACAATGCCACTTGTGTGGTACATCAACAAGCAAGGAGGAATCAGGTCTTATCCCCTGTGTTAAGAAACCATGAGAGTGTGGCAGTTGGTGATCTTTGCCACCCACTTCCTAATTGCAATGTACATTCTGGGGAGTGCAATATTCTATCGGACGGGCTGTGCAGACATTTACTAATGCCTCATGAGTGGTCTCTAAAGCAATCAGTGGCAAACATGATCTTTCACAAATGAGGTCAACCTTGCTGCAATCTCTTTGCATACTTCACGACAACAAATGCAGCAGGTTATTTGCCTTGATATTTTCTCAGGGACAGTCCCCAAGAGATGCTCTAGTTCATATATGGCACCCCAGTCAACTTTACGCATTCCCACCTCTGCCACTAATTCCCAGATTTCTTCAGAAAGCACACAAGCTGAAGAGCAGAGTAATCCTCATTGCTCCTTTCTGGCCTCTGCAAGTCTGGTTCACCTTCCTTTGGTCTCATCTAATCTGCCCTCCATGGACATTACAACTGATTCCAGATCTGCTGTCCTATCTATCAGTAAAGACTCGCCCAGACCTTTCGGGTCTAAAAGTAAATGCATGGTTTTCTCCAATTCAGGTGATTTAGACATTCCAGGCTTTCATCCAACGTCCAAAAGATTTTGATTCCATCCCACAAAACATCCAGTAGGAAAATTTACAAGAGCAAATGGAAAAGATTCTCCATATGGGCGATCCCTTTTCTGCTCCCATTCCTTCAGTCCTAGCTTTCCTTGCTGATATCTTTCAACATGGAGCATCTTACTCCACTGTAAAAACAATAGAACCAGCAACTCCAAAAAATTGAAGAACAGGAACCTCCAAGGAAGATTTATCAAACTGTTCTGAAGAAGACTGGGTTCCAGTTGAAAGCGCTTAACCGTATTATTTTTGTGGAATAAAGACTTCACACTCCTTCGTGTACGAGTTTCCTTGGAGGTTCCTGTTCTTCAATTTTTTGGAGTTACTCCACTGTAAAGGTACAGCTGGCAGCCATCTCAAATTCACATTGGAGAAAATTCTTCATGATTAGCTTCTCCAAAATTGTGTAAAGACTTTCTTAGAGGTACTTCTTTGCCCTTCTGTCAAGGATCCTACCCCTACTTGGGACCCAACTGTGATTCTACAAGCACTAATCCATCCTCCTTTTGAACTTTCAGCCAAAGTAGATTTGAAATTCTTTTCACTGAATATTTTTTTCTTGGTTGCTATCCCTTTTGCAAGAGTTTCCAAGTTACAAGCCCTCTCCTCCAAAACTCTTTAATTCTCCATAAAGATATAGTCATGTTACATACCCAACCCTTCCTTTTTACCCAAAGTTGCTACAGTGAACAATATTAACCAGTCCATCAACCTACCAGTTTTCTTTCCCAATTTTCAAAACAAGGGACCGTATATATTGGATGTTCATAGATGACTGCGTTTTTACCTAGACAGGACAAAATCATTCAGAAAGTCTAACCAGTTGTTTGCATCCTTTGCCAATATTAGAAAAAGAAACCGTTTCGTAGATCACATTAGCCAAATGGTTGAGAGATTGCATTTCTTTTATATATGCATTTAAAGGTATATCCTTGCCCACACGTCAAAGCCCACTCTACCAGATCCATGTCAACATCCCAAGCCTTTTGTTCTAGGGTCTCTTGATATTTGTGCAGCTGCCTCGTGGTCTAACTCTTATACCTTTATTTCACATTTCAAGCTAGATATTGCCTCCAGAAGTAGAGCTGCCTTTGGTTCTGTAGTGCTCCAGAACATCCTTCCAGGAGGGCCACCCAAGATTACTGAAGCTGGGGGCTCTGTCCCATAGGTTGAGGAACGGTTGAAAATGACTACATCAGATAAAGAAGTTCTGTACTCATAACGTTCCATCTGTGTTGTCCATTTTCATTCTTCAACCTTTCTTCCCTCCTACCCCATGTCTGTCTATGGAGACATGATGGGTACACTTTTAGGAACCACTGATGTTTTTCGTGTTTCACTGTTGCAGTCATTACATTTGTGTTATCCTGCTGGCAGGTTGCCCTTAGTTGGCCTGAATTCCAAAATCTTGGGTCCTGCGTCGGCCGCTGTTGCCTCTTCCCTGACGTCAGGTCGTCAGGGGTATAAAAGATGCAGCCAACACCATTTTATTCAGTCTTTCTTGCTGCGTGGTGCCCAAAGCAGTTCACAACTGCTGGTCGGCAGACTCCAGAGATTTTCGTGTTTGAGTTTCAGATCCGAAGTTTTCATTAAAAGCCAAGTACCCCGTTGGGGAAACTTTTTTCTTGCTCCAGACCGATGTCAGGAAAAGTTAATAATTGTATTTCTTGTGGGAAGCAAATACCTCATAAGGACTTTCATTCTTATTGTATTCCTTACCTAGGCCCTGACCATGACGTTGCTAGTTGTCGGTTTTGTGCTAGATTTAACCAACGCACTATTAAGCATCGGTACGATTTTGCATTAAGCTGTTTTGGGCGAAGATTTAATTATACAATGTCGTCGGATAGCCATCCGACTACCGGAGTTCACAAAAAATGAAAAGAAAAAGACAGGCAACAGAGGCCCAAAACCGACGAAGCTTCTAAGCAAATTGCCAGTCCTCAGTGAGGCGCTGACGCCCGCTACTTTAGAGTCGCAGGCTGCTACTGATTCCCACATGGAGTCGGCCAGGCCGCAGGAAACTCAAGGTGTTGGAGCCTCGGAGATAATTACCTCAGATGGGTCTGGAGCCGCTGAGCAGGCATTGGCTTCTGAGGGTGTATTCAGACTCAACAATTATATATTAAACTGACATCAAAGACAAAGGCTAAAACACCATTAAAGGCAAAGAAACAAGTTCACCAGCCACAAGGATAGGCCTCCATGCCCAAAAAACAGATGCTCAAAATGGCCGAAGACTTAATTACCTTGATCAGGGGTTTCCATCCCCCCTCCTAATAAGAGGCCTAAGCAAGAGACAGACTATGAATCTTCAGATCAGGTTTCCATTTCTTCTGATCAGGAATATTCTCTCTCTCCCCCCCCCCCCCCCCCATGAGGATTCTGATGCTGAAGAGTCAATTCCTTCAGCTTCTCCTCCTGAGGACTACTCTTTTGGGGAAATCTTGCATACCATGAGAGAGCACTTCCACTGGGAGAGCCAAGATTTTTCAGAATCTAAGAAAAGGCTCAGAGATTTCCTTTTACTGCCTCAACATAGGCCTCTAGCTATTCCACCTGTGTTAGACATTGTAGATGATGTATTCTTGGAGTCTAGTCTGACCCCTGTCTCTTTACCTCCAGCTCCTGTTAAGCCGGACAGATACTACAGGGTCCCTGATTCTCATAAATTCCTTTTCAAAAACCCTACTGCTGACCCAGAAACTATTTCACAGGGTCCAAAAGGGGTCAAGGCTTCTACTGCAAAAAACCCTACCCCCTCTGACAGGGCTTCTAGGGCACTGGATAGATGGGAGGAAAAAGATTTACACATCTGCTACTTTGACTATAAGAGCTTTAAATTGCCAGTTTCATATGCTTAAATATCAGCAATATATCATGGCACTGCTTAAACAGAAAATGATGCCTAATTCTGAATGTGCAGAAAACAAAGAAATGCAGAATTTATTGCATGCAGCTGAACAAGTTGGAAAGCATACTTTGCAATGTGGGTTTGATTCTCTGGAGGCCTTGTGCAGGGCCACTGTTATGGGTTCTGTCATTGGGGGGGCATGCTTGGTTAAAGGAACAAAATCTGTCTGACCATGTTAAAGCAAAATTATGAGATGCTCCTTTACAGCATGATACTTTGTTTGGTGTTAAAGCAGAAGAGGTGTTAAAGAAAATGGAGAACAAAGCTAAATCTATGCAAACGGTCAAGGGTTTCTTACAGGTACAGCCACCTAGATTTAGTAGACACTGGCCTACAAGGAATTGGTTCTTTCCAGTCTCAGACGGACCTCAAAGGGACAGATCCAGATGCCCTAGAGGCAGATCACAGCTGCAAGGTTCCTACAGGTCAAAGCAGTGGAGTGCCTCTACCTCCAAAGATGGAGAAGACAAATCACAACCATACAGGAAACAGTCCCAATGATTTCCCCTTGCCTGCACGAAGCACTTATCTTCTGGCAGCACCCTTAGGGGGAAAGCTAGCACTTTTTTTCTCAAAATTAGCACATTATAACCCAGGACAAATGGGTTCTAGACATAGTGTCACAAGGCTGCAAGTTTCATTTCCGTACCCTGCCAAGAGCAAACGGTTGGCCAGACCTGTCAAAAAATCAATGGGCAGAGGCTCAAACAAGTCGCTGCTCTCATGGACATGAGGGCAATTCAGCAAGTGCCACATCAAGAGCAGGGACAAAGATTTTACTCAAGACTGTTCTTGGTACCCAAAAAGGACAAAGCTTGGAGACCAATACTGGACCTATCTATTCTAAACACTTTACCTGGATATACCAAAATTCAATATGTTGACCTTACAGCAGCTTCTGCCCATTGCTGGGCAGCAAGGCTTGGCTCGTGACTTTAGACCTAAAAGAGGCATACCTGCATGTCCCAATCAGACAATCATGCAGAAGATACCTCAGATTCAAGACCGACTCAAAGCATTACCAATTCTCTACACTGCCCTTTGGCTTATCTACTGGGCCCAGGGTCTTCACAGAGTGCCTGGCACCAGTAATTGCTTACTGCAGACAAAGAGGAATACAGATATATCCTTATTTGGATGACTGCCTCATACAAGCAGAGAACAAGGACATTATACTACAGCATTTGACTTTTGTGATAATACTTTTAACATGCCTAGGGTACACAGTCAGCAAAAAGAAATCAAAACTAGTACCCTCTCGAGATATTATTCCTGGGTGCAAACTTAAATACAACTGCCCAGATGGCTTATCTCACTCCAGACAAACAAAGGCAACTGACTACCTATTTCAAGGAAATGGCAACAAAGGCCCAGTTATCTGCAAGAAAAATTCTGCAGGCTTTGGGCTTCATGGCATCCTGCATCTTACTAATTCCATATGCAAGACTGCATATGAGGAAAATTGAGCGGTACCTAAAAAGTGTCTGGACACAACATTGCCACAGTCTGGAAACAATGATTATACTAATACCCTGCCTGCAACAGGAATTTTGATGGTGTGCAAAGGCTTGTCACCAAAACAAGGGACAGCCATTCACACTACCCCCAGCCAGGCAGAGCCTAATGACATGCATCAGATTATGCCTGGGGGGCACACATGTCAGGAAGAAGCATTCAGGGCACCTGGTCCACAAACCAAAAGCATCTACATATCAATCAAAAAGAGATGCTAGCTGTTCAAAATGCCCTGACAGCCTTCAAGGACCTACTTCATCTGGGACAACTACTGATAAAGACGGACAACACCACGGTCATGTGGTACATAAGCAGGGGGAAACTCATTCTTACCCCCTATGCAGACTAGCCATGACTTTATGGGACACAGCATTGACTTACCAGGTTCATCTGCAGGCACAATTCCTGCCAGGAAAGGAAAATACTCTGGCAGACGAACTAAGCAGAAACCTCATGGATCCCCACGAGTGGCACCTGGATCCACAAGTCTTCAGCATGATAACAATGGAATGGGGACAGCCGGTCATAGATCTATTTGCCTCCCCTCAAAACAATCCACTAAGAAGATGCTGCACAAGGACTTATCACAGACAAGCTTGGAAAGTGGACGCCTTATTTTTCAACTGGACAAACCTATCAGTATATGCCTTTCCTCCACTGCCTCTCCTCCCCAAAGTACTCCTAAAGGTCAGGCAGGAGAGACCAAAAATGATTCTGATTGCCTCAGACTGGCTGCGCCAGTACTGGTATCCGATCCTAAGGAACTTGTCCCAGTGCCCAGCCTGGACATTACCTCAAATACCTAATCTACTCTCCCAACAAAACAATCCGATTCTGCACAGCCAACTCGGGACTCTAAACCTGGCAACATGGCAGATAATGTAGCCATTCAAACCACACCTCTCAGTAAAGCTGTGATGGATGTCATATTAGAAGCCAGAAGGCCTAGTACTAGAAAATCCTATGCTGGGAAATGGAAGAGATTTTACGCTTAGAACCAAGCTCAAGGATAATGCATAGTGATGGCCTAATGGTTAAGGTGTTTGCCTTACAAACACAAGGTGCAGGGTTTGAGTCTCACAAGGAATAATTGGCAAGGCTTAAAGTGGCTTGCAAGGGCAGTTAGCTTAGTACTAATCTATGAACCTACATCATTCATAAACTGATACAGCTGTCCCAAATATTACTCAGATTTTGCAATATTTAACTGAGATGCTGGAAAAAGGCCTATCTTTTTCATCAATTAAAATCTATGCCTCTGCCATTTCGGCTCATTACAATACAGAGCCACCACTCTTTTCTCATCCTTTATTAAGGCAGTACCTCAGAGGAGCCAAAAATGTAAGGCCTCCAAGGAGAACACCAACACCTACATGGCACCTCAATTATGTCTTGGAAAAACTCACCTTGCCTCCTTTTGAGCCAGCTGCTACTGTGGACATAAAGTTCTTATCTTGGAAAACAGCTCTGCTCCTAGCAATAACTTCTGCAAGATGAGTTTCAGAGCTACAGGCTCTCATGGCTGTGGAACCCTTTATCATTTTCTGTCCAGACAGGGTCTCTCTGAGAACAAACCCTACATTTATGCCTAAGGTGGTATCCAGTGTAGCCCTTAACCAGACAATTAATTTGCCAACTTTTTATCCAAATCCACAGAACAAGGGGGAAAAATTCTGCATTCTTTGGGCCTACACAGACAACTTCGATTCTACTTGGACAAAACTAAAGTTTTCAGAAAGACAGAGCAATTACTAGTGATATATGCCACAGCATCACAAGGAAAGGCTATCTCCAAGCAGACTATTTCAAAGCGGATAGGTCACTGCATTCATTTCTGCTACTCTCAACATGGCAAACCAGTGCCTAAGGGCATTAGGCCACATTCAACCGGAACTGCAGCCACTTCTGCAGCCTTTCTCAGGGGAGTACCAACCAAAGACATTTTGGAGGCTGCTACTTGGAGTTCAGTGCATACCTTTACAAAACATTACAATCTGCCTCTTTACTCTAAATCCAGGGCAGGCTTTGCCACTGTATGCAGGGCCTCATAGCCGCTCCTAATGCTGTTTAGCTCCAGCCCCCCCAACCATAGCTTTGGGACTCAAGCCAAATGTAATGACTGCAACAGTGAAACATGAAGAACATAGTACAGTTGTGTACATAAATGTAGATGTTCGAGTGTATTCACTGTTGCAGTCCAGGTTACCCACCCGCCATCCCCATTACTTTTGCTGGAACTTATCTTTACTTATCTAATCTATACAATTTAGATGGTGTATTTGCTTATAGAGGAAGGTAAAAAAATTATTTTGGTGCATGTATCTTTCATTTACCTAATTCTAGCCTAACCTTTTGGGGGCACCTGACATCTGGGGCAAGAAAAACTAAATAAAATAATGTTGGCTGCATCTTTTATACCCCTGACGTCAGGGAAGAGGCGACAGTGGCCAACGCAGGACCGAAGACATTGGAATTCAGGCCGACTGAGGGCAACCTGCCAGCAGGATAACCCAAATGTAATGACTGCAACAGTGAATACACTCGAACATCTACATTTATGGTAAGTGTACACAACTGTACTTTCCTGTTTGAGCTCCTGAAATTTTCCTTTGAATAGGATTTTAATACCTCTGTATCTGTTTTTGTGTATACATATACATATTTTCTTTAGAAGCTGAAGATGTTGCAAACTGGATCGGAGGTAATTTGGGGGAATAAGGCATTATGGGTAAGGAAGGAGCTCGAGCTTCGGAGAGTAAAGCTTTAGATAGCAGCTGAGTTGGATCCAAAACCCACAGGTTGAGGAGGAATGAAAATGGACAACACAGATGGAATGTTGTGTACATAACTTCTTTATTTAATAGATTAAAACCCGCGGTGGTGGTGCTGCAGTAGCGTTGTCGCCTCACAGTAAGACGCTGTCCGGTTCAATTCTCAGCTAGAGCGTCTTCTGCATGGAGACCTATGTGAATGGGCGTACCTTCGTGGAAGGTTGTGCATCAGGGCTGGTAACTCGGCACGTAAAAATCAACTACCAATCATTAGCGGACCGGAGTTCCACTGTGGCGACCCCTAACAGGAAAAAGCCGAAAGACGCAACATTGCATAGCAGTTTGCAAAGAATTCAGACAGATTTTATGCATCTGAATGTGCATCAAACAAAAGCGTACCAGATCTTTATCCCCTTTGCACTCTTGCCATGACTGCCTGGGAGATAGCAGTTCCACTTAGTTTGACTCTTCATACTAAATTGTTAGTGCAAAACATAGCAAACAAGCTGAGCAGGACCAAAGCAGACACTTATGAATAGAAACTACAACTGGGGGGTATTCAGAATTGCTACAACTATGGGGAGCATCTCAAATCTGTTTACGTCCTTTCAAAACCTGGAAGAACATTCTACTTCCAGGATTCCTGGAAGACAAAATCTTTTATTCCCATGGATTGGAATGTTCCTCTGCTTTTCCTTCCTTTCCACTGATTTCCAGTATTATTCTAAAGATTCAGGGAGACTTGCAAAAGGTAGTGGTGGTGACTTTCTTTTGGCTTGGGCAACAGTGGTTCTTCCCTTTTGAAAATTGCCAAGGGCAGTTACCACAGGATTCCTTACAAACTGGATATACTGAAACATGGGTGATTTGATGCATCTCAACTTGAAAGCACTTCATCTGACTACCTTAGATAGTTTTGATACCCTTTAGGCATCTTTTTTTTCTGAGGATGTGCAAGTACTACAGGAAGGAAAAAAAACTGCTACTACATGTGTAATTGGAAAAAGTTTTCAAGTTGGTGTCATTGAGAACCAGAATGCTTTCAAGGCCTGAATACCTCTGCTTCTAGAATATTTGTGATGTTATCCTCTGGCATTTCCTACTCTTCTATCAATATTCATCTTGCAGCCATTTTTGCTTGTGTACCCTTTCTACCTGTGCTGTAGTCAAGCAGTTTTTGAAAGGAATTGTACTTCTCCATCAGTCCAGAATATAGGGGGTGTCTGCTTGGGATATTAACTTTTCTGCTTCAAAAACTAACACTTCAGTTTGAAGTTCTTGACTTGGAAAACTGTTACTTGTTGCTATGACTTCTGCAAGAAGAGTTTCAGAGTTGCAAGCTATTGTGATGAGTCACCCTACTCCATTTTCTACAAAGACAGGGTTTCTTTGGGAGCAAATGTTTCTTTTATACCTAAAGTGGTTTCAATGTTTATCTTGAGTCAATCTGTTAATCTCCCATTTTTCCTCCGGAACCTAAAAACAAGGGGAAAAGAATCTTGAAGACTCTGGATGTCTACAGATGAACACTGTCAAAGCAGACATTTTCTAGATGATTGTCTCATGCTATTTCTTTCGGCTATTCTCACCATAGCAAGTCACTTCCGAGCAAGGTCAGGGCTCACTCTACTGGGACTTTGGCTTCTATGTTTTTTTTTTTTTTTTTTGCAAAGGAGTGGACTGGCAAATTCTAGAGGCATCATGGTCCTCTGTACATACCTTCACAAAGCATTGCAAACTGGATTCCTTTTTCAAGTCCAGAACAGGTTTTGTTAGGCTTCCTAAATTCCTTCCTTCCTTCTCCCTATAAAATCCTAAGCTTTGATAATCTACATGTACAGCTTTGTTGCTATTGCAAAATTGATCTAATGTCGAACAAAGTACAGATGGGTAAGTCAACTTACTATAACAGTAGATGTTATAATAGATCACTGTTGCAGAAGCAGACCCTCCCTGCATCCCTCTTGTCCTGTTTAAGGTGTTGATGTATATACTCCTTTGTATGTAGTTATTCAGTTCATAGGTAAGTACTAAGCTAGGTGTCATTTTAAGCCTACCAGTATCCCTTTTTTGTTCTCTAATTGGCCTATCCCATTGGTTAGAGATTGGCCTTACCCATCTTATAGTACATAATTATGTATTACCTCTAATGAGAATAACTGATCATCCCATAGATAATTTGAGGGGACCCATGCATGGCATAAATCATTTAGGAGCTCTTCTGTCTAGTAGTAGTACAGGAAGGGAGTCATGTATAAGGTTTCTGTTTACTATCCCTAGATCCAAGTTGGGCTTAAATATGGACAGGGATGACCTTTGTTTTATGTGCATGGGGAGTCTGTTCAGAGCTGTGGTATCCTCTGCAAGATATACCTGCCCATCCAAACCATTCTGTTGCTGTTGCAGAAGAGGTTTAAATCCTTAGAGTATTTCTGATGCCATTTGACTTGCTGATGTGCAGTAAATCTATCAGTATTGTGTTGGGGGATGCCTTGCATGCCAGACACAGGTCAACTCTTGGCAATCTATAGGATACTGAGTTTAGTGACAGAGCTTTGAGTTGCTCTATGTAGGATGTCTGTCTTGTGTCCTTTTAGTAAGGTATCTCTGTAGCATTCCTGTTGTTGCCTGTGTCTGGTAAGATGTATGCCAAAGGGGGGCATTATATTCAGTGATTGGTTTAATGAGAGCCAAGTAAAGTGGGATTATGACATCCGTAGATCTTGACATGGTCCCTTTGTTTATAAGCTGTGCACTACAGGACTTTCTTACAACAATGGACACATGCTGGTCAAAAGGTAACTAATCCACACAAGTTACCAAATCCTGAATAACTCTGGCTAAACTCTTCAGGGCATATTGTTAATGTGGTAGTTCCCTAGAATAGATATGTACACCCACACTTGCTTAATATTTTCCTTTCTTAGCATTTACATTTCAGGGCTTTCTCTTCCCTTCTTGAAGCTAGAAAGTTCTAAAGCATTTGGTGCACTAACTGTTGTTTTTATGCTGCTCTTCTTAAGCCCCACAGCAGTCATGGCCTGTGGATGTTGTCCTGAAGCTTTGAAAACTGGCCCATAATCATAACTTTAGCAGGATATTCCTACTAAATCCTTGCAAATCCATAATTATCATTGCCACATACCTACCCCCTGGCAAAAACCTCACCAGCATTGAACTTCTGTCATGGTCTGGCTATACATCTAATCAAGAACTATCATCCTAAGTGACTTTAATTTTGAGTGGCTTTCCTGCTCCTCAGACTTCCCTACTAATGTTATTAACCTGTACAACTTCTCGCAAGTTATAAGCTGTCCCACTCGCACTGATAAACGCTCTTTTTGAGTCACGACTGGATATTAACTAACAAGCCAATTCTGAGTGACCAAGAAGGCTGCCTTCCTATCAGTCTTAGTGACCATGCCCCTACATTTCTACTTGGAAAAAGAATTCAGACTTAATCTGAAAATCCCTTCAAATACATCCACAGTAAAAAAAAAAAAAAACGCTTCTCACCTGAAATATTTAACCTATTGCTAAAACATTGTGATTGATCCCCTTTAAAAACCCTAAACCTGGATCTTTTTAACAACAAATTTCTGGAAATACTAGATAGCCTAGCCACCACTAGAAAAATATGCCCCAAATCCAAACTACCATGGCTTTCCCCACAATGCTAAACAACTGATTAAACAAAGCAACAGAGCCATTGCCCTATACCTATCCACCAAAAACAAATCTGACCTCGCCTTATATTAGCAATTAAGAAACATAACTAAAAAAAAATTAACTGTGACAAAAAACACTACTTCCAAACATCTCAACAAAGGTTCCTACACAACCCACAATAATTCTGGAAAACCATTAACCTCTTCCTGTCCCCTGGAAAATGCCTCAACCCCTCTCCTTCCACAGCCAATACCTCCATAGCTTTAGCCTCGCAGTTCAACTCACATTTTATCAACTCCATCTCCTCATTCCTTGACAAACAGAAACCGCCTCTAACACTCCCCTCCGTTGACTCAAACTCCACTAACTCCTTCTCCTTTAAATCAATTCAGACATCCTACATTAAAAAGCTCATAAGTAAACTAAAACCTTGCTGCCGATCAACTACCAAACAAATTCCTAAAAATTGCTGTTCCATCAATTGCCTATCCTATCTCTATATTAATCAATCGCTCCATCTACGAACAATATGTGCCCCTCTTATGGAAAGTCGCTCACATTATCCCCCTCCAGAGGCATCTCTAACTACTGCCCCATAGCTATCCTCACTCCCATAGCCAAAATCCTTGAGAAATGTTACACTTTCAACTCCTCAACCACCTTACTGCAAACAACTACCATCTGTTACAACTCCTCAACCACCTTATCGCAAACAACTACTATCTGATGCACAGCACAGCTTTAGACCCCAGTGCAGCACAAATACAGCCTTGCTATCCTTCACCAATACTATCCATCACCTTATGAACAATGGGCAACTAGTTGCTGCAATTTTCCTGGACGTGTCAAAAGCCTTTGACACCATTTCCCACCAACTCCTACTAAATAAGCTCACTACATACAATCTCAGTCCAACATCCCTGTCATGGTTTTTCAGTTATCTGTCAAATGTCAACAAGCTACTAAATGAGAGAACAAACTCTCCCCACTACTGCCAGTATCCACTGGCATACCTCAAGGTCCAATACTTGGCCCCCTCCTCTTTATCATATTTACTAATGACCTTAAAGCAATCAAGTTTGCCTCTATCCTACAATACATCTCTTAGCTGCTCCGCCCCCTACCCCACAAAAACTACAAGAATAAAATGCAAAAAGCTTTCAAAGAAATTTTCTTATCCACCCGCCAACTCATTCTAAACCAAAACAAGACTTAATAATCTTCACAAACAAAACTACTAAATCCAACTATCTATCCCTCTCCAGTCACTTCTCAAACGGTACCAAAATCGAACCTACTAACCAGGCCAAACTACTTGGAATCACAGTAGATGACCATCTCATATTTGATATTCACATTTCCCTAACTATAAAAAAAGTCTATTCTAAACTCTGTGCTCTCTATAAAGACAAACCCTACCTTATACCCCAAACCAGGCTAGTCACAGCTAGATCACAACTCTTCTCTACTGCTCTCACATATTCACCAACTTATCCAAGGCCGATCTGCATAACCTTGAATCCTGCTACAACAAAATAGCAAAATTTGCCACTAATCACCACCCAATAAAGCCCATCATTGTTCAGCTCTACTACAACTTAACTGGCTAGAACTCCCAGACTTGCTAACTTTAAACCAACTTGCCTTTGCCCACAAAATCTTTAATAACCCTCACAGTTGCTCCTCAGTTTCAACCCTTATCCAACTGTAGGTCTCTTAGGTCTTCCAACAGGCCACTGCTCAAAATAACCCAATCACATAACTACCATGAAGACTCCTACTACTCAAACAAAATAGCAAAGTCCTAAAATGGTCCTCCCCTAACCATACAATGCACCCCCTGCTACTCTTCATTTAAAACAAAAATAAAAGAAGATCTTAAAAGCAACTGGCTTTGCCCCTGTAGCCCTCCTGGATAACTCCGCTTCCCTACTAATTTTCCTCTCTGCTTAATGTGCTAAATTATTCAGCATCCAAAATTTCAATGCATTTACACTCTACATCACTGTATATACACTCTTTATCAGTTAAGTCTGCTAATTGCCTGTTTCAGTCTTCTGTTTTTTACTTGGTTATCAGGATCCCTGTGATTTGCATTTATAATTTTGTAGATATCATGCAAGAATTTTACCTGTCTTTTGTGTATCGCATATAAATTGTATTGTATTATGTCCTGATGTAAATTCTGTATTTTATCTGTCTTGTTTCATGTGGAGCCTTTCTCCCTGGATTTCTGCTGAAAACGGGCTACTAGCCCAGTCGGACATTACCTGGTTAAAAAATGTATAATAAAATAAAATAAAATAGACATAGCCCATACAGTTTAGGCTACTGTAACAGTGATCTATTAAAACATCTACTGTTATGTTAAGTTTACTTTGACCACTGTACTTTCTCTTTTGCTTGACCTCTTTCATACAGGCCTTCTGCAGGAGAAAGTCCAGTACAGAGTGGCCAGTTGTAATAATTTCCCTCAGAAATGCCTTAATTTGATAACACCAGTCTGTCATATCCCTCTTTTAGAACTTATTAAAGCTGCTCATTCATGTAGCTTGGAAGCACCTTGGATCTGGTCCTTTCCACACCCGAGAAGGCATTACTATTCTTACCTTCCAAATGGGTATCATAAAGTGCACTCTTGTCATCTTGACTACACACCACAGAAGTCTCTTGGATCTAGCCAGTGTGATATCCCAGCATTGTCTAAATGTTTTTATATTCTGAAAAGGTCACTAACATTAGATCACAACCGGGGCCAGAAAGTTGCAGAAATATTTGATAAATGTGTCATTTCCCAACCTTACTACTGCTAATTCTTCTTTATATTGAATCCTGCATTTTATAATAATCATACAGCTGCAAAACAAGTGTTTTCCTTGTGTGGATGTTTTCAGTGCAAGTTTTTCATAAATGCAGTAAAGGTTGCCCTTTTTACAATATGATCTGCATGGCCTCTCAACATTGGTGTCAGGCAGTGCAACACACCTGGACATTCATTCATGTGCTCCAGATTTGTGATGGAAACCTAATAACTTGTAGGTTTTGCAGATAAATGAACTCATTACTCAACTCCTGCTCTGTACATTAGAAGTAAAACTGTATTTAGAAATCCTTTAAATGCAAAGAATCCAGTATATTGGATGAAAAAATGGCCAGAACTGGTAAGGACACCCTTGAAAGTGGTTATTTTAAAGGGTTGTATAGTTCTGAATATTATGAGTATGCATCTAGGCCATTTACACCTGCATTGAAGCACCATCTCTTAACTTCTCTGAGCCAACCCATCCAAACTCTTGTTTAAGTAACCAGTCCAGTTTTTACTGTTCATACTGGGGGGAAGCTCGTCTGTCGTACAGAAGATTGTATCTGATGTAAATTTTCATTCATTCCTTAACCATTGGGTTCAGATCTGACTCAGCCACTTTTTTTTTTTTTACAGTTCGTGGCCACTAAAACTCTCAAGCTTCTCCCTTACCCATAATGCTCTATCCCCTAACATATGTCAGATTTCATTTGCCGCTTTCGCATGCTGACATGGTTGCTGTGAGCATTAATAGTTTATTTTCAGATAAGTGAAATCTTTAATATAAAAAATGTGGGCCCAAACTCCCCTTATCTGACAAACATAATTGGTCTGTATATTTGGGCCCTGATCACTTCAAAGTGGATTATGAAATATGCAAGTCTTTTAATCCTAGGGCAGTCATTGATCATAAAAATAAACTGATACTGAAGGGTCTTCTTCCTTTGACCTTTTCAGAGGCATTGTCTGGGATTCAAGCCTCCAGATCTGAAATAAACAGAGCACAGAAAGAGGCTATCGGAGCTGAGTTTTCTACCCATTTCTCTAATCCAGTGTATGAGCCGGCTCAGAAAAAAATTGGAACAAGTCTGATCTGAAGCCCATATGTTCTAATCTGGCATCAGGTGTTTGCTCTCATTCCTCAGATCCAGTAGTGTCTGATCTGAAGCTCTTACCTCGAGTGATGTACACATCCTCCTTGGATCCAGTGCCCTCTAGAGTTCCCTCACTTTTTTTGGGGAGACGCCAGCATTCCAGGTAACCCTCTGTAGCCTTATCCTCACGTTCTTCCAGAAACCTGATAAAGGCTGATGTGGATAGAATGATGAAGTTTCTCTTGGCACAGATTCAGATGGGAGTTCTTCCGGCTCCCACCCCTTCGGATCCGGAAGCCCTTACCAGTACTACACCACCTGTCTTGGCTTCTCCAATCTGACCCTTGACTTTGGAGCCCTTGGATCAGAGTTTTCTGGGTCCATCTGCATCTGATCAGAATATCATATCTTCTGCTCCAATGCGTTCTTGGAGTGCACTTGTTCATAGCATGTCTGAGCCTGACAACTCAGAGCTGAAGTGTCCCTGTTGGATCTGAGGCATTAGAGTCAACTCTAAAGTTGTCAGTGCAGTCTATGCCCGTTGAAACCTAGGCATTGGTCACCTCAGCTCCGATCTTTGCCTTAGGTGGACTGCCCTCTGGTTAGGAGGAGCCGATGGTCCAGAAGCATGGCTTCTCTGCTCCGTCGGCCCTCTTCTCCTCCCTGGGGCACTCTGCCTTCAAGGTAATGAAGAGAATGTTTTCTGCTTTTGCAGGACGGATGGTTCCTCCCTCCTCAGATCTCCCCTCTGGATCCTGTGTGTGTCTGTGCCTTGATCCTAATCGCACTACTCCGCAGGGACAGCCAACCCAAAATCTCCAGACTACCCACCAGAGTATGCTCATTTCTTCTGATACTTCCCCAGAACATCCCACCAAAGAGGTCCCTAGGAAGAGAAAGTACAAGAGGAGGCACTTAGAGACTCCTCAACAGTCTGTCACTGAAGATACCGATTTTGATGAGGGGGAAGGGTCCCCAAGGTCACCACCTGACGATGTCTCCTTTGGAGGCATCCTGGAAATCCTCAAGCAAAGGGGTGGTTGGGCTACCGATAACCCTTCTCACGAGGAATTGGTATTCCAAGAAGCATTTGAGTCTGGCCCATCTACCTCCTGGGTGACTCCACCCACTGATGAGCTAATTGATTTGATTTGATCTCTAGGTGGGCATAGGAGGAACCAGACACTGTTGAGCTGATCCCCAAGAGACCAGACAGGATTTTGGCACCACTAAAGGGAAGAAAGTTTTGGAGTAAGGGAGTACCAGTAGATGCCATGGAAGTGGTGGCGGCCATGAAGCAAGAACTTGCAGAACAGAATTCTTCTGTCCATCCCTCTAACAGAGTCAAAGCATTGGACAGATTTGGGAAGCAGGTATATGCTTCAGGGACTTTTGCTCTCAGGTTGCTGAATTATTTGGCACACTTCACTAGATTGTAGAGGGACTTGATTAAAGAACTCTCCAAATCCTTTGCTGGGACGAGTACTTCAGAGGTTCAGATCTCTGTTGCCTCACAGTTTGTTTCCTACAATCGATCACTAATTTGTCTTTGAGGCTCATTTCAGATGTAGCCAAAGGTACCTCAAAGATGGCAGGTTTAGGCATTTCTATTATGAGGCACGCTTGGATGCGCTTGTGTAATTTTGCAGAGCCCAAGTTCTCTTTCATCAATGCATCCTTTAACAGAAGTTCTTTATTCAGCCCAAAGCTAAAGGGCATACTCTCCAGGTGCTGTGAGCAAGATGGTAAGACCCTCTCTGCAGTGGGCATATGTTTTTGAACCCTCAAAAAACCTTTTCTAGGAATCAACAAGGGGGTTGAGAGATGTGGTTCAAGAAGTTACAAACATGGAGACAGTTCCCTTAGGGATGGGGTGGGACAAACAGGAGACGCCACCCATTTTGCACAGGAGGCCTGCAGAACCAGGGTTCTAGAGATTATTTTTCTGACAGACCCTATCAGAGGCAGTTAGGAGTTGTTCTTCCCTGCACCAGAGAGCCTGGCTAGATGTTACAAAAGAGATATGGGTGCAGAGGATTATTTCCAGAAGTTTTATAATTCTGTTTTCCCTTCTGCCCCCACCAGCATTAAACAAAATTCCTGATGTTTCACCCAATCAGAGGAAAGCAGCAACTCGAAGTAGAAGAGTCATCCAAGAGGTCCCCCCCAGAACAGATAGAATCCAGAACTTACTCAAGATTCATTTTAGTGCCAAAGAAAACGGGATGGGAGACCAATTTTGGATCTCAACATTCTGAACAAGTCGGTCCAGTACACCAAGTTCCATCTGGTCAGTTCAGTCATTCTGCCTTTCCTGCACAAGGACTACTGAATGTGCTTGATAGACCTTCAAGATGTGTACTATCACATAAAAGTGAACAGATGACCCAGAAGGTATCTGCGCTTCTGGCTGGGAGCCAGTCATTACTCTACCATAGCTCCCCAAGGTGTTCACCAAATTCATGGCAGGAGTAGCAGCTCACTTGAGACTGCAGGGATTCCAGGTTTTTCTGTACTTTTGATCTACTGTCTCGTAGCCACTCCTACCAAGCATCTACTGATAAGAGTTTGAGGTTATGTACTTCACACTTGCTTTCTTCTGAGAATTACCATCAACCTCAACAAACCTCAGAACCTACTCAAATGTTCATAGGAGCCTTATTCAATATAATATCAATAACAGCCTCCCTTTCTTTTCCAAGGGTAGAGACGATCTGATTTCAAGTCAAAAAGATGATTCAAAGTCCTTCTCTTTCAGCCAAATGAATTCTACAAGCCTTGGAAATCAATGTCTGTGGCAAAAGTTCTAGTTTCCTTATCAATATACCATATGAGAGTACTTCAATGGGCATTAGCAACTTAGTGGTTCATTCTGCACCAGCCTATGTCACCCAGATTACCAAGGCATGCAGAAATTACCTCTGGTAGTGAATTTGCTCAGATCAGGTTCTACAAGGCCATCCTTTCATTCTTCCTCAGCCCAACGCCATAGTGACCACTGACTTTCCAAATTGGGTGGGGGGGGCACTTCTTGGGAAAGACCATTCAAGGCACATGGTCCCTTTGAGGCCAACATGCATATCAATGTCCTGGAAATGAGAGCAGTGCTGTTAGCATTGCAGGATTTCCAAGACGCACACTCTTTTGGGACAGTTGTGATTCAGACAGACAATATGTCAGTGGTTTGGTACATCAACAAACAAGGAGGGACTAGATCTTACCCCTTGTGTTGATAGTGTGGTAATGAGTGATCTCTTCCAATCAATTTCTAATACCGGGGAAATCCAGTGTGATAGCATGTAAGTTGAGCAGTTAACCTCTAGTGATCTCCCAACATGAAAATTGTAGAAAAATATTTTGGGGGGTTAGGTCCATACTGTGACCTTTTTTGCATCTTCACTCAACAGCAGGTGCAGCAGGCTGTATGCCCTAAACCCTTCACCCTGGGAATCACCAAGAGACTGTCCTGCATGACTGACCCCCGTCTCCTCTATGGTTATCCTCCAACCCCCTTATCCCCAAATTTTTGCAGAAAGCTTCCCAATTGAAGAGCAAAGTCATCATCATTGCCCCTTATTGGGCTCGACAGATTTGGTTCTCCTTTCTTTAGTCTCATCTAGTTTACCCTCCATGGAGTCTGGATCCAGTTCCAGGCCTCATGTTTCACCCAACAGACATAATTCACCCAGACATCTCAAACCTAAAACTGACTGCATGGTTTCTTCACTTCCATTGATAGCTAGACAACCAAGGTGATCTTCCCCTGTCCATTATATAGTGTTGTCTTCCCAAAAGGCTTCCACTAGGAAAATTTACAAAAGTAAATGGAGTATTTGTCTTTTGACCCTTTTTCAGCACCAGTACATAAAGTTCTGTTTCTAGCAACACTTTTTAATGAAAGGGCTAGTTCCTCTACTGTTAAACTTCAACCATCTGCCATTTCTAATTTTCATATATGTGTTAAAAATTTCACCTTAGCTTCATCATAACTTTGTAAGATCTTTTTACAAGGTACCCTTCTTTTGAAACTGCCTTATAAAGATCCAACTCCATCATGGGATTTTAAATTTAGTACTACAAACCTTAGCTCATTCTCCCTTTGAACCAACAGCAAAATGTGAGTTAGATTTTATCCTAAAACTATATTTTTGATAGCCATTACCTCTGCTCAAAGACTTTCAGAACTTCAAGCTTTGACATCTAAACCTCCTTATTTAATATTTCATAAAGAACGGGTAGCACTGCAAACCAATCCTTCCTTTCTTCCTGAAGTGGTGTCAAAATCCAACATCAATCAATCCATTAATCTTCCAGCTTTCTTTCTAAATTTCAGAAACAAAGGTGAATACGTTATATTTCCTGGACGTTCACAGGCAATTATAGGTTCATAGGTAGGTACTAGGCTATTGGCCCTAGGGCCTATATAAGCCTAGCTAAACGGTACCCTTGCTTTTGCCACCCAAGAAAGTTATTTTCCTGTGCCCCTGTCAAGCAGAGCCACAGAATTGATCCACGGGATGAATTTCCTATCTCCCATCCAATCAAGTTTTTTCTTGAAGAGTGCTAATGAGGAGCTTTGTTTGATATAGATAGGTAGTTTGTTCCAGAGTATGGGAAGTCTCTGGGATAGGAATCTATCCTTCCAGCAAGTTCTGTTTATTGTGGTGACAAGGTTTAGGTCCCTAGAGCATGTAGCTCGGAGGGATTGGGATTTCTTTACGTGGAGCATGTCCAACAGCTCTGGGCTTGACATAACTTTGTATGTTAGGCAGAGATCGCCTCTGAGTAGGCAATGTATGACAGAGTAAAGCTGGAGGTTTTTGAGACTGTCTGCGCAGGGCATTTGTTTGAGGCCAGTAATCCTCTTTGTGAGGTATTTATGTGGCCTTTCCAGTTGTTGTAGATGTCTTGTGAGGTACGTACCAAAAGAGGCATTGTACTCTATAATGGGTCTGAGTGATGAGTAGAGGGGGAACAATGACCTTTTTTTTCCTGTATGAGAAACCTTTTGTGATGTGGTGTGCCATGTAGAAGGATTTCCTGACTGTGGTGATGTGATTATCAAAGGAGAGACTACTTTCGGTGTTAGGTAGACTACCGCCTATGTGGTAGTTTATGGGTACAGAGTTTTTACCAAAAGGGATGACAATGCACTTTTTGGCATTGAGCTTGCGGCCATGGCTTTGACACCAGACATCTGTCTCAGTGAGGCCCTTTTATAGGATGTCCATATCGTTAGGAGTTTTGATTATGGCTCCTAGTTTGCAGTCATCTGTGAACTTTGTTAGCCAAAGACCTTCTGTGTTGGCCTGTACTTCAGAGGAGTAGATACCAAACAGGAGAGGACCTAGGACTGAACCCTGTGGTACTCCACTTGTCACTGGTCTGAAGTTGGATTTAGAGTCTGCTGCTTTCACAGTGTGGGTTCTGTCAGTGAGCCAGTTGGCTACCCATCTTGTGACATAGGGATTTATACCTAGTTCAGTGAGTTTGTCTATAATTCCAGAGTGGGGGGATGGTGTTGAAAGCCTTGGCAAGGTCTAGATAGGCTGTGTGTACCACCTTACCCTCATCTACAGCTTTAGTGACTGCTTCAAAGAAGTCTATTAGGTTTAGGAGACATTATCTGCCTTTTACAAACCCGAACTGGGTTGGGTCCAGAGTTTGGAGATTACCAATGTCATTGTTTATAACTTCCAGGATGATACGCTCCATAGCCTTGCAGACCATGCTCCTCAGGCTAATGGGGTGGTAGTTCTCGGGGTCTGTGGGTGGCTCTTCCTTTGTGGAGTAAGATAACCATTGCTGTGCACCATTCAGTGGACACAAAGCCTGAGGTGAGGCTATGATTGAACATGGTACTTAGGTGGGGTGCCAGTTCGTTCTGTAGTTCATGTAGAACGCATCCTGGGATGCTGTCAGGTCCCATGGATGCTGTGTTCTTGGCTTTGGAGAGTTTTTTTTTTTTTTACCTGTGCAGCCGTGATTACAGGTACTTTGCATTCTACCGGTAAAGAGATGGGCCCTTTAGGGGATGAGAGAGGGGTAAAGTTAGCACTGAACCTATCTGCCAGGATGTTGGCAATATCAGTTGGTTCTGTATATTTATTGCCATTGTGTTGTAACTCAAAG
Source organism: Protopterus annectens (assembly GCF_019279795.1). NCBI lineage: Eukaryota > Metazoa > Chordata > Ceratodontiformes > Protopteridae > Protopterus > Protopterus annectens. The sequence goes on along the minus strand of NC_056728.1, from coordinate 235,725,423 downwards.
CAGATCTGAATGTTGCCATTGAGATTCTTGACATAGCTATAGAATGCTTTGTGGTTGTCTTTAGAATCAGTGGCGATTTTGTTTTCGTAACTAGCTTTGGAGGATTTTATGAGGGATCTCAGCTTCTTACTGAGGCTGACCATGGTGTTCCTCCAATCATGGGATTTTACTCTTTTATGCAACAGTTTCTTTCTTCTATTGTGGAGTTTGTTTATAGCAGGGGACCACCAGATTGGCTTCATTTTTTTGGAGGATAGCATCTTGATTCTGTTAGGGATTGCACGATCCATGCACTCGTGTAAGTGCTTATAAAGTACAATTGTATAGGATTCAGCAGTCGTATCTCTATTGTCTGTCATCATGGGTGTCATGAAGTTTGCCACTTCTGTCTTAAGAAGAATTACATTTTTATTTACGTAGAACAAAGATTTTCAGAAAAACAGACCAATTTGTTTTCTTTGTGGAATCTAAATTAGGCAAGTCAGTTACAAAAGTCAATTTAGCCAGATGGTTGAGTGATGTTATATCCTTTGTTTATAACAAATTGGGTTTATCCTTACAAAAACCTTTAAGAACCCATTCAACAGGTCCATGGCAGCAACATCAGTATTTTTATCCAGGGCTTCCATGGATGGTATATATGCGGATGCAACTTGGACTAACCCTCATACTCATTACAAATTAGATGTGGTCTCGAGGAGAACTGTATTTGACTCAGCAGTTCTCAGGAATATCCTTCCTTAGAGTCCGTCCTGGATTTCAGGTAGCTGGGGATTCTTTCCCATTTGTTGAGGAATGAATGAATGAACATTGACATCAGTTAAAGATGTTATGTACTCACCATAATATTCCATCTGTTTTGTCTATTTTCATTCCTCCTCAACTCCCTTCCTGTTGACCCTCTACCTTTGCATCAATATCTTTTGGAAGGGCAAGAGGTAACAAGGGGAACTGATGTTCCTGCTATTGAACTCCAGCTATTGGCCTCTCTTACCTGGATGCTAATATTCCTTTTAAAACTATAAGCCAACAAACAAGATCTGAGGTATGCTCTGGGATAGAGTATTATGGGTAAGGGAAAAGATTGAGAGTTCTAGTGGCCACAAGCTGTAAAAAATGGCTGAGTTAGATCTGAGCCCAATTGTTGTGGAATGAAAATGGACAACACAGATCAAACGTTATGGTAAGTACATAACTTTTTTTTCCAGTCACTCGGCAAGGTGACTGGGGACATTTTCACCATTACTCACATCTATTTAGTTTAACAATTCTGTTTTTAAATTTGTAGGTTCATGTGATCAAGAACTTCTCCTGGCCAAGAATAATAACCAAACCTGGAATAAGCTGAAAACTTTGTGGCTTATCTGACACTTCATTTTGTTATACTGTTGCCATCCTTAATTAAGTTTAATAATAATTTAGTTTCTTTGACTTTATTTAGAATTATAATCCTAAATTAAAAAAAAAAAGTTTTTGTATAGATGATAAAAACTGTGGGTACAATTTTTCTGGTTGCTGTGGTTATAACATTTTGGGTTTGCCTACTTTGCACACTTTTCTGGATGGGTTTTTCACACAAGTGGTTTCTTCTGGATGGATTTTTCACAATAGTTGGTTTCTTGCCACAGCTAGTGAAATGTGTCAGACACTTAAATATGCACCGTCACAGTTCCCTTGTATATTCTGCACTCTTTCACCTTCAGCTCCACTCAGTTTTTAACCATTGATCCCAGAGTCTATGCCTGAAAAATGTAACTGTGTATTGGGTCACACTACCTATCATTTGTAGTATTTCTATAAGATGTATTTACAGCTTTGTTTTTTTGAGAGAAGTAGAAGTTTCTTCTATCAGGAGAGCTATATTATGGCCCTACTGCAGGGACGTTGAGAGGTAAAGCCTTTATATAACCTAAGTGGCCCAGGTTTGATTAGTGGCATACATGCTGGAGTAGTCTGGCCATGAGACTGTGGGAGTGAGTGGTTGATGCCAGCTTACACATTCTAGAGGGAGACATGTGGTGATACACTGACCAAAGAAGAGGTGTTGAGGGACTGCTAGCAGGAGCTATTGAGTAATCGTGGCTTGCACTGCAGTTAAGCCAGGGATGCAGTCGGGCATGAATAAGCACACACAGGGAGCCTATCTTGATCATTGACATCTAGTGAAGCCACCAGCTACCATGAAGGGAGGAATAGCACCCTCTCATAAATGGTGGCCTGCCTGGCACCTGAATTTTACCCTGAAGAGTAATAAATGGGCTTTTAAGCTCTCACACTATAAATTAGGGAGTAGATATGTCAGGCATGGAGAAAATATGAGCCAACTGCCCCCCCCCCCCAAAAAAAATGGAGAGGGAACAAATAGGTTAATAGGATGCTGGAAATGACTTGATGACAGAGGAGGAAGTTAAAATTAAGTAAATTAAAAAAATGCTGTGTTATGTTTTCTTCACCCATGTCTGTTGTGTCCCTGTGCTAGGTAAAGAGCTCCTAAAGAGTACCAGACATGCTGCTCATTCTGCTTAGGACTAGACTAGACTAGACCCCCCACACACACACAGACCTTTTTTTTTGTATAACTAAAGCAAATCTGGAATCACCTGACAATCAACAAGAAAATGCATTGAACACTTTCCAAGAGTTCCCAGATCCTGCTGAAGATGGGAATGAAGACCATAAGGAAACCATCTCTTTTGTCCTCGAGTGTGAAGACTGATTTCACATAGCTCAAATACATTATCCTCAGTATGTAGGCTTTGGCCATGAGGACTGTTGCAGACTAGTGTATTTCAGCAGGACATTCACTAACAGAAAATCACAACGTTTGCATTTACTCATCTTAAATGCCTTTCTGTTTCTGGTCTGAGTATTGATTTTTCCCTTGTATCTGCACTTGTGTCGTGGCAGCATTTCATAATTTTGCCTGAGTCATGGTTTGTGTTAGACAAGTGTCATTTTAGAACATCTTCAGTCAAAATTTAAACAAATTGTGATTTTGATAGAATATTGCTGTATGGTTTACCCACAAGCACCTTTTTTATTGCAGTCCCTTTTCTTAAATGTATAGGCAGTTTGATTAGAGCAGAAGAAGGGGGTGAGGTAATTAGTCAACAAAGGTTAGCTGACTCAAAGGAAATGGTGAAAGATTTTACTGTACTGTATTGACGGTGTTGTAAAGAAAGTCAAAGGATTTGGAAATAACCTCTTTATACTGTACAATATTAAATTATGCATTTTTAATGCATTAAGTATGTGTTTGCATTTTATTTTAAGGACAGCACCATAACTTTTCTGTCAGAGCTAAAAATCCCTACTATGACATCATGAAAGGCTGAACCCATGTCGTCTCACTATGTAAATTACTGTAAAGGCTACTGTATTCTCATGTTAAATACATCACTAATAGTTTCTCCCGTCATAGAAAGAATGTTTCATCTAGTTTGTTGCAGATGGAACGCCTCACATAGAAAAATTAACAAATGTGCTGATATACTAGTGAAATCACAATGTGAGTAAAAAGCTTTTCTTCTAAAGAGGTATGTTTTTGTTTACCCATGCTATTGGGTTGTATGTAAATTACTCTCCAATACCGTGACAGTTTGTGGGTGTGGTTACAGAGAAACAATTTAACAGTGAAAGTATTAAAAATATATATATATAATTTTCATCCTTTGCAAAACCCTAGCAGCTTTAAGCATGAACATGACAGGAAGTGAAATCAATTGTAAAACCAAGATGAATGTTAAAAGTGACCAATAAACTTTAAATGTAAATCGTCTGATTCTACTACCATTTCTGAGGTAGGTTCTATAGCTATAATCAAGATGTATAGCTAGGGCTGGCCAAAGGGGGGGACAGCTGCCCTGGGTGCAAAATATTTACGGGTTACAATCTACAGAATTCTGATCAGGCAGTAGTACAGCACCAGAATTCAGAAGTAATTAGCAAATGCTGATATTACATCTGTGAGTAGGACTAAAGTACTTTGTCTGCGGAGTTTAGGAGTAGCAAGCTTTTATCTTTTTTTTTTTTTTTATTTATTATTATCCTCAACTTTGAGTTAAAGGGGGTGCCAGAAGAGCTAGGTGCAGTCCTGCCCACTGGGTGCCGGAAGAGCTATCTACAATTATGGCTATAGTGTACTTCATGTCTGTTAGAATAGTTGCAGCTAAAATCCAAGTGACCAAACAGGCTTAAGTAAATTCTTGCATAGCCCGCACCCACACCCACATTATTTAAGCAAAAGGATTTACCCACAGTTGGTGTGGTTTGGTCATGAAGGCGAAGCCCGAGTGGCCAAACAAAGACAACCATGGGTAAATCCAGCATTACCCACACCCAGAAGTGGGTTATTGCTATTATACAATATTATTTAAGAGAAAAAAATACTTTTCTTAAATAATGGCATTGTATAATGCCGCCGTGCTGCCCTTCCGCAGCTGTCCGGTATTCTGCCGCAGTTCTGATGCACTGCTTATGCTTACGCAGTACATCAGAGCTGTGTGTGAAAGCAACAGAGAAAGGAAGATCTCCATTGCTTTTTTTAAATGTGTCTCGCTATGTTAAAAGAGTTTAACATAGCGAGATAGCTTTAAAAAAAGCAACGGAGAAAGGAAGATCTCTGTTCCCTTTTTTAAAGCTATCTCGCTAGGTTAAATGAGTTATAAAAAGAGAAAGGAAGATCTCCGTTGCCTTTTTTTTTTTTTTTTTTTTTATAGCTCGCTATGTTAAACATGTTTAACATAGCGAGATTACAGCAACAGATTTCTTCTGTTCTCCGTTGCTACCAAAGACACAAAAAATCATGGCTTATACTAATGGAAAAAGTCCGGACGACCGGACCTTTTTCCATTAGTATAAGTCTGATTTACAACAGGCATGCTGACCAATCAGCATGCACTTTTTGGAATATTAATGGGAGGCCATTGTATAATTATATATGTTGTACTGTGCTAAATGTTTTTCTTTAAAATTTTTTTACAATTTTAGTAATGTTTTATAGTAACTAAAAGAAACAAATTTGCTGTTAATATTTCTATTTTTGTAAGTATTGTACAGATATTTCCTTTCAAAATGTCTTAAACTCATGTTGTGCTATGTTTCTGTAATACCCTATATACAGCCACAATTCATTTCCCATGTTTGCACATGGAGTTGGGGTGTCCTTCCAACAGTGACCGTTATCTAGAGCCCATTTTCACAGTGGAGGGTGGCTAGCCTATATCTACAATGACTTATGTTCTAATTCTTAATGAGCTTATGCTGATGCTTGTCAATGCCCATTGACCAGAGTTAAAACTGAAAAAAGAACTTTGGATCAACTCACTTCACCAGTTAAATATGTAATGCTTTGATTTGTTTTTATTTTTTCAGTTCAACAATTTTGTAACTTATAGCTTATATGTAGTTAATGTTGAAGTATTTTGTTCTTTACTTAAGGGATCTCCTGCCACAGATAGCCCAAGATCTGGCCAGTATACCAAAGGCCTTTTAGGTCTGCGATGCCCACCACTGCTGCCAGTATGTGATGGGTACCACTATGTGTTGCCCCCGTGCTGGGCCAGTAATCAAGGAGCCTGAATCCTTATCACTGACACTGGAGAGGGACGTGTAATTGGAATACAATGGATATGCTCAGTATTTCCAGATGCAGAACTCTCTGCATCAAGTACAATTTCCCTTAAGAGTACACAGGGAACACACACAGCCCGGGGTCTGGATCTGTCTCCCTGCAGGTCCCCAGTAAGATTCCCCACTGGTACAGCTGTAGGGTTAGGTCCTCAGCCGAGTGTCCCATCCAAGTCCTCCAGCACAGTCTCTGTAAACCTAGTGCTTCGTGTCCCTGCCCCAAGTAGCTGATGCCGACAAACTTTGAGAGATTTGATGTGCACACACATACACACACCCTTGGAAAAGGCTAGCACTGGTCTACTTAGCTATGCCTCCTTCAGCCCAGACTATAAGGTAGTTACTACTGCCACCAGACACTCCACAATCAGCTACTTTAAGGCCCTTAACAAAAGGTGTCCAATTATACTGTGTAATATTAATACTAATACAAATGGCAGTAGTTCACCAAGACAGCTAAGCCTTCTGGAGTGACCCACACAGTGTCACCAAATCAATATAAGTACTCTCAAAGGTTAGATACTCTCTACAAGTACCAGCCATGATAAAAGTACATGAAAATACTGAATATATATTCACAGCAAACCACAGAGTTCACATCACAGAAAATATTGAAAACAACATTGATGGAGAGACTCGTACAAATAAAGAAAAACTCTCTAAACTAAGCTTCACTATATTCCTGACTGAATCTAAGAGAATTTATTGTTCTCTATTAACTTACTTGGGCAAGGCAAGATGAAACACATGAATAGTCTTTCTAGTCAGGCTTCCAAACAGAATACTCTGTATTCTGAGATTACTCCCTGTAAAATATAATGTTAAGTTGTCTATCTGGCCTTCATTCTTGCTGGTTGGGTTCAGAGCCGATCCTTGGCTCCGACTCTGCCATCTTCAAAAGCTTGAGAGCCGTTTACTGGCTCGAGGCCACCCCATATCCCATGATGCCTGGAGCTAGATACCCAGATCTTGTTTGCCGCGAGGTTGTCTTACTGGCTCAGGTCGTATATTTTCATAATTTTATCTGTATTTTGATAAAAACTATTAGGGATTTGTTAGTGTAGATTGTTGGTCGTAGTTACAGCCTTCTCAGTATATCTTTGTTGTACCTATAATTTATTTTCTTAATCCCTCCCCTTCCCTTCAGAAAATTCATTTTAGTTAGAGTTTTCCCCACCCCTTCACTTTCTTCATGTAGGTAGCCATTTAAATTAGAGGCTAACCTTTTCTTTTTTCTCTTAAAAAAAAAGTATTTACCTAGTTTAGTTTTATTTAGCTTGTAGGTAGAATATTGTTAGTGGCTGAAGTAAAGAATAAAATGGCCACAATAGCAGATGATTTTTAGCTTTCTTCCACTTTAATAACACGTGGACTTCTTCAGAAAAACCAGGACGCCTCCCTACATCCTGGTTTTATATCCATTAGACAGGAAATGATGTTAAAAACGTAAACATGATGTTTTACATTCATATATAAAAAATTATTTCAATTGTAAAACATTAAAACATCAAAATAACATATATACAACATATTATTATTCATCATAATGAATAATGCCTTAAAAAAGGCATTCTTAAAATACATTTATTTTTTGTTTGTTTTTTCTTTTTTTCTTTTTTCTTCATTTTTTCAATGGCCTTGTTGCATCCCATTTGTCAAAACATAGATTTATGGGTGCTGGCCATATAATACCAAATCATTACAACATAACTTGGACTTCCAACAATTACCTTGATTTCATGTAATTTTGTGTTGTATAATTTTGTGTAAATGTAACATAATCTCAAAAGATACAAAAGATGAAACAACCTATTGTGGACAAGTGTGTATTATGTCCCAAACGTTCTTCACACTTGTCCACAATAGGTTGTTTCATCTTTTGTAGATTTTCTAGGGGGTAGTTAGGAGTTTAGACTATCAATGAAAGGGGTCATGGTGAGATCCACTTTTAGTGTCAAGATACAAAGAGATTGATTTGACAGACTTAGTTTTGTCATAATTATTGGCTCTCATTAGACAGTGACTCATTATTTTTGTAGTAATGAGGCAACAAGGTAGTATAAGTTGCTATTGGTATTTAGTAGATTTTCTAGTGAGATTATGTTACATTTACACAAAATTATACAACACAAAATTACATGAAATCAAGGTAATTGTTGGAAGTCCAAGTTATGTTGTAATGATTTGGTATTATATGGCCAGCACCCATAAATCTATGTTTTGACAAATGTGACGCAACAAGGCCATTGAAAAAATGAAGAAAAAAGAAAAAACAAACAAAAAATAAATGTATTTTAAGTATGCCTTTTTTAAGGCATTATTCATTATGATGAATAATAATATGTTGTATATATGTTATTTTGATGTTTTAATGTTTTACAATTGAAATAATTTTTTATATATGAATGTAAAACATCATGTTTACGTTTTTAACATCATTTCCTGTCTAATGGATATAAAACCAGGATGTAGGGAGGCGTCCTGGTTTTTCTGAAGAAGTCCACGTGTTATTAAAGTGGAAGAAAGCTAAAAATCATCTGCTATTGTGGCCATTTTATTCTTTACTTCAGTCACTGTTCACAGTTTGTAAAGTTTGGTTCGGGTTGCCGAAGTCCATTTCGTTGTTTTTAGAATATTGTTAGTATTTCTTTGGGCTGTTTTTTGGGTGTGGTAACTTTAGTGTGTGTGTGGTAGTTATTATATCCTATCTTTTGTCTATTGTTCTTGGTGTTCCACCTTTTTTTTCAGGGATGTCCAAGGATACCAAGGTGTCCGGATTCAAGAAGTGTGACTCATGCTGTCAGAAGATGTGTCTGACAGATGGTCACACTTCTTGTGTCTATTGTCTGGGCACCATGCACCTGCAGGACTCTTGTTCGGTTTGCCATGCCTTCAGCCCAAGAGTCCTGCAGGAGCGGGAAAATAAGTTAATCCTATGAGGTTTACTTAAGCAGGATTCACCAGCTAAGGCTCAGCCTGTGAAGTCCTCTAAGCCACCTAAATCTTCGGCTCCCAGTTTGGAGCCATCGTTGGGTGAAGCTGTTCCTTCTGCCTCGGTTCCAGCCGGAAGCGATGTGCCTGCCTCCCGGTCAGTCCCGACTCACACTTCGGAGCCGTCGGGGAGTCGAAAGAGATCTAGGTCTCCCTCCATGGAGTCGATACGCTTGGCTTCAAGGTCTCCTCTGCACCAATCGGAGCACAGTCATTGGTCCTCCCATTCTTCTCGGTCCTCAAGGCTTTCAGATCATGACGTGGAGAGAGTGGTCAGTAGGCTGTTGAAATTGCAGGCCCTAGCAAAAATGTTGTCCAGCCCCCCTCATCAGGTGTTTTCTCCGTCCATGTCTGCAGTTATTCCTCCTCCGACTCCTCCCTTGAGCTCAGAGCCAGAGTCCATTGGGGTTTCGAGTCGTGGAACCGTCGGCACCGATACCTTCTCCTTCAGTTCCATCGTCGGCTCCGATCACTTCCTTGGTACTGTCCTTGGAAGGGTCTAGGTGTCGAGACTCCCTCGTCTGTTCTGAGGGGGCGAGTGGCATCGGACGCTTGTCCGACCCCATTCTCCTCCTCGGAGCTTTGGCGCAGGTGAGTTCGGCTCCTACATCAGCTTCGGAGCCATCCCCCTTGGTGCGGAGAGGGATTCCGATCTCTTCAGAACTGGAGCCTTCTCAGCTTCCGAGCAGGGATGCCTTCGAGGTCATGAGGAGTGTGCTGGCCCCTGAGTCAGCCCCACGATCATCCCCATCGGCTTCTCCCACTATGGTGCCTGTGTCTGTCTCTGCCTCTCCTCCAGACCCCAAGTGTGGGGAACCAATGCTCCAGGGCACCCCCTTGGGTGTATCTTCCTCTTCCGAGGCCTCCCCTGATCATTCAGAGGAGCCACCTCGTAAGAGAAAATGCAAGAGGAAGCATGTTGACTCCCCTGAGTCTGTCACATCAGATACCGACTTAGAGGATTCGGAAGGGTCCCCGAGATCCCCCTCTGAAGATGTCTCCCTCTCAGACATCCTTGAGATGCTTAGGCAGAGGGGGAACTGGACTACCCTAAGCTCTTCAGAGGATGAATCGGTATTCCTGGATGCGTTTGGATCCCGACCTTCCACCTCCTGGGTGTCTCTGCCTTTTGACCCACTGATGTCTGTGGTGGCTCGAGACACAGTGGAACCGACCCCCAGAAGACCCGCTAAAATCATAACTGCACCACAGGATAAGCAGTTTTTGACCAAAGGTGTTCCCGTTGATGCCATGGTGGTAGTGGCAGACACAAAGAAGGAGTTGGCTGAAACTTCATCTGTCCATCCCCGTAACAAGGAGTCCAGGACGATGGACAGATATGGGAAGTGGATGTTCTGTTCAGCGACTTTTTCCATGAGGTCTCTGAATTATTTCTGCCACTTTACCCATCTTCAAAGGGATCTCCGTAAAGAGCTTGGAGATACCCTCCAAGATCCATCAGCTGAGGGGGCCCAGGCTAAGGCAACCTCCCAGCTGGCGACTCTTAATTCAGTGGTGAACTCCTCTATGAGGCTCATTTCTTATGCAGCCGATGGTGTGAGTAGAGCCATGGGCACAGGCATTGCCCTAAGGATGCACGCTTGGATGCGGCTATGTAACTTTGCAGAACCTTTCAGAGCGTCTTTCACCAACACCCCCTTTGATGGTTCCTCTCTTTTTGGATCACAGGTGAAGGACACCCTTACCAGGTGTGAGTAGGAAGGCAAGACTCTCTCTGCTATGGGAGTCTGTTTTTCCACTCTTTCCAGACCATATCTCAAGGGTCAGAAGAGTGGAAAGATGTGATTCCAGAAATCCCAGGGAGCCTTGCCGGACACACGTGGTGAGTTCCTAAACAGGGGCAGAGGAGGGAACAATAATAGACGCCGCCCTCATGGCAGAGGGGGTCCACAAAACCAGGGCAGCAGAGAATCCTTCTCTGAGAAGCCCTTCCAGCATCCCTGAAGGGTTGCCCGGCTGCCCACCTCTGGAGGTAGTCGGGGGAAGATTATCGCTGTACCCAAGAGCCTGGCAAGACATAACACAAGACAAATGGGTACAGTCTGTTATATCTGGAGGCTACAGAATTCCCTTTGTTCACACTCCCTTAGTGTTAAACAAGTCCCTTCCAGATGTTCCACCCAATCTAAGGGATCAAGCAGTTCAAGAAGTTTCAAAACTGCTAAAAAAAAGGGCCATCCAGCAAGTCCCAGCAGACCAGCAAGGATCTGGAATTTACTCAAGGTTCTTTTTGGTACCAAAAAAGACAGGGGACTGGAGACCCATTCTGGATCTCAGCAGACTGAACAGGTCTGTACAAAGAACAAAGTTTTGGATGGTCACGCTACAGTCCATTTTACCCTTCCTGGGTCAGGACAATTGGATGTGCTCTATAGATTTTCAGGATGCATACTACCACGTCAAAATGGACAGATGCTCCAGAAGATTCCTTCGCTTCCGGCTGGGAGCCAGCCATTATCAGTTCAGAGCTCTGCCCTTTGGTCTCACCACAGCCCCCAGGGTGTTCACCAAATGTATGGCAGTAGTTACCATTCACCTGAGATGGCAAGGATTCCAGGTGTTTCCATATCTAGATGACTGGCTCCTCACTGCTTCCACCAGGCATCACCTTCTGCGAGCCAGAGACTACACTATCGAGACTTGCTCCAGACTAGGTATCTCAATAAATTTCAAAAAGTCTGCATTGTTGCCCTGTCAGTCTTATCACCTTTATAGGCGCAAATTTAAATAAAAAAGACATGTCAGCAAGCCTTCCACCAGACAGGGTATTAGTGATTCTCCAACATGTACAGGTCTTATTAGCATGCAAAAGAATTCAAGCCAGGTTCGTCCTCCAAACTCTGGGTCTCATGGCAGCAACGATCATACTTGTTCCTCTAGCTCGTTTTCACATGAGGATTCTCCAGTGGCTTTTTTTCACCCAATGGTCCTTCCAGCAGCTTCCCATGTTTCACATGATTATGATCACAGAAGCATGCAAAAAGCACCTTGCGTGGTGGATGGTCTCCACATCAGTGCCCTGGGGCAGACCATTTGTACTTCCCCCTCCAGTTGCTACGGTGACCACGGACGCCTCCCTGATCGGGTGGGGGGGTGCATTATCAGGGCAAGACATTCCAAGGCACTTGGCAACCTCACGAGTACCATCTGCATATAAACGTCTTGGAGATGAGGGCCGTGCTTTTAGCGTTGCAAGCTCTTCAGGACTCGCTTCCTACCGGGACCATTGCAATTCAAATGGACAATATGTCAGTAGTGTGGTACATCAACAAGCAGGGCAGAACCAAGTCCTACCCCCTAGGTCGAGAAGCACTCAGACTCTGGCAGTGGGCGATCTCTTCCAAATGGTTTCTGATTGCAACGCACATCCCTGGGAGGTCCAACGTCATAGCAGACAGGCTGAGGAGAGCAATTCTCATGCTTCATGAGTGGTCTCCGAATCAAGTAGTTGCGGACCAAATATTCCGCAAATGGGCCCAACCTTGCTGCGACCTTTTTGCCACCCCCTTCAACAGCAAGTGCAGCAATTTCTTCTCTCTCCTTCCACTTCCCGGACATTCCCCCAGAGATGCTCTAGTCCATGATTGGCCTCAGGGACTTCTTTATGCATTCCCTCCATTTCCCCTAATTCCGAAACTAATACAGAAAGCTACCGTATTGGGCTGCAAAATGATCCTCATTGCTCCTTACTGGCCTCAACAAATATGGTTCCCATTCCTGCATAATCATCTTCTTGAGCAGCCTTGGACTCTGGACCTAGTTCCAGACCTTCTGATCCATCAATTGGGCAGGCTGCACCAATCCCTGCAATCTCTCCAGCTCACTGCTTGGTTGCTCCACTTCCAACTTTAGCCAGGCTTCCTGATATCTGCCCCTCTGTGCGCGAAATAATTTTATCGCACAAGTCTACGACTAGAAAAACTTACGCTAGTAAGTGGAAACGTTTTTCTTCCTGGGCAGAGGCTAAGAGTATAGACCCCTTTTCAGCCCCTGTACACCACATTTTGGAATTTCTTGCGGAACTCTTTCATACTGGGTCTGCTTCCACTACAATTAGAGTTCAGTTAGCTGCAATTTCAAATTTTCACATTGGCCTGTTGGAAAATAATATCATGTCTCATAAGCTATGTAAAGCCTTTCTCAAAGGGACCACTCTGCTCAGGCCTCCAGTGAGAGATCCTCCACCTCCGTGGGATCTAAATTTGATTTTAGCTTCTCTAATATTGCCCCCCTTCGAACCTGCAGCATCTTGTTTCTTGTAGTTTTTATCTTGGAAAACCCTCTTTCTGGTAGCTATTACTTCAGCCAGAAGAGTTTCAGAACTTCAGGCTCTTTGTACCCGTCCTCCGTACCTAGTGTTCCACAATGACAGGGTTGCTCTCAGGGCTAATCCTTCCTTCCTAAGGTTTCTTCAGAGAATAACTTGAATCAGTCCATAGACCTTCCTGTGTTTTTTCCCAACCACTCCAACAGGGCAGAATATAAATTGCATCAGTTAGATGTTCACAGGCAACTATGCTTTTATTTGCATAGAACTAAGGACATCAGGAAATCGGTCCAACCTTTCCTTTCTTATGCTGAGGGTAAACAAGGTCTTCCAGTCTCAAAAGTAACCTTTTCCAGGTGGTTGACTTCTATCATCACATTTATCTATCAACTGAGGAATAAAGAATTGCCTGTTAAACCAAAAGGTCATTCCACCAGAGCTTTAACCACTTCTGTGGCCTTTCAGGCTAGGTTGCCATGAAATCTATTTGTGCTGCAGCTACGTGGGCCAACCCACATACTTTCATTTCACATTATAAGTCGGATGTGGTTTCCAGGAGCAGAGCTGATTTTAGTTCCTCTGTTCTGAAGAGTTTGTTCTGATGAGCCACCCTGGATTTTTGGTGCTAGGGATGCTGTCCCAACCAGCAAGAATGAAGGCGAGATAGACAACTTAACATAAAGAAGTTATGTACCTACCATAACGTTCCATGTTAGTTGTCTTCTTCTCGCCTTCTTTCTTGCGTCCCACCCTCCATCCCACTATCCTTGTAGACCGAGAAGAATTCCTTATGGTTTTTAACTGGCTAAGTCTTCTCTGGCTATTCTTTTCTGCCTAGTAGCCTCTCTGGTAGGTTCTATACATTCCAGGATAGGATCCTTTCCTTATGTCTGCAGTTAGTCTTACCAAACGAGATCTGCGTATCTAGCACCAGGCATCATGGGATATGGGGTGGCCTCGAGCCAGTGAACAGCTATCGAGCTTTTGAAGATGGCCGAGTCGGAGCCGAGGATCGGCTCTGAACCCAACCAGCAAGAAAGAAGGCAAGAAGAAGACAACTAACATGGAACGTTATGGTAGGTACATAACTTCTTTATATCCAACATGACTTGCAGAATGACCTCATCTGGTCACCTGACTCTAAGTTCCCACAATATTCTTTTTGAAGATTGAGACAGGACTTTAGCAGACTGATACAGTACACATTTAGAGCTTTTATGTCTATGCCTAGGAGCCAGAAATATTTACAACACTCACCCCCCCTTTCTTTACAAAAACTAATAGATAATGGCTGCTCCCAGACCTACCATCTCTGGGCCTATTCAGCACTGTGGGTGCCTTTCAGTGATTTAGCAGCTCATTTATATATCCCTTATTTTTCTTAAAATAAGCCAGCTGGTTAACCTTTGCTGTGCCAGTCTTCCCCATTAAAACAGATGCATTTAATTCAGATACTGGTGCACTGTTGCATTTAACACAATTAACACAAGCAAAGCTCACAAATTCATTTTCATCATAAGCATTTGTACAGACCAGTTGGATATACTAATAACATACAATTATTTACAAAATTCCAGCTAGCTGTACTGGCACAAGTCATACAGCCACTGCCCTATTTCTCCCTGGCATGGCTGGCAGTACCTCCTATCGTCACAAGATCTTACAGGTGCCATACATTACACATATGTTCCCTGTGTAAGGCATAAAGATGACGTACAGACATAAGCACACAGAACATCTTTCCTGCCAGGCTGAACAACCTTCTGCTGTGCTGGTTATCAAGCCACTTTCAGACAAGTGTCCCATTAGGGGTTTCTTCTCTCCTTATTTTGTTTTGGTCTTGTATTTGTGCATGACATCCAAGAAGGGAAAATGTCAGTGTGGGAGGTAGATTCCCCATAAAGACTGTCCTGATCAATGTCTTTTTTGCTGCTGATGTGATTCCCATAAAGACTTGCATGATTGATGTCTTTTTTGCTGCTGATGTGATTCCCACCACCTAAACGTTTGTATCTAAGGCCCTATCTAGTCATTTCTCCTTGTTATCCATATACCTTGAGAACCAATGACTTGAGCTGTTTGCTCAGAGTGCTATGGCAGAATCCTCCTGTCCCTAGGATCAGCCCAGAAGTGGGCCATAGAGATTAGGCCTGATCTAGTTGATGTCCAGCTCCACCAGACTTTTCTCTAGAAGCTAGTGAAAGCCCTGAAGACCATCTGGTGTTTGTCTTGGATTGCTGCAACTCCATAGGAGGCTGGCATGAATCCAAACTCTTGCATGTCCTTGGAGGCTTTTCCAATGTTTGTACGTGATGTTGAGGGGGAACATTGGCTGATCATATCTGAGGGACCGAGGGGGATTCCTCAGATTTTAGTGAGGGATATACCTAATACCATAATTGAATCTCGCCAAGGGTCTGAATCTCCAAGGGTACATGAGGTGAATGTCCTGCTCAAGATAAAGCACTAAACAGCTTTTCCCTGTTGCTAAAGATCCTCAACATGAATGGCAGGATTTTACTCAGGATCTGTTCAGTGCTTTAATAGCCCTAAAGCCTTCTTGAGGGGTGTTGATCCTTACCCCCTGCTTTTCTACCCTGTTAAGAGGCCCAGGGAATTGGATTCCTTGGAATTAGAACTTGGATTCTGAGGAGGAATCCCTTGCTTACTTTTCTCACATTCTTTCCCCTCTAGAATATGATTCAGAGGAAGAGGATTCTTTGAGCTCAGATGCCCCTTAGAAGAATTGTCCTTTGGTGATACTATTGCTTGCATTATGGAGTATTTTAAATGGGACTGCTCCCAGGTCTCTGATGTCCAAAAGAGGCATTATGAGCTTCTACAAATGGAACCTCTCAAGCCATCTGCTGCCTCTACTGTTTTGGTTAGTGCTTTTGGACACCTATACTGCTGCCTGTGTTGCTCCTGATTCTCAGCCTCCAGCCCTCAGCCCCCAAGAAGCCTGGCAGGTTCTGCAAAGTGCCTGTGGATTGCAAATTTTTGTATAAATGCCCTTCTGCTGATCCTTAAGTGGTTTGTTTCCTCTGATAAAACCTCTAAGCTGTTGCCCTCTACTAAGCTCCTTCTTTCAGTCCAGCCTTGGAAAGGTTGGGTAAGAAAGTATATTCTGCTGCCACTTGTCTTTTAGGGGTATTAATTACCAGACCCACATGACCAGGTATGCTTTTGCTCTTTTTTTCCCAGGCAACTAAGGTGGTGTCTAACCATCTTAATTCTGATGGGAAGGCTTCTGCTGTTTCCCTGGTTTGGGTCCATTTCCCTGGTTGCCTGTCACTTGATAAAATGCAGCTGCTGCTTTTGGCTCCATGATTAGGTGTTGTTATTGGCTACATCTTTAGGTTTTACCTGATATTAAAGCCAAGCTTTTGGATAACAAAAATCTGTTTTGGAAAGCTGCTACTAACCTATTTAAGTCCCTCCTCAATAAGGGTAAGGCCTTGCAAGAACTCAAACATATTTGTCTCTATGTTTATCACCAAACTTTAGAGGAATTACCCTTTCAAGTCTGTCTTTTGTTTGTAGATAGACTCACCCCACCTGTTACAGGTATGAAGGGTTCTTGACACATTTTTGCTACTAAGTCCACTGAGACACCTTTATCTCAGAAGCCTTCTTTTCAGGACAAGCCCGTCTGTATTTGACATTTGGCCAGGTCGCTTTGTCTCTCCACCTTTCTCTGTCTCATCTACATCAGCATCTGATCACATCAGGCTGTCGGGTGCATTTTATTATTCATCAGGGATACCTGATGTCCTCTTCATTCTTCCTCACAGATGTGTTACAGATCCGATCCTTGGGTCCGACTTGGTTGTATTTTCACAGACTTGGATCCGAGTCCCGTGCTCCTCCCTCTGGGTCTATATTATATGTTCGAAGTTTGAAAACTTTGAAGTTAAATAATCAAATTTAAATGTTTGAAGTTTCAAACATCGAGCATATAATAAAAAAAAATGAACTTACCTGACTAGTGTAGGTGGGGGGGGGGCAAGCCCCCCCTACACCCTCCACACACCCCCTGCTCTTTAAATATACCAACTCTGAGACTGCACTGTAGTGCGATAAAGGGAAGATTTCCCTTACTGCACTGTAGTGCAGTCTCTGAGTACATATATTTAAAGAGCTGGGGTGTGGGGGTGCAGGGGGGCTTGCCACCCATCCTACAGCCATTAGTTTGGATGTTTTTTTTTTTTTTTTTACATATGTTCGAAGTTTTATAACTTCGAACATTTAAATTCAATACTTCAATGTTCGAAGTTATAAAACTTCGAACATATGATAATAGACCCCCCTCCCTCTACCCATAATGCCCTACCAACCTCCTCATATCTCATTTGCCACCAGCAGTGACAGAATTGGTTCTCCACAGTCTCAAGTCAAGAATGATTTCTCAAAGCTTTCAGCTAAGTTTTTCTTGTTGGTATTATTTTTTTTATAGCTTCTATCTTTGTTCCTCCTCCCCTACCAGTAGTTTTGATGGACATCAGAGCTTTCTTAGTCTTTCCTTGTTCTCTGCTAGCTCCCTTTTTGAGCCTTTGATTCTCTCTCTTTTCTTTCCCTTGCTTGTAAAAAAAAAAAGTGAAAGAAGACTTTTTAGTTGTGTTATTTGGTTATAGATAGTAGTTCTTTTCTGTGTAGTCTTGCAATCTAGATTTTTTCTGTGCCTTTTTCTTGCTGCTGTTACAGGTGTACTGTTTTTGTGTGTGTGTGTGTGTGTGTGTGTGTGTGTGTGTGTGTGTGTGTGTGGAATAATGTCAGAGACGTCTACAGGATTTAAATGCTGCTCAGAATGTGGAGACAAAATTCCACATTCTGATGCACACAACAGGTGTGTTTATTGTTTAGGGCCCAAACATCTCAGGTCAACTTGCCAGATTTGAGAGGGGTTTAATCCTAGAGAGATGGCTGAATGCAAAAACAAGCGGATTCTGAAGGGCCTATTACCTGCTTCTGATTATTCCTGTCCAGGGGCTCAAACCCCCTCCAAGAGTATGGTGGGGGATGCTGATCCCAAGAATCATTCAAGTCCCTCAGGGCTTTGTTAAAGCTGCACACCAAAATGTCTAAACATTTGGATCCATCATCATCATCATCGTATTTGAGACCTTCTGTGCCGATGGATCCAAGGAGTTCCTTGGATCAGACAGATTTTTCAGCACTGAGATGCTCTCCAAGGGCTTCTACCTGTACCTCTGACCCAAAGCCCTTGGAGTTTTAGGTCGGTATTCCTTACTGTGCCATCCAAGATACTTCAAACCCCAAGCAGACATTCACAACCAGGGTTTGTGGCTTCCTTGAAGTCTTCTAGGAGCCTTTCAGAAATTCATGTAAACAGGATGATATGGAAGATCCTCAAGACTCAGATGGGGTTATTGCCCACTCCATCCCCTCCAGGATCTGTGCAGTCTCAGATCCGAGCTTTGGTATTGAGTCCCAGGTTCTTAGCCACCCAGGAGAGTTGGTGTCGGATCAGATGAATTTTTCTTTGACTCTGACAATCACCTTGACCACCCCTGCTCCGATGTCATCGGATCAGTATGGGTCTCAGATCCTGGAGGTCATTGTCTGATCCGGGAGGGAGGGGTTTGGCTCTGACTCTATTGCAGCTGACCCTTCCTCTCTGTGCTTCAGCACATGACAGCTCAGGTCCAATCCTGCCTGGGAGCCACGGATCTGGGGGGGTTATGCCTTTTCCTCCTTGGTTGCTTCGGCTCCGGGGGATTTGGGGAGGGATTCTCCAGATCTATCAGCATTCCAGGTTATGGAGAGGGTTTTCTCTTTTCAGAGAGATCCGACCTCCTCAAGCTATGGTCCTTCCCATGGTTCTCCTTTGGGTCAGAGAATTGAACCTATCATGCCTCCAAGGTCAGCCTACTTCGAGGAGTCTCCAAGAACTTCCCTTGGAGGAAGCTCCCTCTTCTTTTGAGACCTCCCTTGAGCACACTCATAAGAGGTCATGCAAGAGGAAGCACGTAGACTCCCTGTTTGAGTCCATCGCTGAGAACACAGACTTTGAAGGAAAAGGATCTTCAGGATCACCACGGGAAGTTGTCTCCTTTGGAAACATTTTAGAGATCCTGAGGCAAAGAGTGGTTTGTTGTCCCAAACTCCTCTGGAGGAGTCTGTGTTTTTGGTGGCTTTTGTTGCAGGCTTGTCTACTTCTTGGATGACACCCTGGCAGATGAACATGTGGATCTAGCAGCCTGCTAGGCATGGAAGGAGCCGGACATGGTCATCCCCTTTCACCCTCTTTTCAGGGGAATTTTTATGTTTCTCTTTCTTCCTTACATTTCCAGTTCTTTCCTTTCCCATTTGGCCTTTCTACTGCCCCAAGGGTATTCACCAAAGACCTTGCTCCTGTCATATTTTACAGGCTTTAGGGATACAGATTTTTCCCTATCTAGATGACCTGCTCATTCAAGCTCCTTTTCCCAGAAGCCTGTTACAGGATCTCCAGTTTACCATTTGTCTTTTACACAGTCTAGTGTTTACCATAAACCTCCAGAAATTAGTCCTGATGCCCTCCTAGGATCATGTTTTCTTTGGCTGCAGGCATCAGACCGTTTCCATGTTGACATCTCTGCCTGCTCCAAATGTTTTGTTTCCGACTTTTTTTCCAGTCTCTTCTTCCTCTTTCCTCTCTCATGGCCAGGGAATATCTCAGGGTTCTGGGTTTATGACCTCCACTATTCCCAGGCTCCATATGAGGAAATTTCACTGGTACCTCAAATCAGTGTGGCTTCAACATTATCAACCCATGGAGTTCCCTGTTCCTTTTTTTCTTTGTCTCAAACTCTAGCTTCAGTGGTAGATTTATCAAATTTCTCTCAAGCCAGGGCTTCCCTTCAACAATCCAATTCCTTCTCAGGAGCTGTTTTCAAATGCCTTAGACTTGGGGTGGAGAGCTTCTTATGGCTCCCTAAAAGTCCAAGATCGCTGGCCTCCTCATCAGAGATACGACCATACAAAGGTAAGAGATGAGAGCTCTGCAAGCTTTTCACTCTCTCTTCCATCACAGGCCCCTCAAAGTCATCACAGACAATACTACTGTAATGTGGTATGTCAACAAGCAGGGGGGCATGAGGCCCTATTTCCTTTGCAGACTAGCTCATCAGGCCTGGGATCTAGCTATCAAGTAACTCTTCAGGTAGTGTACATTCCCTCAGAGCACAGTCTAGTGGCAGACTCTTTGAGCAGGTCCAGGACACATGTTCATGAATAGATGCTTCACAGAGATGTTTTCCTGGACATAGCCCATTGGCAGGGTATTTCTTGGGTAGATCTTTTTGCCTACCCTCTAAACAGACAGCCTCCTCTATACTGTTTGAGCCCCATGTCCTCTGACTTTGAAAGTGGAGACATTGTCTTTTCCTTGGAAAGTAATGTTTCGGTATGCCTGCCCTATCCCTTCATCTGCCACGAGTTCTGTACAAGATCAGACAATCTTCTCTCAGTCAGATCTCTTATTCATCCTCACCTGTCCACTTTTCAAATGACACTGTGGGTGATAGAGTTTTGATTCCTTTTCACCTTTTCTGATTATGTGCTTTGGGCTCTGCAGGAGGCCAGGAAACCCACTACCAAAAAAGCATGTGTCTAAATGGAAAAGATTATCTGCCTGGTGCCTCTCTTGCCATCAGGATCACCTATCCATGGATGTTCCTCCAGTTTTCTCTTATTTGTGTGATCTGCTCTATGCTGTGTTGGCATTTTCATCAGTTGAAGCTCACCTATCAGTGCCTTCTGCTTGTCTGCCCTTGAATCTTCCTCTGGTCTGTTTGAGGTCGAGCAGTTTATTTAATGAGTCCTTCATATCGGGCCTCTCAAAGTCTCTCTCAACTTCTTTTGAGCCTGCTTTTTCAGCTTCTTTGCAGTATTGTACTTGTCCGACTTTTCTTCTTTTGGCTGTTACTTCAGCCATGAGTGTCTGACCTTCACTCCCAAGATGGTTGCATATTCAGTAACAGCTTAACTTTAGCTCTCCCAGTATGAAAAGAAACTCAACAGAGAAGGCCAATAGACTTTTGTGTTTA
Organism: Protopterus annectens; assembly: GCF_019279795.1. Lineage (NCBI taxonomy): Eukaryota > Metazoa > Chordata > Ceratodontiformes > Protopteridae > Protopterus > Protopterus annectens. The sequence continues at coordinate 235,704,465 of NC_056728.1, read as the reverse complement.
TGGGTAAATTTCAGTAACTGGCTAGTAAGTATACTGCCTGGATGCCAGGAAAAAAGAAGTACAGAGCACCTGGAAAACAATTCACTACAAAAAGTGAGGAAGAAAAGCTGACTGGGGAAAGTTCTGCGGCTATTCAGCAAAACAACAATGCAACCTCCAGACATGACTTCCAGAAACCTACAGGAAGATACAAGACAACTGCATACAGACCTGGTTAAAAATAAATGAAACACTGATGGAGTATATCAACACAAACAACAAAAGCCTGGACAACATGGAAGAAGCTTTAAACAGATGTTCAGATGAGGTGGTAAAGCTGCAATAATCAGAGGTTGAAATGAAGAAAAGGTTGGTTGAACAGGAAATTGCGCAGGAAGAGATGTTTAAAAAAATAATAGAATTAGAGGACAGAGTACGCAGGGAAAACCTGAGGATTTCAGCTATACCAGACAAGCTTGATGGAATAGACTGCATTAATTTTATGAAAGCACAAATAAGCAACTGGATTGGTATTCCACAGCAGTTGGTTAGTTGAAAGGGCACATCATATGTATCCTCCAAACCTGGCTATGAGACAGCAACCTAGACTTTTAAAAGTAAAGAGGCAATCCTACCCAGGAGAAAAAGTTGATTCTGACAAAACTGTGGTAGAAGAACAAAATACTAAAAGTGGGAGAGAGCAGAGTGTTTGTGGAAAATGATTACTCATTGTACACCGGGCAGAAGAGTAAATTAATTCCACTATTCAAGGAATGTTGAGATGCAGTTGTGAGATTCACACTGCTGTACCCAGCTGTCTTCAAGTTATTATTCCTTGGGGGGACAAAATCATTTTTTGAAGAAGTACATGCTAAGGAGGGAATACAAAAGTTTGTCCAACAAAATATGAGCACTGAAACAGAAGGAGATTCTGCTTCTTTTTCTGGTAGTAGACCACAGAGAGACTGTACTTGTGAAACCTTTTCCACTGTTTCAACAGAAAATGTTGGAGAGAAGGAAGGGAGCCCAAGAGCTGACTAGAAGAATCGAGAGTATATTGTAAATGAAGCAGAGACTAGATTTGGGAGATGGAGATGAACAGTAGTAAAACCAGTAACAGTGTGAGATTATAATGCAATAATTAAACTTGATAAGCATGACAGAACAAGAAAATCTGGAAATATTGAACTTTTTCATAATTTGTTGGACTAACTCATGCCATTAATGTTTGGAAAAATGCTTTGGGAAGGGGCAAAGTTAACTGCAAGTAAAGAAAACATTTTTTCGTAATAGTACTATTATTGTGGTGCATGGTTTTCTTTGCATGCTATAAGGTTTTCTTAGTTATTTTTTTTTAAAGTGTAATGGGGATTGTAAATAGGTGCTGATGTGCTTTTTTCCATTCTTTCTCCCCTCTCTCTCCTTGTTCAGTTTTAAGCAATGTAGGCACTGTAGTGTTAAAAAGCCTGGTTAAAAGAACGTGGTAAAAGAAAAATGAATTGTTTTTCTCATTCTTGTATGGGAAAAAAACTAAATGAAAACTCCAGCCAAGCTAGAACTTCCAATGAGTGACCTCCCAAACCTCCTGTAACAGAGGCACATGGGATATATGCAAATGACCCTTATGAACATCAGGTGTTTCAGCTATATGGCGATTTTGATTGCCCATGACTTTTACATTTGAAGTTGTTTTACTAGACAATTTCAGGCCAATAAAGTCAAACCCCACTAGCTATGGATATGCATATTTGGCCTTGTTATAACCTCGTCAGCATAGCATAAGCAGAGTGTTTGACTAAGCATAAGAAACACAGGGCTGTTATACCCAGCTGATGTCCATTTTCATTAGGGTGACTGCAAAATATCCCAAATAAAGTAAAACAAAGAGTTAGGTCATCACACTGAAAAAACAATCAGAAAAAATCTAAATGAAAACTCCAGCTATGCTAGAACTTGACTGGATTAAGGATCTTAGACTGATTTAGTAACAAGTTTTATGAGAAAGCAAGTAAATGGAAAATAACACTGCATGTTAGGAGGCTTTTTTCTAGCAAATTAATGTATGCTTAATAGCAGTTCTGTATCTGGCTCATGTCTTCATGGAAACAATCTGATAGAGAAATTGACTGTCTGGTTCTGATGTCTCAAGGGAGACAATCTGATAAAGAGAAATTGGTTACAGTCTGCTGGAGAGAGACTAGCTGAGGAAAAAAAAGAAGACAAGAAATTGGCTAGGAGATGATGTTCCCTGAAAGCATTCAGGGGATTTGCCAGCTTGTACAACTATAAAGATAAGGCAAAACCAGTTAGCACTTGGAAGCACAGACTGCACCATGCATCCTAGCATGGCTGCCTTTCTTTTAGGTTAACTCAAGTCTGTGAGTGTGGCTGTCAGTTTGGGACATTTGTTCCTATTAGGAGGGTAAAATTTCAGTATTTGAAGATGTACATAGTTTTGTGTGTTAGTATTAAATTAATAGGTTTTAGGAGATATTGGGCTTTGTTTTGTTTTTTTTTTTTTTGTTTGTTTGAGGGCTTTCAATAAAACAAAAAGTTTTGTAAGATGTGACACAGGCTCAAATGGATATGACGAAGCAACTATATAAAAGTTCAGCCTGCCAAACAGTGTATGTATGTAGCACAAAAGCTGGAACTAGAACTTAAAAAAGGTGTTATACATAAAAGGGGAAATAACTTTTTAATACAATGATGCTTTCTGTAATGTGTTTAAATGTGAATGGTCTCACAGTCAAATACAAAAAAAAAGAATAGTGAACTATATTTAAAATGTAGAGTGCAAATTGCTGTTATAAGACACTTGTGTTGGTGTGGTTTGTTTTCATTTATATAAATGTATGATTGCTTATGTCATAAGTGATGGTTTAATAAAGATGTTCCTTTAAAAAAGGGACAGGAATGTAATCATATATGTAATGTTGCTTACGTTATCTGATATATAGCAATATAAGTCAAGCATAATGTTTGTTAATTTTAACTTAATACGTTTTTTTTATTTTTATATAAATGTAAATGTGCCTATGTCACAAATGATAATTCAATAAAGGTGTTTAAACAAAAAAAGGTTTTCAGGATGATTATTCAGCAGAATATATAGGACAAAGGAAAAGAAGAGTGCTTATATTAATAGCAAGAGGATCTCCAGTAGTGGTAGAAAAGGATTAAAAATGTCAGCTTTGTGTACTGCTAAGAGGCTACTGGCAAGAGAGGATTATACTGGCATGTATTTATATTCCACCTAAAACTGCTATAATGGAGCTTAAGAAAATGCTGGGAGAAATATTCAGCAAGGAATATTACTTAAAGGTGGGGAGTGGAATTTGATTTGCAGCAGTGAAGATGTATATAGGGGCCAAGAAAAGAAAGTATAACAGAGGGGGGTAGAAAAAAGTTATGAAAATATTTGGGCCTTTATGAGCTGAGCAATGGAAGCATTTGCATTTCCTGAAAAAAATATATAAAGTTGATTAGCAGGTTATATGAGGGATCAGAGATGAAAGTTAAAGTGGGCAGGGTCTCTCTAATAATTTCTGCTTGAGCAGAGGAACCAGCAGGGGTGTCCTGTTTCCCCTTTATTTGCATTGTATTTAGAACCACTGGCAAAGAAAATAAGGGACTCAGAAATTCAAGGATATAATTGGTATGGTAGTCAAGAATAACTGTCTTTATTTGCAAATAATATAATTTTATACCTGATGCAGTGGTGCAGGGGTAGCATTATCGCCTCACAGCAAAAGGTTCTCCGGTTCATTCTCGGCTGGAGTGCCTTCTGTGCGGAGTCTGCATGTCTTCCCTGCAGTTGCATGGGTTTCCTCCAGGTGCTGCGGTTTCCTCCCACATTCCAAAGGCATGCAATAGGTGGATTGGACAAATTAAATTGGCCGTAGGTGTGAGTGCTTGTGTGAGTGAGTGGTACGCATGAGCTACCACTGCAGGGCTAGCTAGCCAGTGGTGTAAACCTTGGCTCAAGATGATTGTCACTTTTGAATTGACACCCTAACCCCATGTGCAAAACTGGGGAAATGGATTAAGAATGGATGGATAATTTTATACCTGACAAAACCAGGGAGAGACATAGCAGTTTTGTGGAACATTTTGAGACAGTTTCAAATCTTTTCAGTATACAAAATTAATGAAGTTAAAACAAAGGCAATAGTGGTAAATTATGTACCCACATATGAATTTGTTCAGCAATATCAATATTTATGGGGACATGATAAAATTAAGTATGTAGGAGTATGGATTAAAATAATTTTGGTGTAGCAGCTAAGGATATGTGGGAAGAGACTAAACAAAGATAATACAAAACCTGAGGAAACAGAAGCTTGGTTATATGGATTTGGAAAGTAAGATACAAGCAGTTAAAATGTTTTTAGTCCCATTAGTCTTCTACATAAGTCAGGCATATTTTTATCAACCAGAGAAGAGGTTGTGGAAAGCAATTAATAAAGAGCTGAAGGACTATCTGGGAGGGAAGGATGGCAAGAGTCAAGTGGGATAAGATTGATTCTTCCAGTAGAGTGAGGCATGTTGGGATTACCTGATTTGCAGGGGTATTTCAGAGCTACACAGTTAAGGCTCCTATACATACCACAAGCATAAAACTAAAATTCAAAGTGGAAAGGGATGATAATGAAATGGGGGAATCTCAAGAAACAAGGAGAGACTGTGATTTTAGATGCAGGCCTTTTAGGAGAATAACAATAATCAGACAGAATATTATAAACTAACAGAAAGTATCCTAAGAACTAAGCCAACACAGGAATGGAGAAAGGCGATTCTGCTTATAGGAATGACTGCAATTAAGGATATAGACAATAGGCTAGAGGGACTAGAATTTATTGGAGAAAACTGGCAAAGGAACCAAGGTATTGGGAGCAAATAACTAGAGAGGAAAAGATGATAGAATGGGAAGACGCCAATAATTTATTTGGACTGCAGGCTAGAGATTGCCTTCCTTATCTCAAGGATCAATATCATATTATAGGCAAAGAGAAAGAAATAGGGGGGGGGGTCCTAAATGAAAGACCAGCACTGGTAGACTTTTTAGTAGTATTTAGAACAGAAGTTGCCATTAAAAAGGAATAATTAGTAGAGCATATAAAATACTGCGTGATGACTATAAGAATTGATTAGTGGAGGTTAGAAAGGATTGCAGAGAGAGATTGGTTAAGTGATTCACAAAGAAACAATGGGAGGATATATGTATGTCTCCCAAGTATGCAACAAAATCTAGATGATTTTGGAATTTTGCTTGGAAATATTTGCAAAGATATTTTTATACCCCAAGTAGACTCCAGAGAATTTTTCCTCAGGTAGACAGCAAATGATGGAGGTGTAATGGGGAAGAAAGAGGTGGCTGGGAGCATTTTCTGGTGTGAGTGTGGTGAGTTGGAATTTGATTCCCTGTGGGATGTACTGTCAGAGATGCTGTGTAGGCAGATTGGTGTGATGAGGGAGATGATTTTTCTGAGCTATGGTACAGAATCAAAATTGCATAGACATGGTAAGGCCTTGCTCTGTCTAATTATGGTGGCTGACAAAAAAGCAATTACTAGAAAATGCAAATCAAAATCTAAAACAACTATACTAGAAGTAGTGAATAGTAACAGAGACAAAACAAATGGAATTGAGATCTTTAGAAAAGGTAAGAGGAAACTACATAAGAAAAAAATGGGAATTGTGGGAACAATACATACAGGGTAGGAATGGGGTATTAAGGTAGGACTTAAATGAGCTATGTGATGTTTGACTGAAAATGATTGGGTAGATTCTAAGCAATGTATAATGTCTGCAATGGGGTCTACCTGATAACGCCAAAAGCTGAAAACGCAGACGATGAGAACACTGACACCAGAAGATCGACAACGGAGATGATCAACAGTTGAAAAGCCCGATGCTGATAACACTGACATGTTAAGGTAAGTGTGTGATAGTGACAGACTTTAGGGTTAGGGGCGGGTAAGTGAGTTAGGGTTAGGGTGCGGGTAAGGTAAGTGTGCGATAGTAACAGACTTTAGGGTTAGGGGTGGGTTAAGTGAGTTAGGGTTAGGGTGTGGGTTAGGTGAGTGTGCAATAGTGACGGACCTTAGGGTTTGGGTTAAGGTTGGTGCATAGATAGTTGTGTATGTAAGGTTTAGTGTAGGTTTGTTAGGTTTTTGGTGTGTTTGTGTTGTGTGTGTTTTTCGGAAAAGGTATTTGTTTTATTTTGTTGATTGTCGGGATTGTGGTTTGTCAGGCATGTGAAGGTTTATGCTTTTGAACTGTCAGTTTTGTGATGTCGGTATTTTGGCATGTCAGTGTTTTCAGATAGACCCTTGCAACGGGGAGTGTGTCAGTATGATTTGTGGTGTAAAATGTTTGCAACTAGGATTGTGTCGGTGTGGTTTGTTTTCATTTATATAAATGTACTATCGTCTGTCATTTTATTTTATTTTATTTATTTGTAGTTGTTTTACCAGGATAGTCCATTGGGCCAAAAAAGAACCAGTTTTCAATGGAGTCCTGGGGAGAAAAGCTCCAAATACAAGCAACAATTACAGTCATGGTTTTAGGTTACATTAAGTACAAATATTACAGAATAGTAAAAACACAATTACATTAGAAAGAACATTGTATATATAAACTAAATAAAAAAATTGTATTTTAGAGAACATTGCATTTTAAATGTATATTTTCCGAAGGAAATAATACACTTTATAGATTCTAAGTAGCTTGTTGCTCATGACTTAGCACATGCTAGAGCAAGTTTTAAGAATTAGAGAATGAAGTGAAGTAGATGCTGCAGTGTAAAGAGGAGAAGGGATTATATGGGGTGGGAGCAGGAGCATTCCCACAGGGATATTAGATGCGAGTAAAGTGATTTTTTGAATAAAGAGTGATTTGTGGTGATGCGGATGGATGGTGGTAGGGAGTTCCAGAGGCGTGCAAGGACAAAGGATAGGAGATTTTTTACCTGGGGGACGAGTTGGTATATACAATTCTATTAGGTTTTGGTTGTTAGATCTCAGTAGTCTATCTGGGAGGTGCATTTTAAAGGTAGAGGAGAGGAAGGGACAAAGGGAGGGGTTGAAGATGAGTTTGTGAGCGAGTTGCGTGTAGGTGAGATGATTGGATAGTTCTAACCAATGTAGTTTGTGGAGGGATACACAGTGTTGAGTGGAAGAATTATGGCTGGTGGTGAACTTGGCAATTTTGTTATAGCAAGAGGAGAGTCGTGTCTTAATAGAGGACTGTAGGTTAGTTAGGAGTGGGGCACCATAGAGAAGAGAAGGGATGAGAAATGTGGTAGAGAAGGTAAATTTAGTGGAAATTGTGAGGTAGCGATTTTGGCAGTAGAGCATGCCAAGTTTTTGGTGGATTCTTTTAATATTTAGTTGTAGGTGAGAATTTAATTTGAGTTGGTAGTCAATGAGGACCCCTAGTAGTTTGGCCTCAGATACCAATATGAGAGATGTGTTGTTGAGGCAGGAGATGGAGAATGTGCTAATATAGATGGAGGTGGCTTTAGAGGGAGTAAATACCATTAGTTTGGTTTTTGAGGCATTGAGTGCTAGGTGATTTTCTTTCATCCACTGTTCTGTGGTTGAGAATGCGTCTTGGGTAAGCTTTAGGAGTGTGGGGATGGAGGTGGCAGAACAGATTATAGTTGAATCATCTGCATATTGGATACAATTTATGTAAGGGATGGAGTGGTGGAAGTCGTTTATAAATATATTGAAGAGGAGGGGACCCAGGATGGATCCCTGGGGAACACCAGTAGGGGTGTTAATGAATGAGGAGGTGGCTTTGTTCCATTTTACTGCTTGTTGTCTGTTGGAGAGGTAGCTGTTGAACCAGTTTATAGAGGAGGGGGATAGGTTTAGTTTAGAGAGTTTAGCAAGAAAAAGACTGTGAGAGATGGTGTTGAAGGCTTTAGAAAGGTCAAGTAGGAGGGTAGATACAATGCTGCCAGAGTCACGTGCTTTATTTACAGTTTCAAGGAAGGAGAACAGGGCGGTTGTAGTGCTGTGTCCGAGTCTAAATCCATGTTGTGTGGGAGTTAGTAGGTGATTGTCAATAAGATAGGGTAGGAGTTGTAGATGGATGCACTTTTCTAGAATAATTAGAGATGTTATTATTGCCTCCTTTATGTAAGGGTATGATAAAAGCCTTTTTCCAAATCTGGGGTACAAGACCTTCTTGGATAGAGCGATTGACTAGAATACTGATGGGAAGGCAATGGCTTCTGCAGCTATGCTTAGAACGTATGAGGGAATGTTATCAGGAGCATTTGAACATGGTTTCAGTTCCTGGAGGAGTTTTTTTTTATGGTAGATGCGGGATCTGGGGTTTACTGAGAAAGATAGGGGCTGAGAAGAGAGGGTGTTAGAGAGTGGTGATGATGGGGAATATGTGAAAGGAGATTCAGAAGTGGAGGGTGAAGGGGCGTGGCCAAGGATGAACACAGGATAGCAGCAGATTTCTTCAGCTCCACCAATTTCATTACATTGACAGGAATTAATTACTTAAAAAATTAATTTTTGAAGTAATTTTCTTTCTAAATATGTTTGTTTTATATAGTTCTTGAACTATATCTAAAAAAGAAAGGAAATCCTAATAATATTCCTGTCAGAAATTACTTTGGAAATTTTCCTGTCAGTTTATCAGTCTGAAATGAGTTCCAGTAAGACAAATTCTCAAGACTCCAGCATCAAGAAAGAACTTCAGTCTCTGATAATTATAGTCCAGCAACTTACTGCTAAGATGGATAAAATGGATACTAAAATAGACACTTTCATAGAAAAACTACAAAACAAATAGACTTGTTACATATGGACCTGCAACAACAGAAGATCCAGATGACAGGCATAGAAGAAGCTGTGAATGACATGGAAAATAGAATACAAGAAGAGGAAATCAACATTGAGTTTCTGCTGAAACAAAATACACATCTACAAACAAAGCTGGATGACCTGGAAAATAGATCTAGGCAATAACATTAAGATTTTTGGACTGCCAGAAAATATTGAAGGTAACAATATTACTTCTTTTTAACAACATGGCTCCCTAAAACTTTAGATTTACCAGAAGCATTCTCTTTTGGTATCGAAGAGCACATAGATCTATAGCTAATACTAACTCTAACAAAAACTATCCTAGATCAGTTATAGTTAGATTTCTATCATCTTTTGATAAAGAGATGGTTCTTAAATCTGCTTGGGCTAAAGCTCCTGTTAAGATTAATGAAACAACTGTGCGTTTTGACAATGACTATTCTTCCATGGTATTAGCTAAAAGAAAAGTTTTTCTGCCACTAATAAGGGAGCTTAAAAAAGCACAGTTTAAAACATACCTTCTGTTTCCTGCCAAGCTTAAAATCTTCCTTCCTGATGGTCCTAAAATTTTCGATGACTTAGACTCTGCTTTACTGTTTATCAAAAAAAATAAGATTTTGGAAAAAATAGAAGAAATGGAATGGGCTTAGTCCTTCGTTAAAGAGACTGGCAACTGAAACTTCGTGGAAGACTTCAGAGAAGAAGAAGAGACTAAAAAACAAATGATTTGTACTATATTTTTTTTTCTCTCTCATTTTATTTTATTATTAATCTTTTAAATATAGTTCCTGCATTTCCAAGAAGCAACAAATATTTTGAAAAAGATTTAATCAAAGTTATTCTCTGTGTGCAAAGAAATGTTTTGTTTCATAACTAGTCAAAATATCTGGAGATGTAATGGCAAGCTGTGATTTAACTTGTTTCTCTTTCTGAAGAGGAAAAATAAGGTCAGTAATTTGATACATTTTTTTTCCTTTAAAAGTTTATATGTTCTTCAAATGCTATTCCTAATTATACTTTCTTGATTACACTGCTTATGCTTGTTTGTAAATAATCTGTCATGCTTTAACTAATAATAATTAGAACTAAATAATAGTAAATAATGTTTTATTTTTAACTCTGTTAATATAAACAGTAAGTAATATTCTATTGTATATACTTATAGCTTTCTCTTACATTTTTTTTTTATTTCTGCCTTACACCCTTTTACTTTCTTCTCTCTCTTTCTTTTCTTTATTAATATATAGAAATACTTTTGATCATATAGACACAGTAAATAATAAGATTTGCATAGGAGTTGAGTTGGGACAAAAATGTTGAGTTTTGTTACTTATTAATAATTTTGGGCTTGATTTCACTTACATAGAGTCTGTAATAACCTGTAGAATGCATTGTGAAGGTTTTGTCATGTTTAGATGCATTTACACTGCTAAATGAATGTTTGTCACTAGTTTTTAATAAGTTTCCCGCCAAAATGTTAAGAGAGACAATCTGGGATGTGGGCTGTCTCATGCACAGTGTCCATGAGCTACTTCAAAAGCTTCAACTCTCAGAATTCTCACAGAGAAGCTGAAAGCAGCTGGTCTCACCTTTGACCTAGATATCACAATGACACATCACAGATACAGGAATAGCAGATTAATAATATGTGTTAAAAACCTATGTCCCAAACATATACATTACTATAACTCATTTAATTCATCTGATTGACAAGCATAAATAATTTTATAACTCTATACTGGAAGAAATTGTAATGTGATATATTTTAAAGCAGTAGTATAGCATGTTTGTAAAATCTGGTTACTAAAATGTGTTTGTTGTGCATTATTTTGTATAAAGCAGACAGATTTATTGAAGGGACAGCAATGTAAGATGGTGCTCAGTAAAGATACAACTCAGTGAGATCATATATATGTATATATATATATATATATATATGTATGTGTGTGTGTGTATGCATGTGTATTTATATATATATATATATATATATGGGTCTAATACTAATGCCCGACACGACGATTCCCCGACAGAAAACTCACCGACGCCAGATGACCGACAACACACAAACCCGACACAAACCCGACAACGCAAAACACCGAACATCATTACACCGACACACGGAACGTAAACAACACGCGACACTACATAGCATACACACTAGCCCTGACCCAAACCCTAACCCTAAGGTCCGACACTATCGCACACTTCACCTACCTGCACCCTAACCCTAACTCACTTAACCCACCCCTAGCCCAAGCTCCGACACTAACGCACACATCACCTACCTGCACCCTAACCCTAACTCACTTAACCCACCTAACGCACACATCACCTACCTGCACCCTAACCCTAACTCACTTAACCCGTCCCTAAACTACAGTCCCTCACTAGCACACACTTACCTTACCCGAACCATACCTCCGACACGAACACACACTCACCTTTTCCACAGCCTAACCCGACATCCCACAATCTCGAGCACTTACCTGACCTAACTCCGTCACCATCGCACACTTACCGCGTCGCGATCGCACATTCCCTTGTCGGTCTTTCCGCTGTCGGCAAATCACCCTGTCGGTACACTTACCTGTCGGTCATCTGGCGCCGGTGAGTTTTCTGTCGGGAATCGCTGCGTTTCGGTCATTAGTAGTAGGCCCATATCTATATATATACAGATATATATATGTAGATCTATATGTGTGTCTGTGAGTGTGTGTATGCATGTGTATGTATATATATATATATATATATATATATATATATATATATATATATGTATATGTATGTATGTATATATATATATATATATATATATATGTGTGTGTGTGTGTGTGTGTATGTGTGTATATGTAGATATGTATATAAATGTTTCTGAGAATCTGCTTAACTATGAAATATGATTTATAACAATTTCTATGTATACAATATTTTATTCTATTGGCAATAATGAGTTTGAGTAAATGCTCATATACAAGCAATTCAATGTTTTTTTTGGAAGCTGTTAACTGTATTTACATGACAGAAAATAGATGCATCCTAATATATGTAATGTCTGAATCATATTAGCCAAAGTTTTTGATTTAAATGAATGTTAGAACTTATTTTTCTCTCCTCTTGATTTCTAACATCAAGATTATTTGAATGCTATTTGAATACAAGTGTTTTATATTACATGGATGTATATAGTAGTATGAACAGTTTTAAAAAAAAAAGGTTTATTTTAGTTTATATGATGCTGTTTTACCAAATGTGTAGTCTTGTCTTACTAGATAATTGAATTGAAAACTGTTAACTTCAGTTAAATATAACTAGTATTAAATTGATAAGGTGGTAGCTGACGTACTGCTGCTTAGGGTAGGGGGTTAACTTGAGTGGTAAATACTACTCTAAGTTGGAGTTTATAACTCCAGGCTGGATGCATGGTTTAATCCTTACATTATTTTCACTTGTTCATTGTTATTTGTATATAGTTTTGACATCCACAATATATTTTGTACATTCATTGTCACTACAAACAAAATTGAATCCTATACGAAATCCCATAAGAGATTCAATAAATACAGCTATATTTAAAGGTACACCTAAAGGAGGAGATGTAACATTACTTATCTTGTTATTTGTTATTTTGATCATAAATTAAGTTTTAAAAATGCCAAATGACATCTTTAAAAGGAATTTCTTTAAACATTAATGGATTGAATAATCCATGTAAAAGGGCAAGCCTAATAAGATACATTAATTTACATAAGGCCAACTTAGTCTTCCTACAAGAAACCCATCTCTTGAAAAAAGATATTGATAAACTAACCACAAACAAATATACAGTATTGGTTAGTTCAGAGCACACTCAGAAAAAAAAGAGGAGTGGCTATTTTATGGAATAAAAGTATGCCCATTCCTAAAACCATTAAGTCTTATCAGGATGACAAAGGAATGTTTTGGATGGTTACAATACAAATTAATGGGAAGACTTACACTTTAATTAATGTATATTGGATACCTGGAATTGGTATTAATACAGTGAAACATCATCTTGATAAGATCATATCATTCTCTATAGGAGATATTATTTTAGCTGGTGATTTTAATTGTATATTACATGAAAGTGATACTACCACTATAGGAAAGAGAAGAATTACATCTAATGCAAAACATTTAAAGGATTTTGCTAATTCTTATCATTTGAATGATATTAATAATCAGATAGATTCAAAATCATTACCATACACCTTTTTTTCTAACAGATACAAAACGTATTCAAAAATAGATAGGGTCTTTATTTCTAACCAGATGGTAACAGATTTAATTAATTCCAAAATCATTTCATGTCCTATATCTGATCATAATTCATTTGTTTTTAAATTCATGATAAAAATACTCATAATGTTCAGATCAAAAGGATACCAGCATACTTAACTCAACTAAAAGACTATAAAGAATATATACTTTCAGAAGTAAAACATTTTTAGACATAAATAACACTCCTGAAGTCTCCATTGTTTATGTTTGGGATGCCTTAAAATCATATCTATATGGACAAAGTATCAGATGGTATAATAATAAAAGGAAATCTTGGGATAAGGAATTGTTAGATATTCAAAGTAAATTAGACTCTTATAAACATAATAATAAAGAAAATATTATGGACAAGAAAGTTATTGAAGAAATAAACAAACTAAATGAGAAATACAAAGAAATTTTAACTCATAAAGTTAGGATAACTTTAGAGAATACAAGTTTTGTCTTATTCAATAAGCCCCAAATACTTACGTAGACTTAAAAATAAAACAAAAAGGTTGAATAAACAAAACCATATCAAAGAAATCTTTTCTCTAAGGAAAAAAAAGAATGTTTCTAGTATACCAGAAATACTAGATGAATTTAGAAATCACTTTCACAAAATTAATCATAATAATATTAACATGGAACCTAAAGATAAAATAAAGGAGTTTATAACCACAAATATGAATAAAAAGCTTAATAAACAACAGATTAAACTATTGGACAAGAGTATTTCATATACAGAAGTTATTACAGAAATAAATAATTTTAAATCAAACAAAGCACCTGGTAATGATGGTATTATACCAGAGATATATGAAATCCTTTCTAAAAATACATATTCATTAATACATAAGGTTTTTATTTTGGCCCAAACCGAGTTAATAACTCCCCCATCTTGGCAATATACATTTATTTTGCCAATTTTAAAACCTAATAAAGATCCAACTAGATGTTCTTCATATCGGCCCATCTCATTACTTAATGTTGATTATAAAATGTTTATGAATATCTTTGCTGATAGATTGAAGACAATCATTCCCGGCATTATAGATATAGATCAGACAGGCTTCATTGTAAATAGAAATACTTTTGATAATATAAGAAGAACTTTAACATTAATAGATTTTGCAAATAGGAAAAAGAAAGATTTAACACTTATTAGTCTTGATATAAGTACAGCATTTGATTCAGTAAGTTGGGACTATCTGTTTACCTTAATGAAGTGCACAAACTTCTCGGATGCATTTGTAAATCTAATTGAACATTTATACAAAGGAACGTTGGCTTATATTAAGGTAGGAACATATGTTTCACAAAAAAATACCCATTCTTAAAGGTACAAAACAAGGATGTCCACTTTCTCTACTATTATTCACTTTAGTAATGGAGCCTTGGGCTAATTTGATCAGAAACAGTACTGACATAGAGGGTTTTGAAATAGATGAAAATACAACATCCAAAATTCAACTTTTTGCAGATGATGTTCTAATTACATCAGCAGGATCTAATTCTTCTATACAGTCTCTATTTGATAACATGATGAATTTTAAAAGTATTTCTGGTTTAATATTCAATGAAGAAAAAACTAAAATACTACCTATATATACACGAAAAAATATTCTCATTAGTGATTTTACTAAATATGTACCCAATTCAGGTCAGACAACTTATTTAGGTATAATACTATCTAAAGATATTAAATCTGTTATATATAATAATTATAATACCTGTTTTCTTAAAATACAAAATCTTTTTAATACCTGGAATAATATGTTTTTTACTATGGAGGAGAGACTTACAATTATTAAAATGATAATATTCCCCAAGATTTTATACTTAATACAATCAATAATACTTCCACCTACAAAAATAATTATCAAGAAACTGAACACACTAATGTTAAATTTCTTATGGGCACCTAATAGACCTAGGATTGCATTAAAGAAACATACTAATAGCTGGTCTCAAGGGGTATTTCTTTTCCAGACTTTAATTTATATACTATCTCTTCTATTGTAAAAGTTATTACTTTATTAATAGATCAGTCATATGTCACAAAATGGAAAGATTATTGGGAGCTAATTAGTATACACTTCATGAAAATCTCTTTAACACATAAAAATATGATTGTAAATAACTCCATGTTATGGTTACTAAAGGAATTTTGTACTTCACCTATTACACCTAAACATATGGTTTGTTACCCATTAAATATTATTATTAGTTATCGTAACTTTATATTCATGCACCCTAAGTATAGGGAATGGAATTTTATTGTATTTCCTATAATGTATACTCAGGGTATGCTTTTGTCATCTACTTCTGAAGGAACTCATTTAGCTATAGATAATGATCTAAAGTACTGGTATCAGTTGATATCTGATAATAAAGTTAAAAATCTAGATTTCTTAAAACAAGAATTTGATCTAAGAGAAACTTGCTGGTTAGAGGTTCAGACCTTTAGACAACATCTCATTAATAAAATAGATTTAATGTCTATAACTGTTAAAGAATCTATTCCAACACTGATTGATTACTTGATATTAAATTTACAACATAAAGTTTCTGATAAAGGTAAACTTTCATACATACATAAAGTTATCAGACAAGAAACTTTTTACAGTGTAGATTCATACTGGAATTATTTCACTTCTATTAATGGGGACCCACCAAATCAACAAGATAAACAATATATATTGGAATCTGCTTATAGAACTACGTCTTCCATTGTCTGGAGACTTTATACATGGAAATTTTTACATAGATCTTTTATACACCTTTGATGATGAATAAAATAAATAATAAAGATAATCTATGTAAGAGATGTAATGTAGAAATTAATGCTGACTGGGCTCATATGTTTTATGACTGTATAAAATTGAAAGAATACTGGAAGTCAATTAATGAATTTTGCAGGCTCTTTTACAGATAATTTCATTATTTCTAAATCTCTTATATTATTCAACACACTTGTACCTCAAAGTGTTTTAAAAGGTTAAGCTTCCCTTGTTATGGTCTATTCTAGCAGTGGCTAGGAAAATAATAACTAGAAATTGGATTTCAGATACACCTCCTTCGTTCAATGAATTTAAAAATGTTATGAATATAGTGTGCCATATGGAAATAAACACAATTAGGACTAGAACAAATAGAAAAACATCTTATTTTATTGTATGGGATAATTTACAAAATTTGTTAAAAAAATTTAATTTCAATAGCATGGTATTTTAGTTTAATTAATTGATCTGATTGTAGTGGATGTCTTTGTAAATACTTTAGTTGTTTTGTTGAATATTATAATAATACCTATTTTTAATTACTTGTATAAAATTGTTATGATATTTCTCTTATATGTTAAAACAATAAACCTGTTTTGAAAAAAAGAAGTGGAGGGTGAAGTATTGTTAAGAGAAGGGTGGAGGAGAAGTGGAGGGTGTAGTGTTTGTGAAGGATGAGGTTAGTTGGAAGTGGAGTCAATGAAAAAGGAGTTAAATTGTGTGGCTAGATCTATGTCTAGTGCATTAGGGTCAGGGCTGGGGTTTTCTATTTTGCCAGGATTAAGGAGGGTGGAGATACCTTTCCAGAATTTTTGTGGGTTTGTCTTATGGTTGTTTTGGAGCAAGGGGAACTAATTCAGCTGGTCTGCAGTGATAAGCTTTTTGACTTTGTTGCAGTGTGTTTTGTATTCATTAAGTGTGGAGGGAGACCTGTTTTTCTGGTGATGTGCCCATGCTTTATCTCCAAGGTACATGATAGCTAGTGGGTTTCTGGTTAGCCAAGGGGCAGTTTTGATTTTTATTCTTTTTCATTTTATGGGGGCATGGCAATCTAGGAGGTTTAAGAAAGTTGAAATGAAGTAGGCAACTGCATTTTCCAGGGATAGAGTTTTTAGAAGGTTCCAGTTTATTAATTTTAGGGAGTTAGAAAAGGTATCTGGCTTGAAGTTTTTTGTTAAGAGTAGTGATATAGTTGCGAGTTAGATGCAAGGGTGAAGGAAGTCGGTGTGTGAAAGTAGGGAGGTGGTCACTGAGGGAATCGGGAAGGGTGCCACTGTTAGAAAATTTTTGAGGGTGGGAGACTAAGATCTAGTCTAGGGTGCTGCCACTGGAGAAGTCTTTTGAGGGCCTAGTTACGGAGTTGATTAGCTGAGAGAAATTATAGAGGTTTATATTTAGTGGATTTGTGGGAGACTGAATGGAGGACCAATTAATATTCATGTCTCCCAAAATTGTTTCATTGTTAATGTTGGTTGAAAGCCATGAGATGATGTCTTCAAGTATTGAAATATTGTCACCAGGGGCATGTAAAGAGAGGCTATACATATGTATTTGTGTTTATTTACTTGAAGTAATGATAGGAGTAATTCAGCATTAGTGATGTGGGGAGTAGGTTTGTTATAGGGAGTAACTGACAATGATGATGAGTATAGGATAGCTACTCCTCCCCCTTTTTGTGGGTTCTATCTTTTCTGATGATGGAATAGTTGGGTGGTGCTATTTCAGAGTCTTTTATGTGAGGTTTTAACCAAGTTTCAGAGATTGACAGGATGTCAGGTTTATTGTGTACAAGCCAGGCATGTAGGTTGGGGATTTTGTTGGCTATGCTCTGGACATTTAGAGAAGCTAGTAGGATGGATTTAGATGTAGAGGGGGAGGTGTGGGGCCTGAGTTGGGGTATATATTTTCAGATAGCAGGATGGTAGTTAGACGTTGGATTAGGCTGGAGAGGTATTTGGACTGCTTAGAATCTAGGTTGAGCTTTGTTAGAATTGTGAGGGTTTTGATGGTTAGAGAGGGGGTAGATTGGTTGTGCTGAGTAATAAGTTTATAGGGAAAAAGTAGAAAATTATTTATGGGATATTGGCTGGGGGATATAGGGATAAGTGAGTCTGAGAGTGGTGGGTATGTTGGTTTGTTGTGTGAAAAGATGGTGAGTGGTTAGTGGAAATGGGCTGGGTGAGGTAGTGGATATAGGATAAGTTGAGAAGTAATAGTTGAATAGAGAAGGATATAGGTATTGAAAGCATGATTGACTGGAGCTGCTAAGAGTGGGTGTATGGCAGCTGAAACAAAATGTAGGAGCAGGTTGAACAGTAAAATTTTTAGAGAGATGGGAGAGGTGAGTGATAATTGGTAGGAGAGGAAGTAGGTGTGGCTATGTGGGTATAAATGTAGAGGTGGTAGGGGCAGGTGGGATATGGGGGCAGGGTGGGGAGCGAAGCGGGCAGAAACACCCCCAGTCGAGGTGAGGAGGGAAAAAGTATCAGTTGGAGCAGGTAAGAACTGCACTCAGTAACTGAACAGCAGGCACCTAGAGAAAAACGAACAGTAATCCCGTTCAAAAGAGGAGGAGCTTACAGATGAGAAAGTTATAAGAGCAGACTAATTCAGCAAGAAAGTTATTGGTTAATTCAAGAGAAAAGGGATGAGGGATGGAACACAATCCTAGATTAGGGCACCACCTCATGGGCAAAAGAAATATTACAGCAAAAAATTAGTGAGATACAGATAGCTAGGAGGGGTGGCACAGGTCATAGATACAAGGAGAGAAGACATTTCCAGTGGGGGAAAAAAGAGGGGTATGGCTGCTGGGTAACCTGGCTCAGTATTGTACTTCATACAGACAGTACTTTGTGTAGAAAACAATACAGCTTCACAGTTAAGTCTAGGGTAAACATACTTCTTTGTATCCTTTGGCAACAGGGAGTTTAAAATTAAGACTGCTAGTTTCCTTTAGGATAGAGATGAGCTGTCTGGAATTATCTGAAAGGGGTCTTAATAGACCAGGCAGGTAGGTAGGTCCTCCTGTCTTAACGCAGGATAGGAGGTTGAAAGAGAGAGAGATGACCCACTGGGGCCAGGGGCACGCAGCAGCCGAGGGAAGAATGCAAGATAAGTGATAAGTCATAAGTGATGGTTTAATAAAGATGTTTCTTGTTTAAAAAAAGTGTGTCTGAACATCACACTCTCATGGTTATTCATCCTTTTTTAGTTTTTCACAGAGACAAGGGTGTCTCTTCGAACTAATCCTCCTTTTATGCCCAAGGTGATTAATGAGTTGTCTCATAATCAGTCTATTCATTTTCCTTCCTTTTTTCTTTCGCTGCTCTGCAGTCAGAAGAATTTTCACATCTTGGATTTGCATGTATTGCTAGATAAAACACAGGTAATTTGCAAGTCTGAGCAGCTTTTTGTTTCTTTTCATCCTGGGACATTGGGTTTAGTTATTTCTAAGCAAACCATCTTGTCCAGGATCTGTTAAGGCCATTTCCTTTTGTTCTTTTCATGGCAAATCTCTGTCATCATCTGTAAAGGCACATTCTACTAGGGTGGTTGCCTACTCTTGTGCCTTTTTTTAAGGGTTTGGATACCACCTCCATCCTTGAGGTGGATTGTTTATCCTCTAATCATACTTAAACGTTACATGTCATTTCCAGGGCAGAGCAGGTTTATCAGAGCTATCCTGCATGGGTTTGTAGAGGGCTTTTCTATGTCTTCCTCCTTCCCAGGTTGCCGCTTAGCTCTTGTACTCTCCCTTATGTAAAGAATACTGCAACACTGATATGGAAGGACATAGTACAGCTGTGTGTAAAATCTTGGCGTAACAGTAGATGTCCTTCTCTTCACAGTTGCAGTATTCGGTCCCTCCCTCCTTACCCTTTTGTTCTTGTTCTTGTCCTGTATTTTTGTTGCCCTCCTAAGGGGTCCCTTATTTTTTTTACTTCTGCCATTTTTTCTTCTGGGTGTATGTGTTCTCTCTTGTCCCTGAGGGTACTCTGTTCTTCCTGGGGCATCTCAATTCTTAGTGTTTGCATCTGTATATCACCTTACAAGGGAAGCTTACATGTATTGTACAGATCTTATAAGACTTAAAGGCTTTGGTATACTGATCAGACATTAGGCTATCTTTTTCAGGAGATCCCTTATGTAAAAACTACTGCAGCAGTGAAAATTAGGACATCTAATGTTATGATAAGATTTTACATAACTGTACTTTCTTAAATACTGTTAAGAATTTTTATTTTTCTTCATCTTGCTTTGCAATGAAGGTTTGTTTTATGTTTTTGCTGTGGTTATTTTGGCACATTATGCAGCCAGTTGGTTTCTGTATAATCTATTTTCTGATGGTCATCATATTTACTGTTAATAGATATTACTTCTGAAGATTCCTGCCTGCCAGAGCCTAATAACCAGGCTGACTTTGAAAGTTCTATACCTACCCTACTTGGTGCCAGTTACCCCTCTGCTACCTGGACATGAGTATAACAGAGGTGTTTGCCAGTGCCACCTTCATAGGTGCTTACTACACTGTTTTTCTATGAGGATCTTTAGAAGTCTAGCCATACATTCCCATGAAGTATTTAGCCCTTGCATTTTCAGTATGAAAAGCTTAGAGATGAGCAGAACATTTATATGCTGTCCCCTATTCATCAGTGTCAATGGTGCTAAACCAGGGGCGAATTTGTGCTCACCCATCTATTCATCCAGATTACATTTGAATAGTGTAAGAGTACTTTGCTTTATGAGGAGAAGGGGACTATTCCAAAGAAGTGGTGGTGGTCTTTGTAATACATATCTGTTCCTCCAACATGTTCTATTTATGTTCCAAAAGAGATTTAGATCTCCTGAGTAGGTGTTTATGTCTTCATTCAGCTATTTCTTGTTGCAGTTCAAGAAAATATATGCTGCATTGTGGCCACCATGTTGGGCTACTTCCAGATATCAGATAACTACCCAGGTTGGGAAGTGTTTTCTTATCTGTAAATTAATTGCTGTTGTAACCAGTTTAGATGCCTTACTCTGAGTTTAAGAAAGTAGGATTTTCATTCATAGTGTGTTTTAAATAATTTTAGAGCATAACATAGCAAGTCATTCCTATTGTGCAAGGTTCAACTCAAACATTGACTCAAATCTCTCAAGTACCAAGCCCTAAGGAAGGCATACACCACCTCCCGTTCAACCATTCTGTCAACCAAATTATCTTTTAGCTGCTACTTAAAGAGCAAAAACACTCATACCTAGAAGAGAAACATAGGGAGACCGGTGACCTCTAGTTGGAATCAGGAGGTCATCTTAGACCTGATTATACAGAAGGCAATGAGGTTGTATTTGTAGGAAATGTGCCTTAAATCAAAACCATTATATCTGAATGCAGTTACAGTGAAAAAGCTAAAAACTGATTCAGATATAGTGGATAATTCTCTTTTCTCTACTATTGTGCAAGCCTCTAAGTAGGTATATTTAAGTTCAGGGGAGGTGAAGGGTGTCACTCCACGTGAAAGGTGCAAGGTGGCTTGCCCCCCTGCACAAAAGATCTGCTCCAAGGTTTAGTGAAGTTGTTTTCAATTAAGTGATCCGATGATGTCTTTTTCATCCATTCATCAACTGATGGGTCACTGATCCATCATCTGATCTGTCCATGGGCACTTCGATAGACTTTAGGCTCTGTAGCTCAAGCTCATCCCCTTGCTCATAATTCCTTCTCTTTGGTTACCTCAGATTTTCTCTGCCACTTTTGCGATAGGATGTGGTCACCATTAGCTCGAGCAGGTCGTAGTAGATAAGTACTTGTTTTTTTTGGGTAATATTTTTCATCCTCCTATACAGGCATTTATTTCTATTCCTTCTTCTAAGGACTTTTTAGTCCATTTTCTTAGTGCAGTGTTGGGTCTTGTGCCCTTGCTTACTCCGGTTCACTACCTGTTTATTGGGTACTTCTCAGCTTACCATTGTTGGTATTGGCATCTTGCATTTTTACCTTTGGGTATTTCTTTTACCATTGCTGGTATGTCTTTCTGGCTGATTCCTTTGACTTTCTGCTGGTTCTTTCCAATTCTTTAATGTCAGAGAAGCCAACTGGTTTTAACAAGTGCTCCTCATGCAGGCACAAAATTCCAAACAGGGATAATCATTCTGAGTGAGTTTTTTGCTTAGGACTGGGACATTTGAATATCAAATGTGAGACTTGTGCTAGTTTTAGCCACAGGGCTCCGGTGGGAAGAAAGAACAAATTATATTTGAAAGGTCTCCCTCCTCCTCCTGCCTCTACAGCTCCATCCTCTTCTTAAAAAAAAAACCCTGCAGGAGAGGCAGCAGACAAAACGAGGAATCAAAGTATTCTTCTGACTGCTGCTTTCCTTCAGCATATTTGGGCTCAACTCCACCCCAGAAAATCTCTAAAACATTGGATCCATTAACATCTTCTTGTGTGACTAAATCAAAATCCTCAGATCCAACTTGGGCAAAGTCCTTCACCTCAAACCTCATTTAAGTTTTCTCCAGAGCATGTGACTTTGAGTATGCACTTCCCTTTCCTGCAGGACACTCCTTGAAAGATATCCTGCCCACCTTCAAAATCTTCCTCCCTCAGTTTGTCTAAGAGCCTTACAGAAGCAGATGTAAATATGATGATGAAAAAGTTTCTCAGAACTCAGATTCAGCCAGGTGTTATCCCAGCTCCGTCTCCCATCAGATCCATGAGCCCTGCCCACTGTACAACCCTAATCTTTGACTACTACTCCAATCCATCCAGTGGTTTTAGAGTTTAGACCCAAAATTTCCCAGCTTGTTTGTGTCTGATCCAAAGGTCTGGCCCTCTATGACAAAGACATGATCGCTGAACCAGACAGGTCCAACTTTATCAGATATGGAAGGGTCTTGGAGCCATAGTGTCTGTGCCAGATCCAGTGAGCTGGAATTAACTCCATTGTTTTTTGAGCCCTACCTTCCTCACTGAGCCTTGGCACTAGACAGCTCAATTCTGACCCCTGCTTCAAGGGTGGAGCCTGGGGAGATTGGGTTCCATCCTCACATGTTTCTATGGCTCCAGTGAAGTCTATACTGGGTTCTCCCATGGCCTCAGCTTGTGATGTAGTGATGAGAGCTTTCTCCACCTCAGTGGAAAAGACATCCTAGCCCCTCTTTAGTCCCACCCCATCCTCACCTGTTTACTGTGGATGCTGGGTTTTTTATCCTGTCCCATTGGGACAGCAAGTACAATCAAGCCTAGAGCCTATCTTCTTTCAGGACTCTGCTGGCACTTCCGAGTCCTCTCCAGAACTACCAACCAAAAAGCCCTCTCATAAGTGGATGTGTAAGACAAGACACTTAGACTGTCCACAAAAGTCTTTAACCGAATACATTAACTGATGAAAAAGGGTACCTCAGGTCACCCCTTGAGGATGTCTCATTCAATGAAATACTCAAGCTTTTGAGACAGAAAGGTAGTTGGTCTTTTGATCCCCCTTCCCAACAGGAGTCAGTGTTCCTCGAAGCATTTGGAGTGGGCTCAGCTATGACTTGGGTAGTGCCCCCAGTGGATGAGATGGTAAGTCTCATCTCTCACCAGGCTTGGAGACATCCAGATGTCATAGAGTCTATACCCAAATGTCCTGACAGATATCTTGTTCCAAGGATACAGCTCATTGGAGCAAGGGTCCCCCAGTGGATGATATGGATGATAGAAGGCCCTGTCCACTAACCTCAAAAGCAGACAGACTGGAAGAAGCCATGGCTGGCCACACAGGAGCCAAAACCTCCAAAGCAGCAAAGTGTCAACCTTGCCCTGATCTGTGCCTTAAGGAGGTAGCTGGACCTGAGCTCTCTAGTCCGAAGCTCTGAATCATCGGCCAAGAAAGACTTCTGGAGGATCTCACAAATGAGTTAGTGGACTGTGGCCTTGATTCTCTCCTCTGCATAGTTTGAAGACAGGGGAAATGGAGTCAAAGGATACCGGATCAACTGTGAACCCAGGTGAGCGAGTTCATGGAGACTTAAAGTAGTTGGATCCAAGGTCTTTGGATCCCAGAGCTGTTTAGGAGACTTTCCCAATATGACAGTCAGATCTGAGGACTTAGGATCCAATGATTTTCTTCAGTATCTGAAGAAGCCTGATCCAAATTCTTCAGATCTTTTAGGAGGCTCTGAAGAAGCCATAGTGGAAGAACAGGCTTTTAGAGATCGAGTAGGAGACCTATTTCGAGACTCAGAAGAAGTCTGAGTGTTTACTGGGGGTTTGAGCCTCTGATGAAGAATATGGAGGCTCCAGTCCCTTAAGAACCAGTTTATTTCTCCTATTAGAACTTGCTCTAGAGTTGAACCTGGCACAAATAGAGCAATAATTGGAAAGATGTGACACTCCTAGGCAAAGCACAGTCCCTGTGGATATCAGAATTTGGAGGTTCTTACCCAAAGGAAGTGCATTTTTTAAAGCCGGTTGGTTTCTCGGTCATTACTACCTAAGGAGAGAAAAAAAATATATAACAGCAACTTTTTTTAAACAGAAAAAATACCAGCAATTGCAGGAAGGATACCCTTAAAAGGGTAGGAAAGGCTGAGTAAAAAGAGATAGACTGGTGCCAACAGTGGTATGCACAAGACTACCAACATGAGTAGAAAAAGATAGTTAGAAAGAAGATCTATTGGAAGGAAAAAAAATGATAAATATGGAAAGCGTAGCAGGAGGATAGCAAAAGGCTATAGAAAATAATAATATTAAACCAGAAAACACTCAGCATTCTCATAAAATCTAACAATAAGCTCCTGAGAGAGGAACTAAAGCTATAACTGTTGGGTTAGGTGTAGGAATAGTGTATACAAATTTAAATGGCTGAGGAACTTTATACATCCTATTAGCCTTTTTAGGCACAGCTGGCTGCCTATCAGGAAAATTGCAGACAGTAAGACGCACATCCTCTAATGCAGACAAGACAGGAGGAATGGGTGCAGGTTCCAGAAAATCCTTCTGTAACAACTCATAGTATTTTTAAGGAACTCAGAAACTTCAGTGTTGTCCCACCAAAACACTGGGATATTCTAATAGTCTCAGAGAAAGAGAAACCCTCACAGGGAGAATCAGGAAGAGAGCTCTCCTGAGTCTGAATCAGAAATATTAGGACAAATCCCTGAATCCCATCCATGCTTCTTCCTGTTCAGATTCAGAATCTTGAATCTTTTCAAGAAAGGAGACATCCATCTTTCTTTTACCGGAAAGTACTCCACAAGAAAGATCAAAAACCTGAATCAAGCCTTGCCCCATTTCCAATAAACTATCCCTATCCAAAGAAACTTGAGGAGGAGTAGATACATGCTTGGATTTGTGTTTCTTTTTGACAGGAGAATGAGGCCAGCTGTGTTAATAATGGCAGCTGCTGCTTCCCAGGGACTGGCACAGCATTCTGACACAACAGGGAAACCTTTCCTATTCCCTGTCCCAGGACTGACAAGAGTGGTTCTCCCTTGCCCACTGAGGGGTCTCCAACAACTGTAGAGGACATGGCTAATGCTCAGTTCATAGTGGTTGATGGTGCTGCACCAGAGGAATCTGGGTAAAAGATGGTCTTGGGTAAACCAAATAGCCACAGCAGAGTCACCCACCTATAGCTGACACAAATTGCTAGCCTACTGTGGTGGCAAACTCTGTTTAACTTTTTCTGTTTGTGGTTGGAAGAAGGACTGATCATGGGAATAACAATCTGCTCCATGGTCAAGCCAAAAATGGTGACTCTACCTTGGGGAAAACAAGCAACAATGCCAGTAAAACTACCAGTCCACAAAAGTTACTTTTTTTTTTACAGAAAAAAAACACAGTAAAAGCACTTTCAAACACTATGGCAGCTCCAAAACATTAAAATAAGCACAATTTCTCCACAGAAAATGGTTCATCAGTTAGATAGCACTATTTTTTAACTGACAGAATGAGTGCTCTATTTAAAACCGTGCTACAGCCTCGAGACAATCTGTTAAAACAAACTGCTCCTAGCTTTAAAATAACTTTCCTGAAGAGGACAGTAATAAATCAATATACAATAAGAAAATGAAAGTTTTTCCCCCAAAAGGCAACTTGTCTGCCCAGCTAAGGAAAGCACAAGCTGACTGTCGATTCTCAAATGCCTCAGAGGAGCATACTCTCCAGTGGTAGTAAAGTTCTGAAGGACTTTGCACCCAGACTTCTTTTAGTCAGCTCAGCTGCTTAACAGTTTGGGCATGTGGAAGGTGTCCTGAAGCTTTGAAAGTTGGCTGGCTGTTATATCCTTGTCTGGATAGTATCCATATAGCTAAGGCCACTGCAAAATTGATCAATATGAAGAACATCCATTGGAATAGGTGCTAAAAACAGGTGTGTCTCTGAAGGGCCCAGATAAAAAATCTTTTCCAATTGTACTTATAAATTTTCCTGGTGGAAGCTTTCTGGGATTAAGTAAGAATGTAACGAACTGAGGAAGAAAGCTTGGAGTTTTTAACCATCACTGGAAATGGAGAAACCATGTCGTCAATTTGAGGGATTAGAATGTCCAGGTGAGGCAATCTGGATGGGTGAGACAGAAGGTCCTCAACAGGATCCAGCACCCAGGGAAAGTGAAATAGATGAGGCCACAGGAAGGGGAACCATACTTGGCGAGGCCAGAATGAAGAAATGAGGATTACCTTGCTCTTCCACTGTAATGCTTTCTGGAGAAACTTGGGAATAAAAAGAGTGGGGGGAGTGTATTGAAGACTGAAGGGCCAATCATGGACAAGAGAGTCTCTTGACTCACCCTCCAGATGGATCAGGGCAAAGTACCTGCTGCACTTGAAATTGAGGAGAGAGGCAAAGAGATCGCAGCATGGTGGAACCCATTGGTGAAATATTTTTACCACTGACAGAGACCGCTCATGAGGAAGTAGGATGGACCTGCTCAGTGTGTCTACTAACACATTAGTTTTATCATATGCAATACCAATAGAAAGCTGCCAGAAGATATTGCCCGTTGCCAAACTCTCATTGTCTCTCAACATAAAAGATAGGATCGGGTTCCCCCATTTGAGACCACCAACATGTTTTCCATCTGAATTGCAACCATCCCTAGAGGAAGAACATCTTGAAAAGCCCGCAGCACCTGGAATCTGTGCAGTCTCAGATGAGCTGCAAGCACTGCCATGCACTTGAACACCCTGAAGGCTGTGAAAAGACCAAAGGCCAGTGATCTGAACTGATAGCAACTGGCTTCCAGCCAGAAATGTAGATAT
Organism: Protopterus annectens; assembly: GCF_019279795.1. Lineage (NCBI taxonomy): Eukaryota > Metazoa > Chordata > Ceratodontiformes > Protopteridae > Protopterus > Protopterus annectens. The sequence continues at coordinate 235,677,362 of NC_056728.1, read as the reverse complement.
CTCCAGGTGCACCTGGGTGTCTTGATATGATAGTATATATCCTGGAGATCTAAAGAGCACATCCAACCATCCTTCCACAGCAGTGGTGGGATGGACTTAACAGTAACCATCTGGAACTTTGAGTGTTTCACAAATTTGATTTAGATTGGTGAGATTCAAAATTGTTCTTCAGTTCTCTGTCTTATTTGGCACTAAAAAGAATCTCCAGTAGATTCCAAATCCTTGTGGGTCTGGGGGGGGACTGGTTAGATGACCCTTCCTCAGCAGCTTTTCTGTTTCTATGGCTGGAGAGACTGGTTAGATGACCCTTCCTCAGCTGCTTTTCTATTTCTATGGCTGCTGATTTCCTCTGACTGGGTGGAATGTCAGGAATTCTTTTGTGGTATTTTGTGGGAAGAAGAGAAAATGGTATGTAATAACATCTGGATATTATTCTCAGAACTCTGGTATCTTTGATAATGGCTATCAAGGCTTCTGGGTATAGAGATAAGTGCACCCAACTGCCTCCAGAGTGTAGCAGTTGGGTAACCCTTGAGGGATGCTGAACAGGATTCTCAGAGATTGGACCTCTGAAGCCCTGATGTTGCGGGCCACCTCTGCCATGGGGACAGCATCTTCCTTTAGAGTTCCACCCCTTTGCTGCAAGGGGATCTTTCTTCATAAGAGTCCAGGGAAGAACCTTGTGTCTTTCTGAACCACATCTTTCTGCCACCTCCCTGGTTCTTGGAGAAGGTCTTTTGAAGGGCAGAAAAATGGATTCCCACAGCAGATACAGTCTTTTTTGCTCCTATAGAGTCTCTTTCACCTTAGGGCCAAACAAGGTGGATCCATCAAATGGGCTATTGATGAATGAAGACTTTAAGGGCTCTGAAAAATTACAAAAGCTCATTCAGGTGTTCCTTCTAACAGCTATTCCTGAACCTGCAGCTCTAGAAGCTCCCTCTGAGGCATGAGAAATAAGTCTCATGTAAGCATTAGATAAGGACTGGTGGACAGCCAGTTGCAAATATACCATTGTTTTGTCCTCTGCAGACATGGACCCTGACAGGGTACTGGAAAACTGATCATTTCCCCTCTGAAATCTTGTAACGAGTACCTGATAATTCAAAGACCTGAGGGCAGAGGTTGTTGTGGTGTATATATGCTTCCTAAATCTGTCCAATACCTTGGATTTTCTGTTCAGAGGATGGACAGAATTCTGTTCTGCGATCACATGCTTAGTGGCTGCTGCAACTGTCTGCTTTTGAGGTGGTGGAGAGGGCCTTCTCTCATTCAAGAGATCAGAACTCTCTCTATTCATTAGATCCTATACCTATTTCTCCAGCAGGTCTGAGCATTGATCCCATCAATCCTATTCCACAGGGACAGTTCCATACCAACTAGCATCCAGACAAATTCCCCTCTCTTTTGATACCTCCCAGAGCATTCCACTGAGGAGGTTCCCTGGAGGCATACATATAAAAGGAGGCACATAGATTCCCCTATGGAATCTCTCACAGAGGATACTGACCAAGGAAGGGGAAGAGTCCCCAGATCTCCATCAGACATCTCCTTTGGAGACATCCTAGAGATACCTAAGCAAAAGGGTGGATGGTCTTCAGATACTCCCTCCCCAAATGAATCAGTCTTTCTGGAAGCTTTTGCTTTCAGCCCATCTATGTCTTGTGTGACTCCCCATGCTGATGAGCTTATTGACCTAATCTCACGCCGCGCATGGAAAGAAGCGGGCCTTCTCGAACCAATTCCCTGATGCTCAGATAAAATTTTGGCACTGCCAAAGGACATACCCCATTGGAGCAAAGGAGTCCCTCTTGATGCTATAAGCTAGCCGAACAGAGCTCCTCTGTCCATCCCCTAATAGAGAGTTGAGGGCAATGGAGAGATTTGGAAAGCATGTATTTGCTTCAGAAACCATTGTTCTGAGGTCCCTGAATTATTTAGTGCACTTTACAGGGCCGCAGAGGGATTTGACCGAGGAGCTCTCCATATCCCTTTGGGTTCATGTCTGCAGAGGACTATGAGGCCATCTTCACAACTGGTCACTCGTATCCATTTCTATTGTGTCCATGAGGTAGATATCCCATGCTACAGAGTAGGGTGTACCCCATGGGCTTGCAGGTTCAGGCATTGCTATCCAGCGACATGCCTGGATGCAGTTATGCAATTTTAGCAGAGCCCCTCAAGTCTTCTTTCATCACTGCTTATTTTGATGGAACATCCTTGTTTGACCCTCCTCTTAAAAAAAAACACTTTTCCACAGTGAACAGGAAGGAAAGACGCTGTCTGTGATAGAGATTTGATTTTCTACCCCTCACTGATCCTTTTCCCAGAGTAAAAGAGAGTGTAAGAAAATTAGTTCCATAAATCCCAGTGGTCTTTCCAGGATCCACACAGGGACAATTCTTCCAGGGGCAGAGGGGGGAGTTCAAATGGAAGATGACATCCTTATGGCAGAGGGTACCCACAAAACCAGGGTTTCCAAGACTCCTTTCCGGATACATCTTTTCAGTGCTCCTGAAAGATTGTCTGATTGCCCACCTCTGGAGGCAGTCTGGAGCACTTGTCTTTGCACCCAGATGCCTGGGATTCCATAACAAAAGATTCTTGGGTGCCAAAAATAATACCCAAAAGTTATTTCATACAATTTTTCTAGAAGGTTCTCTTTAGTGCAAAAGAAAACAGGGGACCTGAGACCAGTTTTGGATCTAAGCAACCTGAACCAGTATGTAAAGAAGTCAAGGTTTCAAATGGTAACAGTTAAGTCCATCTTCCCTTTTTTTCACAAGGACAATTGGATGTGCTCAATCATCTTTAGGATGCGTACTATCAGATCAAGATGAATAGATGATCTCGAAGGTATCTGTGCTTTTGGTTGGAAGCCAGTCACTATCAGTTCAGAGCCCTGCCCTTTGGTCGCACCACAGCCTACAGACTGCTAGGATTCCAAGTGTTTGCATATTTAGATGACTGGTTCTTCACTGCCTCAACCAGCCATCACTTAGAACAGTCCAGGGTCTACTTGCTCCAACTTTGTCAAACACTAGGCATTACAATCAACATCTCCAAATCCAAACTACAACTGATATCAAGACTGGAGCTCAGTGGTGCACAGTTAAACAAAATAAATCAGAATGCTTCTCTGCCTGCTCATCATACAGATACGATCAAGTTCCAGGATCAGCAAATCCTTGTTCATTCTGCTCCCCCAGCCAGACTTATCCTTCAAGCTCTAGGTCAGATGGCAGCAGCTATAGTCTTAATTCCCTTAACACTTTTCTATATGCATGTTTTCCAATGGACTGTATCCATTCAGTAGTCTATTCTGCAACATCTATCCTTCCCAGTCACACTCACTCAGGTATGCAAAAAACATCTTTATTGGTGGATCCAGTTAGATGGCATTTACTTGGGCTGCTCCATCATACTATCTCCTCCAGTGGCCAAAGTGACCACAAATACTTCTCAACTGGTGGGGGGGGTGCATTTCTTGGGAAGGATGGTCCAAGGCACTTGGTCCGCTCAAGAGACGAATTCGCACATCAGTGTTCTAGAGATGTGAGCAGTCCTATTAGCATTGAAGGCATTTCAAGATATTGCCCCTCAGGGTCTATTGTTTTTTAAACTGACAAACATGTCTGTAGTCTGGTACATTAACAAGCAAGGAGAACCCGATCTTATCCTCTCTGTTGAGAAGCTATGTGTGGTAGTGGCCAGTCTCTTCCAACCGCTTTCTACTAGCGATGCACATTCCAGGGAAATCCAACATACTAACGGACAAACTCAGCAGGTCCATTCTGATGTCTTACAAGTTCTCTCTCAATCAATCAATGGTGGAGAAGGTTTTCTGTCTTTGGGGCCAACCTTGCTGCAATCTCATTGCATCTCCCCACAATAACAAGTGCAGCAGATATTTTGCCTTGATACCCCCTCAGGTGGAATCACTGAGAGATGCTCTAGTCCACGTTTGACCCTCTGGTCTCCTTTACACCTATCCCCAGGTACCTGATTCCAAAATTCTTACAGAAAGCCAGTCAGTTGAAGAGCTCAGTTATACTCATTGCCCCTTTTTGGTCTGTTCAAATGTGGTTCCCCTTCCTTTGGTCTTAACTGTGATATTTGCCATGGATACTGGACCTGAGTCCAGACCTTCTTTCATACCCCTCTGGAATAAAGCATCCCAACATCCCAGGCCCCAAACTAACTGTATGGTTTCTCCAATTCCATTGATAGCTCCTGTCAGACAAATGCTTCTATCATCCCAAAAAAAAATCTGCAAGGAAGATTTACAAGAATAAATGGAAAGGATTTTCAATTTGGTCTCTTCAGAGGAAAATTGACCCTTTCACTGCTCATATACCTTTGGTACTGGAATATTTAGCTTCTCTTTTTCAGGAAGGTGCTATTTTTTCCATAATCAAAGTACAGTTAGCGTCCGTATCAAATTTTCATTCAGGAGAGAAAGCTTATTCTTTAGCTTCTTCCAAATTGTGCAAGGCCTTCCTAAATGGTACCTTTTTACTCAGGCCTCCAGTGGAATTTGACAGTCGTACTTCAAGGGTTGATGCAACAACCTTTTGAACCTTCAGCCAATACTGATTTAAAATGTTGTCTTGGAAAACAGCATTTTTAGTGGCTGTTACGCCTGCAAGGAGAATTTCCAAACTCTAGGCTCTGTCATCCAAATCCCCTTGTACTGTTTTTCACAAAAATAGAGTTACCTTATAAACCAATTGATCATTCTTACCAAAATTAGCTTCTGAATCAAATATCAATCAAACAATTAATTTGCCTGGCTTTTTCCCTAATTTTTCAAATAGGAAAGAATACATGCTACATTTTTCAGATGTACATGGACTACTTTTCTATTTACACAGGACAAAGGATTTCAAGAAAATAGACCAGTTGTTTATCTCTTTCTCACCAAATAGACTGGGGTCACCAATTCTAAAGTTATGTTGGCCAAATGGATTACTAACTGCATTTCTTTTGTATATTCCTGGCAAGGTCTCTCCCTAGCAAAGCCTCCTAACTAGATCAACTAGATCCATAGTTACTTCTTCTGCCTTCTGGTCTAGAACTTCCATTGATGATATTTGCACAGCAGCTACCTGCTCATACCTTTATTGCTCATTACAAGCTAGACTTGATTTCTAGAAGTAGAGCTGCTTTTGGTTCAGCATTTCTCTGGAATATCCTTCCATGAGAGCCACCCAAGGTTCACATAGCTGGGGACTCCCTCCAATATGCTGATGGAGAATGAAAAGGACAACATCAGATATTAACAAGTTATGTGCTCACCATAACTATGCATCTGTTGTCCATTTTCATTCCTCATCAACTTCCCTCCCATCCTTAAATCTTTTGGAAGAACCTATTGGATTGTTATGTTAACTTATAGTTCTAGATTTGAGCCCTTTTTTCTTTCAGCTGTCCCTGTTTGCCACCCATTTGGATACTGCAGCATCTGTTCTACTTTTAATCCAAGGGCTCTGGCTGGCCAATGCAGCAAGTTAATTCTGAAAGGCCTACTTTATCCTGATGCAACATCTTCTGGGCCTGAAACGCCTGCTAAATCTTCAAAATCTGCTCCATTGGAGCACAGAAAACACTCACAGTCAAAGTCCCCTAGGACTTTGTCAGAGCCACCAACTAACATTCAAAAATCCTGAGATCTGATGTTGTTGTTTCCAAAGTTCCAATCTTCAGATCCCAAACTCTTAGACCCTAAACCTTCAGATTCATTCATTATATCTGCAGGTCCTACAGCACCTACCTCAGATTCCAGACTCTTGAATCTGAAGCATAGCACCTCTCAGAGTTTGCACTCTAGAATTTAGTCTGGATCCAGTTTCTTCTAATATGCATTCTCCATTTTTGCAGACTCCTAAGAAACATTTGAGGCCACAGAGTCCACCACTTCTTCCAAGTCCTCCAGAAGTTTGTCACAAGTAGATGTGGACAGGATGATGTAAACATTTTTCAGCGCTCAGATACATATGGGGTCATACAGGCTCCATCCCTTATTGGATCCTTGTGCCTTCCTACCACATATCATACTATTGACTCCTACACTGATCCTTCCATCTATTTTGAGCCCCAGGATCTGACAGCCCCATGAGGTCTGGAGCCGAATCTGAAGATGATTTCTTCTTTGACTGACCACATCCCTGACTAGTTCCACTCCTATACCTTTAGATCGGTATCAGATCCATGGGACCGGGATTGACTCCGATATAATTGGATATGTCCCTGCCTCTTGGTGCCTCAGTGCTGAACAGTTCAGGTCCAGTTCCATCCTCAAGACACAGATCCATTAGTAGTCATGATCTGCCTGCATTGGAAGTCTTGGCTGTGTTGAGGTTTGTCTGGGTCTGTCTGCCTTCAAAGTCTTGGAAAGAGCTTTTTCTCTTTCCAGAAAACCAGCTTCTCATTCCTTGGATCCAGTCCCGTTTCCCTCTTTGGTTCCAAGCTCTGATTTAATTAGATCTACTCCACAAGGACAGCCAGTTCCATCTAGTTCCAAGTAGTTTCCAAGCAGTTCTTGTAGACGAAACTCCCCTCTCTTCAGATACCTCCCCTGATCATCCCTCAGAGGAGATTCATTGGAAGAGAAGGTGCAAGAGGAGGCACCTAGAATCCCTGCTGGAATTTCTCACAGAGGATACTGATTTATTTGAAGGAGATGGATCCCCCAGATCACCACCAGATGATATGTCCTTGAGAGACATAGTAAAAATCCTCAGACAGAAAGGTGGTTGGCCCTCTGAAAATCCTTCTTCAGAGGAATCAATATTTTTGCAAGCTTTTAGTTCTGACCTATCTACATCTTGGGTTACCCCCCCCCCCCACAAGATGAGCTCATTGTTTTAGTTTCCCAGTGAGTATGAAAAGAACCAGATACTGCCAAACCCATTCCAAAATGACACGACAAATTCTTTGATCCTTCCAAGGATAAACCCCACTGGAGCAAAGTTGTCCCAGTAGATACTATGGTGGTGGTAGCAGCCATTAAGAAAGAGCTAGCAGAACAAAGCTCTTCTGTCCATCCTCCAAACAGAGAGTCTAGGGAGCTGAACAGATTTGGAAAGTAAGTCTTTGCCTCAGTAACCATCGCCTTGAGGTCTCAATTTACCTAGCCCATTTCACAAGATTACAGAGAGATATGACCAAAGAGCTATCAAATTCTGTCTCTCTGATTCCATGTCTCCAGAAGATTTCAAAAAAACATCTCAACTGGCCCGTCTGTTGTCAATTTCCAATTCTTCTATGAGGGTGATCTCTCACACAGCTGAATGCACTTCATGGGTTGCCGGTTCAGGCATTGCCATAAGGAGACATGCCTAGATGTGACTTGGTGCAGCCTTTAAGACATCCTTCATTAATGCCCCCTTTGATGGTACATCCTTATTTGGCCCATCGGTTAGAGAGACACTTACCCACAGCGAACAAGAAGGGAAGACTGCTGTGGGAATCAAGTTTTCTACCCCTCAATGAACCTTTTATAGGAATCAAAGAGTCAGTAAGAAAATGTCGTTTCACAAATCTCAGGGACCTTTCCATGATTCATGTGGGGACAACTCCTCCAGAGGCAGAGGAGAAAGTTCTGATAGTAGAAGTCACCTTGGAGGCAGAGGAGGACCGTAAAATCAGGGTTTCTGGGATTCAATTCCAGATGGACCCTTTGTGTGCTCTTATAGTGCTGCCCGACTGTCCACCTCTGGAGGAAGTCAGGAGAGGATTGTCCTTCCATCCAGATGTCCAGGCAAATAAAACAGATTTCTAGGTGTTACGAATAATATCCAGAGGTTAGTACATTCCATTTTTCCAACTTCCTATTTGTAAAAGAAAAAAACTTCTCGAAGTTCCACCCAGTCAGAGGAAAGCAGCAGTGCAAGAAATTCAAAAGCTGCTAGACAAAATAGTCATCCAAGAGGTCTCACCAGACCAAATAAGATTAGGAACTTGCATTTCTTTTTAGTGCCCAAAAAGACAGGGAACCTCAGACCAATTCTAAATCTGAGCAAGTTGAATCAGTACGTAAAGAAGTCAAATTTCTGAATGGTTACAGTTCAGTCCATTCTGCCATTTCTTCACATGGATGATTGGATGTTCTCTGTTGATCTTCAGGATGCACACTATCACATCAAAATAGACAGGTGATCCAGAAGACATTTGAACTTTCAGCTGGGAGCCAGTCATTACCAATTCAGAGCCCTGTCCTGTGGACTCACCACACCCCCCAGGGTGTTTACCAAATGCATTGCAGTGGTGGCTTCTCACCTGAGACTCAAAGGATTCCAAGTGTTTCCATATCTGGATGACTGGCTCCTCACTGCCTACTACATGCATCACCTTCAACGGTCCAGGGACTATTTGCTCCAGATTTGCCAGTCACTAGGGATAACAATAAATTATGCCAAATCATACCTGACACCATTTCAGAGCCTGAAGTTCACTGGCGCACATCTGAACACAACAATGCAAATTGCATCATTGCTTACTCATTGCATAACCACGCTCAGATTTCAGGTCCACCAGATTTTCCCATCCATTTTTCCCCTAGCCAGATTAGTCCTTCAAGCATTAGGATCCATGGCAGCAGCCGTAGTATCACTTCCCTTAGCAAGATACAATATGCGTGTTCCTTAGTGGACTCTAGCTGTTCAATGGTCTGTTCTTCGTCAACCCCTATCCTTTCCAGTCAAACCTCACTCCAATTTGCAAATGCCACATCCACTGATGGATTCAGTTGGATGACATTTATCTAGGCCAACCTTTTATTTTACTCCACCCCCACCCCCAATGGCCTTACTGACTACAGATGCTTCCCAACTGGGGTGGGCGTGGGGCATTTCTTGGGAAGGATGGTCCAAGGCACATGGTCCCCCTAAGAAACCAAATTACATATCAATGTACTGGAGATGGAAGGAATCCTATTAGTATTGCAGACATTTCAAGATGCTCTTCCTTTAAGGACTATTGAGATTCAGACTGACAATATGTCTGTTGTCTGGCACATCAACAAACACAGGGGAACTCAATCTTACCCTCTGCAGGAATACCATGAGAGTGTGGCAATGGGTGATCTCCTCAAACTGCTTTCTAGTTGCAACATACATACTGGGGAAAACCAACGTGTTAGTGAACAAATTAAGCAGGTTCATTTTGATGCCGCATAAGTGGTCTCTCAAACAATCCATTGCAGAAGGGTGTTTTCGTCATAAAACCTTGCTGGAACCTCTTCACCCCCCCCCCCCCCGAACAACAAGTGCAGCAGGTATTTTGCCTTTATCCACCCTCACAGGGAGTCACTGAGAGATGCTCTAGTCTATGTTTGGCCATCCGGTCTCCTCTATGCCTATCTTCCACTTCCTTTATTTCCCTGGTTAAAGAGCTCAGTCATCCTCATTGTCCCCTATTCACTTCAAAAGGTATGGCTCCCCTTCCTATGATCTCATATTTGTTATTTTATTCATTGCATTTGTTTACTGGGAAAGTCCACTGGGCCTAAAAGAGCCCATTTTCAGTGCAGGCCTGGGAAGAAAAGCTCTGACAAGAACATGATACAGAAAACATTAATTGGTACAAAAGTAGATACAGTTTTACAGATAATGATTACAGTAATATATACAGAATATATACATAAAAACAGGATTTTTGTTGGTTGCCAGATTAATTCAATCAGAGAGGTATAAACAGAGATATATTAATCAGCATTAGCGTACCACTATCAACAAGTGATAAAAAAATAATTATGGAGAAAATGTCATCAGTCAGCAGTAGCAAAAAGCATAGGAGTTTAGTTATCATTTAGGGAGAAGGAGGAGGCGGTTAGGTTATAGAGCAGGTACACAGCCAGGAAGAGTTGAGATGATTTTTCAGTATTTCTTTGAAGGTGGTGGAGCTGCCTGTGTTTCTTATAGAAGGTGGAAGTGAGTTCCATAGTTTGCCAATGGTGAAGGACTCGAGGAGTTGACAGCAGGTAAGGTGGGCTTTTCTACTTTTAGAAGTAGATGATTTTCAGATCTTAGTTGCCTGCTGGGTTGGTACTGGGTGAGTAGTGTCAAGACAGCAGGACAGTCTGTGGGTCTGTAGATTATTGTCTCCACTGTAGTTAGTTGGGTGAATGAGAGATGGTGGGAGTTCCAGCCACCCTAATTGTTTCAGTGAGTTACAGTGGTGGGATGAGAATTTGGCCTTGGTGACAAATTTGGCTATTCTGTTGTAACACATTTCAAATTTGGATTTTGCAGAATTTTGTATATTAGTGAGGAGAGGGGCACCATAAAGGAGAGAGGGTAATAAAAAGGTGGTTGCAAGGGTTTGTCTAGTAGACAGGCTAAGAAAGTACTGGTGCCTGTAGAGCATACTGAGCTTTTGGTGTGTTTTAATGATGTTATTGTTTGTGTGTAGATCAAAGTTAAGGTTTTCATCTATAATAATGCCTAGTAGTTTAGTGTGTAGGGCAACTTTTATATTGGTATTGTCTTGGGTCTGTATAGTGAAGAGTTTTTTTTTATCTAGGGGAGTGGTTTTCTTAGGGATAAAAAGTACTAGTTTAATGGGTTTTTTTTGGATTTAGGGCAAGATGATAGTTACTCATCCTAGATTCAGCAGAGGTGAGGGCATTCTGGATGATTTGCTGGAGTTCAAAGCTGGAGTTTGCAGTGCATATTTTTGTACAGTTGTCAGCATACTGGCTTACTGAGCATTGTGGGAGAGTGGAGTAAAAGTTGTTAATAAAGATGTTAGATAAGAGAGGAGCAAGTATGGAGTCTTGGGGTACCCCTGTGAAAGTATTGAGGAAGGGAGAGTAAGATTGCTGCCATTTGGTAGATTGCTTCCTGTTGGAGAGATAGCTATTGATATTGATAGCTACTGTAGAGTAGGTGGGGAATGTGGAGGGTGGATAGTTTGGAGAGGAGGATGGTATGGGAAATGGTATCAAAAGTTTTGGAGAGGTCTAGGAAAAAAGAAATGGTTATTTTGCCAGAATCTCGTGCCCAGTTAACTGTATCTAGGAAGGAGAGGAGAGTAGTTGTGGTGCTGTGTCCTGGTCTGAAACCATGCTGAGTGGGTGATAGAATTTTGTTTTCAAGCAGGTGGTTGAGGAGTTGAGCATGGATGCATTTTTCCAGTATTGTAGAAAGGTGTGAGAGAATTGCTATGGGCCGAAAGTTTGTGGTGTCTGTGTTGGTACCACATTTGTGTAACGGGAGAATGTATGCTTTTTTCCAGATGTATCGGACTAGGGATTCTTTAATCGATCTGTTAATAAGTATGCTGATGGTATAAGCTATAGAGTTTGCAGCTAGCTGCAGGAAGTTGGAGGGTAGATTGTCAGGGGCCAGAGTACAGGGTTTTTAGCTTAAGTAAAAGTTTTTTTTTTATTGTGGCAGTGGGTATGGGAGAGAATTTTAGATTGGAGTCTAGGGTAGGATTGTTTTCTGGTATGATTTGGTCATCAGCTGTCTTGGTGGTGGTAGTGCTAACTGTGAGAAAGGTGGTGGTTAAGATAGCTATGGTGTCAATGACGTAGGAACTGAAGAGGGTGGCAAGTTCAGCTGGGGTTTTGTCTGGGTCAGGGGATGGGTTGCTCTGAGAGCCTGGGTGTAATAGTTGGTTAATGGAGGACCAGAATATTTTGGGATTATCTTTATGTTGGCTTTATAGATGGAGGTATTGGGTTTTTTTCACCTCTTGTTATTAGTCATTTTACCTGGTTACAGAGTTGCTTTTATTGTAGTAGAGTTGATGGGTCTTTGTTTTCCTGCCAGGATTTCCAGTTATCCTCCATGGATACTGGAACAATTTCTAGATCTCCTCTCACAGCCCTCAGGAATGAGCCATCCCAATATTCAGGCACTCAAGCTAACCCCATGGTTTCTCCACTTCCAATAATGGTCAGACAGCCCAGGCTTTCTTCCCCATTATGCACCATAACATTATCCTTGCAAAACGATTCTACTAAGAAGGTTTATAGGAACAAGTTTAAAAGATTCTCTCTTTGAGCATTAAAAATTATATTGACCCCTTTTTCTGCTCCAGTTTTTGCTGTCATTGAATTTTTGGCTGATCATTTTAAAGAAGGAGCTACCTTTCCACAGTCAAACTGCAATTGGCAGCCATTTCCAATTTTCATACAGGAGACAGAAACTGTTATTTGGCTTTTTCCAAATTGTGTAAAGCATTTCTAAAAGGAATTTTTCTCCTTAGACCACCAATAAAGGATCCTTCGCCTCCCTGGGGTCTGACTGTTGTGCTTCAAGATCCAACTCAAAAACCCTTTGAATCTTCAGAAAAAAATTATGTAAAATTTCTTTAGTGGCAAACAGTTGTTTTATTAGCTATTACTTCTGCAAGAAGGATTTCTGAACTCCTGGCTCTCTCTTCAAAGACTCCCTACATTATTTTCCACAAAGATATGGTTGCTTTACGAACAAACCCTTCCTTTTGACCTAAAGTAGCTTCTGAGTTAAACATTAATAAATCCATTCATTTCCAGTCTTCTTTCCAAAATTTTCAAATAAAAGAATACATGTTACATCTATTAGATGTGCACAGACAATTACATTTTTTTCTGCACAGGACAAATCAGAAAGTTAGATCAACTATTTGTTTCCTTCTCACCAAAAAAATTGGATTATCCAGTTTCAAAAGTTACTCTAGCTGAATGGATCACCAATTGCAATTCTTGGGTCTGTTCTCAGCAAGAATTTCCCTACCTAAACTATCTAAAGCTAACTCAACTATATCCATGGCTACTTCATCTGCTTTTTGGTCAAGAACAGCTACTGATGATATTTGTGCAGTGGCCACATGGTCCAATGCTCTTACCTTTGTTACCCATTACAAATTTGATCTTATATCCAGAAGAGTCACCTTAGCCTTGGCGGTACTCCAGAACATCCTTCCATGAGGGCCACCCAAGGTCAACGTAGCTGGGGACTATGTCCAATGTGCTGAGGAAGAATGAAAAGGACAACATCAGATTTAAAAGTTATGTACTCACCATAACTAGGCATCTGTGTTGTCTATTTTCATTCTTCCTCAACTTCCCTCCCATCCATCCCCGTCCTTAAATCTTCTGGTGGAACCAACTGGATTGTTATGGAAACTTATAGTTATGGGTTTGAGCCCTTTTGCTTTCAGTTCACCCAGTTTCTATCCAGTTATAGGGATTTTATGGCAACCAACTCAGTCTGAGGTATTGGGGATGAACAAGGCCATTGTGGGTAGGGGAGGTGCTTGAGAGTTGGATCCAAAGTCTAGAGTATGCAACCGAGTCAGATCCACACCCATATGTTGAGGAAGAATAAAAATGGACAACAGAGATGCCTAGTTATGATGAGTACATAACTTCTGATTTCTGAGGGCATGCAGCAGGTACTAATAGAGGCAAGAAAGCCTGGTACTAGAAAATCATATATTGTGCCAGCAACATAATCAGCACCCATTCAGTGCTAGTTGTTCCCTGGTATTACAATGTTGTGTGAATTACTATCCTAAGGCTTTCTTATTCTTCTATCAAGGTTAATTTATCAAACATTTCAGCATGTCTACCCATGGATGATACTCTTTCAAGGAAGTCGCATGTCAAAATATTCTTGAAAGAGGTTTTGCATAAGAAGCCTCCAAGCAAACTGGTGGTCCCTCTTTGGGATCTTAATTTTGTGTTAGGGAAAATAACACTTCCTCTATTTCAATTTGCTAGTCTGTCTGACTTGAGGTTCTTAACATGGAAAACAGTTTTTTTGATTGCTCTGACCTCTGCAAGAAGGATATCTAAGTTGCAAGCTCTTATGGTGAGTTGACTCTGCCTCATTTTCCACAAGGACAGAGTTTATTTGAGAACTAATCCTTCTTTTATGCCTAAAGTGGTATCTGAGTTTACTTTAAATCAAACTATCAATCTCCCCATTTTCTTTCCTGAACATAAAAATGAGGGAGAAAGGATACTCCATACCTTGGATGTCCACAGACAACTTTGGGTACTTTCTTGACAGAACTAAATCTTTCAGATCATTGGATGAATACTTCATTTCTTGTGAAGGTAAGAAAGGATGATTAGTGTGAAAACAGACCATATTCAAATGGTTGTCTAAGGCTATTACCTTTTGTTATACTCATCATGAAAAAATCTATTCCAGGCAAGGTAAAGGCCCGCTCTACAAGGACCTTGGCTTCTTTGATGGCTTTTTGGAAAGGTTTGGATTGTAGAAGCTACCACTCGGTCCCTGTACATACTTTTAGAAAGCACTGTAAGCTGGAGTTCTTTCTTAAGCCCAGATCATACTTTGCTAGGACCATTTCCAGGGGCTCCTGGACCCTTCTCCTTCCACCTTCCAAATATTGTTAGCTATGTTAATCTATCCATATAGCTAAGGCTACTGTAGCAGTGATAATTTTGAAGAACATAGTACTGTTGTGTAAGATGAATGTACCATAACAGTAGATGTTTGAATGATCACTCCCTCTCTCCATCCCCTTTCTTTTTTTGGTGTGTTTTTATGCCAGGATGTGGACATTTATTTTTCTGTTGTTATTCCCAGCCTTGTCCTTTCAGGGTTCAGCCTCCCTCTCTCTGCTGGTAGGACATTTCTGAAGTGCTTTGCACCCAAACTTGTCTTTTAGTCAGCTCAGATCTAGCTGCTTGACATTTTAAGCATGTGGAAGGTGCCCTGAAGTTCTGGAGGTTGGCTGGCTATTATATCCCTGCCAGGATATAATCCATATCATTAAGGCTACTGCAACAGTGATCATTCGAACATCTACTGTTATGTTAAGTTCACCTTACACAACTGTACTTTCTTGATTTTCTCTCTTCCGTTTTCAACAACGGAGCTAGTAATTTGACAGTTAAAGTGCAGTTTGTTGCCATCTCAAATTTTCACCTAGTCAAAAAACACTCCTCTCTAACTTCCTTGAAGTTGTGTAAGGCTTTTCATAAGGGTACTCTTCTACTTCAGCTCACCCCCCATTGAGGACCTCATTCCTCCATGGGACCTAACAGTTATCCTTCAAGCTTTGACTCAACACATTCAAACCTTCAACCAAGGCAGAATTGAAATTGTCACTGAAAACTCTTTTCCTGGTCAACATTACATAGCTAGACAAGTAGCAGAGCTCCAGGTACTTTCTTCCTAGCCACCTTACCTGATTTTTTTGGTAAGGTTATAGTATCCCTTTGGACTAACTAACCCTTCCTGCCCATGGTGGCATCAGAGAGGAATCTTAACCGGTTAATTAACCAACCAGTCTTCCTTCCAAAATTTTCCAACAAGGGAGAATATATGCTTAATTTGTTAGATGTTCATATACAACTCAAATTCTACATTGACAGAAGTAAAAATGCTAGAAAAAATGTGTTTCCTTTTCCAAGGCTAAGTTGGGCAAAGCAGTATCAAAAATAACTTTGGCTAGATGACTCACTAATTGCATTGATCTGATTATGTCAGTTTCATTCATTCCTCAACAATTGGGTTTGAATCCAATCCTTACTAATTGCTTTGTTGTTGTCTACAAAAGTAAAGGTTTATCATTACCCACCCCACCTAAAGCACACCTCACCAGATCTATGGCAACATCATCCAATTTCTTGGTCCAGAGCATCTCTAGATGACATTTGTGTAGCTGTTACATGGTATAGTGTTCATACTTTTGTAAGTCATTACCAAACTGGACATTCTATCTTAGAAAAGGTCAGCATTTGGGTCCACTGTACTTCAGAATATCCTTCCTTGAGGACCACCTAGGGTTACTCTAGCTGGGGACTGTGTCCCATGAGTTGAGGAACAGATGAAAAAGGCAACATCAGCATTTAAAGTTATGTACTAATGATAACTCTGCATCTGAGTCGTCTGTTTTTGTCCTTCCTCACCTCTCCACCCTCCAACCCCCTTCCATTTTGATAGTTATCTATTATGTCCTGAAGGGTTTTTCCCTGTCAGTATTGCTACATGAGCTCCAGGGCTTCATTTTCCTTCTCCTCCTTCCTTTGCTTTGTCCTTGAGTTACAATTGTTTTGTCTCAGAGGATGATAATGGTTAATTATACATTTTCATATTGTGGCTAGCTGACAAGAGGGCAAACTCTATCGGAGTTAATGGAGGAGAAGGCAACTATGGGTAAGGGGAGGAGCTTGAGCTATGGAGCCTTAATTCCATCAAAGTGGTCGAGCATGGCTCTGACATCAGATCAAAGACCCATCATTTGAGGAAGGATGAAACCAGACCACATTTGTAGAGTTACGGTGAGTAAATTACTTTAAGTTTTCACTGCAAGTACATTCTGTGAAAGTCCTGTCAGTCTACCAACATTCATCCCATTAACAGCCCCCAAGCTCAGTGTTATTCATTAAAGAAACCTCTGAAGCAACCCAAACAGAGGCTGCCAACATTGTTGGGTAATATAAGAGCTATATGGTGTATCCTCATGATCTGTGAGCTGTCACGTGGTGCAGAGGCCTTTCTGAGGACCCTGGTTTCAGATGCCTAATTTGTAATAAGCAAAGGGGAGGGTGATATCCCCACTGTGTGAGGAAGTTAGCGGAGAAAAATTGAGGTATGGGTTGTCTACCCACACTCCAAGATCTCATGCCTACCCTGACTAAACCAAAGACAAAACCATCCAAAATTAAATGGGCATCTACCAGCTTGTTTCAGCTTAGGCTGGAGTGGACTCTTGTCCATTACTGCATCCCAGGCTACTACTGGCCAGGGATTCTATGATTTATTTGAAACTGCTGCAGACATTGAGAGGCAGGTATCTCTTTGGAGAGGGATTCCTCTCAGGAAAATTCAGATACCCCAAGCTCAGAAGGAGATGAACCATCTTATGGCTATAGATCTCCACCATCATATTTTGAATCACACACAGAGAACATCTTATACTCTGCTTACCTACCAGAGGGTCTCTTATTTGAAGGCATCCTGGATAGGATTAAGGAAGCCTTCAAATGGGAGGATAAAGAGGTTTCCCAGGCTCAAAGTATAGAGGCTTAGTGGAGCTACCCGAACCAAAACTTCTAGCCATTTCTCCAGTCTTACAAGTAATGGAAATGTATTTATCAATACTCCAGTTGGGCCAGATTCCTTACTTCCTGCTCCTAGGGAGCCTGACAAGTTCTACATTGTGCAAGACTCCCATAGATGCCATTTTTAGAACCCTCCAGCTGTGTTGTTCATGCAATCTAGCAGAACTACTCCATCCTCTTCCAGGAATCCCCTTCCAAATGACAATGAGAGCTAGATTTTCAACCACTTCAGTGAGAAAACCTTCATCAGAATCACAAAAAAGGTACTACTTCCTCCTGAACATGGAGGGTACGTAAGCCTTCTGCTATCCCATGAGTATTAGAAGTTACTGGGGACACTCGTATAGGCTTTTTTTTTTGGCTCCAGACACTCAACCCCTTATATAGAAACCTTTCATCAGATCCAGTTCTCTCTAAAATCTCAGGGCATCTAAGCTGTTATCCTCTATCAGTGCTCTTCCAAAAGATAGTAGAGACATGAACAGGTATGGTTGAAAAGGTTCACACATCAGTTATTAGCTATCAAACATTCTGGATAATATGGCCAAAGTAGTTTGTAATGCACTAGATAATGGCATTAAGAGCTTACAAGACATGAACAATTCTGCATCTCAAGTGGCAAGACATTATATTAAATGCTGAATCTGATGTTGTCCATTTCATTCTTCCTCATATCTAGGTCTAGGATTCGATATCAGATCTGATTTGTCCACTTTTACAAGATTATGATCCAAACCTCGAGCTCTTCCCTCTCTTATAATGCCTCACTCCCACTCTAACCCTCAGATTTCATTTGCCGCTATTCAGCAGAGATGTGCTTTCGAACATTCTGTAGTAAAGATAAGGCTTTTTTCTCTACTTGGTGCACTTTTCCTTGCTATTACTGCTATTATTAATGCTTATGTTATTAATCACTACAAGTATTATAATTTGTACGAAAAAAAAATTATTACTTATATACTTGTAAGAATTGTCTTTTTTATATTGATCTGTCATAACTTCTATATTAATTAATTTTTGTATGGTTCTTGGGGCTTTTCTCCCCGGGCCTCTACTGAAAATGGACATGTATCCAGCTAGAATAGCCCGGTCAAAAAATGTAAAATAAAAAAATAAAATAAATAATAAATAAATTACTTAATATAATTATCCTTTCTTGCTCCCCCCCCCCCTATAGTTTTTTTTTTCATTTTTTGAGCATTAGGGACTCTTCCCTTTCTGTGCTTTCTCTTTTAGTGCTTCGGCACTTTTCCCTATAGTTCGATATATAAAAAAAAGGACTTTTAATTTTTTTTTGCTTTTACTTTCTTTATAACATTTCTTTAGTGTGTGCATTTTATGTGCATGTGGGTTTGTGGCTTATCTATCAAAATGTCCTATAAACTAGATAAGCCTACATGATTCAAAAGATGCACTTCTTGTTGGCACAAAATTCCTAATTATGATGCCCACAAGAAGGGTGTCTATTGTCTGGTGTCCAAGCATCTGCAGGCTGATTATTCTACATAAGCAGCCTTCAACCCATGCACTCTCTTGGACTGCCACAATAATTTAATCTTGAATGGGAATTTCGCCTGCTTCTGGAGCTCAAATTCCTGCTAAGTTGTCCAGCTCTAAGGATCTTAAGCAAAGAGCCTCCTCAGCTTCTCCAGGGTCTTTTTCTTCTCATGTGGAGAAAAGACAAATCCTACCAGACCCAAAGTTCTTGGATCATACAGCTAAATTTCCTTCAGATCCAATAGTCTGTTTGGCTCCAAAGATGGCTTCAGATAAAGATTACAGATCTGTTGTTTTCACCAGATCTGACTATGGTCATTATAGAGTCTCTTACTCCAAGAATGACATCCTCAGATCCAACACCTTCAGGTCTGAGGTCTTAGAACCAAACACCAGTTTCAGTATCAAAACATGCATCCCCAGTTTCTACCTCCAAAATCTCATTACCGAAAAGATCCAGACATTCCTTGGCTTCCTCTAGGTCTTCTCTGAGCCTTCTTCGATCATATATGGACAGGATGAAGTAAAACTTTCTCAAGGTGCAGATAGATTTGGGAATTTTGGCATCTCCATGCCATCCACGATCCGTGAGACCTCCAGCATCTTCTCTATATGCTCCTTTTCTGATCCAAACTATTGCTTTGGAATCTAGGATCCAGTTTCTCTGAGAGAATCATCCATGGATCCAAAGATAATGATTTATTCGATTTTTCAGGGTCCCAGACTGACTTGGTTCCAATGCTGTCAGAGCAGAGCAGGTTTTGGTTCTGAGATGTTGACACCGACACAAGGGGACAGGCGCCAGGTCTAACCTTATCAGATCTGTCCCTTCCTCTAGGAGCTTCTGACTTAAACAGCTCAGATCTGCTACTATCTGGAGGCTTTGGTTCCAGGGTAGATTCTACACCTTTCTCCCGGGTAGCTTTGGCTCCAGAAGAGAAGGAAAGGGTTTCCTTAAGTCCATCAGTCATTCTGGTGGTGGAGAGGACTTTCTCTAGGCCTACAGCTGCATCCCCTCTTCCCTGAAACCTACCCAGTCTACATCTCTTCTGAGCCCTGAGCCCATCCATCCTGTCCTAGGTCAGTCCCTGAACTAGCCTTCATACTACTACTACAGGCCTGTCTTCTGAATCTTCCCTTGAACCACCTGGAGGGGAGGTACATCACAAGAAAAAGCACAAGAGGAAGCACTTAGCCTCCCCTATGGAGCCCCTAACCATGGACACTGACTTCAATGAGGAAGAGAGATCCCCAAGATCTCCACATAGAGATGTCTCCTTTGAAGACATCCTGGAAATATTGAGACAAAAAGGTGCATGGTCCTCCCAGCCTCCCTCTTATGAGGAGTTGGTGTTTCTGGAGGCATTTGAGGTGGGCCTATCTATGTCTTAGGTACCCCCCCGGTGGATGAACTTAGTGATCTAGTTTCACGCCAACTGTGGAAGGAATCCGACACAGTGAAGTCTATTCCAAAATGTGCAGACAACTGTCTAAGCCGACCTAGTGACAGACTTCATTGGACCAAAGGTGTGCCCATTGATGCCATTGTGGTGTCAGCAGCCACAAAGAAGGAGCTGGCTGAGCAGAGCTCTACAGTCCTTCCCCTAAAATGGGTGTCCCAGGCTTTGGACAGACATGGGAAGTGCGTCTATGCATCAGCCACTTTCGGGCTGAGAGCTTTGAACTACCTGACACATTTTACTTGCCTTCAAAAAGACTTGGTCATAGAGTTAATCAACTCTCTTACAGAGACCTTGTTGGAGGACAAGAGAGTATCTCTGCAGATGACTACTCTTTCTTCCCTAGCTAATTACTCAATGAGGTTAATCTCTAATGTTGCAGAGGGTACCTCACGAGCAGCTTGAACAAGCATAGCCTTGAGGATACATGCCTGAATGAGGCTGAGTGGATATGCAGAAACTTTTAAGGCATCTTTCACTAATGCCCCAACACTGGCCTAATAATCAAGGAGCCTCAATCCTCACCACTGGCAATAGTGGGGGATGTACACACTGGGAGGATTAAAAATACACATGCAATAAAGTGCAATTTCCCTTAAGAGCACACAGAGACAAGAGTCAGTCTGGGTCTGGTTTCTCCCTCTTTGTCCATCCAGATCCCCAATAAGACTCCCCACTGGCACAGCTATAGAGCTGAGATCTCAGCTGAGTGGCCAAGCCAAGACCACCAGCAACTCTCTCTGCCAAGCCAAGACCTCCAGCAACCCTCTCTGTCCAACCAATGCTTCATGTCCCTGCCCAAGTAGCTGGCACACACACTCTTTGAGATTTGATTTATAAACACACACACACCTGGGAAATGCTGGCACAGGTTTACTAGCTGTGTCCCCTTCTGCCCAGAGTATAAGGTAGTTTTGATGGCCACCAGCCACTCCTTATCAGTTACTCTAAGGCCCTTAACAAAGGGTGTCCAATCTTACTGTCTAATGTTACTATTAATCCAAATGATAGTTTGACCAA
This sequence comes from Protopterus annectens, assembly GCF_019279795.1. Classification (NCBI taxonomy): domain Eukaryota; kingdom Metazoa; phylum Chordata; order Ceratodontiformes; family Protopteridae; genus Protopterus; species Protopterus annectens. Next base: position 235,656,350 of record NC_056728.1, on the reverse strand, counting down.
GAACAAGGCTATTAGGAGTGGCCCACACAGAGTCATCAAATAAATATGCAAGTACTTTAAGAGCTTAAATATTTCTTGACAGACCAGACACAATTGAAAGGTTTAAATATATTTAATAATAAATAATAAAAGAACAAGAAATGCTCAGTAAGCAGTCACAGGAAGTATTTAAATCATTGCAGGACAGTCTCAAATAAATAAAGAAAAAAATCTAAGCTATACTTCACTATATTCCTAACTGTATCTAAGAGAAATTATTGTACCCTAGGCAAGGCAAGACAGATGTGGTGAGTGGGTTTTCCAGCTGAGAAATGTCAGGTCAAATACAAAATACACAGTCTCTCTCTCTCAGAGAGTTCTTAAATTAATATTTCAAATAGCACTGCTGGGATGCCTGCAGCATGACATCACTTCTTGTCATCTGACTATCCCAGATGAAAACCACCACTGCAGCTGGTAGCATTTAACATCTCCCTGTGCAAATACATAGCCCTCACATGTTTGCAGTTGCTGGAAGATAGAACAATAAAACACTTACAATACAATGCAGAAGGCTCCGTAGTTTTAGACATCTTGTCTCCTTGCTGCATTAAAACCATCTTTAATGGTGCAGTAATAATTGAAGTTCAATTATTTTCCTGAAGTTTTGCAAGTTAACCTTCTATGCACGAGTTCCCACTGTAAAAATACATACTTTTACGCAGTTACAATAGTTTATTTACATTTCTGTTCTTTTCCAGTAGGGTACACTGTGGACACATCTCTAAGCTGAGTGCTCTACAACATATCTCTTCAGCACATGTCTGTATAAACCATCTTATATGACATACAGTTCTAATACATTTGTAACACAAGCATATGAATTATGTTGATATTCACAAATGACATGATTATTTACAAAATTCCAGCTAGCTGGGCTGGCAATATTTTTTTTTTGTGACACCCCTCCCCCCCGGAAGACTCAAGCTAATTTATCAAGTGACCCTTGAGAAACGTTGCTTAAGAGGGTTGGACCTATCTGGGAATACCTTACCCCATTCCCTGTCTTGAGATTCCAGCTGCCTTGGTAGTGCTGACCCCTGTACAGTGCTGCACTGTCCCATCATATGCCTGCAACCCTAAGCTCTACCATAGTAATTTGAGATTTGGCTGGCTGACTCACTGTAGTCATAGATCCCCCTCAGACTCCTCCTGCCTTGTACTGCAAATACTTATCACAAGGGCCTCCCTGTCATGGTAAGGTTTCATCGTGTTAACATGGTACAGTTTGTGCCCTGCTTCCTGCCTAGCAGTTCTACCATGTAGTTAACATTACTGACCTTCCTTACCACTTTGAAGGGTCCCTCCCAAGCTGCCTGCAGCTTGTTGTGTCTGACAGGAATGCGAACCATTACCTGATGCCCTGCAGAATACTCTCTAGCTTGAGCATTACTGTTATACCAGACCTTTTTCTGCTGTTGGGCTTCTGCCAGGTTCTCCTGGGCTAAGCCCCACGAGTTCCTTGAGCCTTGTCCTGAGGTTTAGGACATATGCCACAAACAGACTCCTTGAGGGATTCATGCTCACCCTCCCACTCATCTCGAATCGAATCTAGAAGTCCCTTCACCCTATGCCCATACAGCAATTCAAATTGTGAAAAACCTGTTTATTTCTGGGACACCTTTCTGTAATTAAACAACAGATGGGGCAAATATTTGTCCCGCTCCCTCTTAAACTGGTCTGTAAATGCCTGTAGCATGGTCTTTAGTGTAGAGTTTAACCTCTCAACCAGACCATTAGTCTGAGGATGGTAGGGAGTGGTATTTAAGTGTTCACCCCACAGTGCTTCCACAGACAAGCCAGGAGGTCTGAAATGAAATTGACACCTCTGTCAGTCAGTATTTCTTTTGGGAACCTACCCTGCTGAAAATCTGTAACAAAGCATTTGCCACCTTTTCTGCCTCAGCGGAGGACAGAGCAACCGCCTCAAGGTATCTGGTAGCATAATCTATTACCACTAGGATATACTTCTTCCCTGTGGAACTTGGGGTACTCAGAGGCCCTACAGTTTCCATAGCTCCCCTCTGAAATGGCTCCTCAATCACAGGCAAAGGCATCAAAGGAGCTTTTACCTTCTCTCCTGCCTTGCCTACCTTTTGTCACTACTCTCAGGTCCTGCAATACCCTGTTACATCTCTGGAAATCCCAAGCCAATAAAAGTTCTGCATAACACGTCTCTTGGTAAGCTCTATGCCCACATGACCTGCAAAGGGAATATCATGGACTGTGGCTAGAAGTGCCAGACTGTAGGCTCTGGGCACTACCAACTGATGTATTCTCTCACCCTCTAGCCCTCCCTCAGGGGTCCGCTCTCTATAAAATGACCCTTTCTCCCAGTATACAGATTCCCCTTTTCCTTGACAGTCAGGTGCCTCATTAGCTACCTCCCTCAGGCCTTATAATGTAGGGTCTGAGAGATGAGCCTGTCTCAACTGTCTCTTTGTAACCCTTCCCAGCTCCCCTTCCACAGGAAGTCTGGCATCCTCTGACAGCAGTGCCTCACTGTCAGCCTGGGTAGTAATACTGACCTCTGCCCTTGCCATCACTCTGTCCAAGGAACATCATTACCCACAAGCATCTGTGGCTCACCTTCAGTCTCACTGCTACAGGGTAACCTCCTCTCTGAAGTAACCACCACACCAGTCCTGCCTTCAAGCCTGCGATCTGTCTGGGTCCCCCCAGGCTACCAACCCATATGCTTGTCTTCAAGCCTGAGTGTCACTGCATGCACACAAGGTACTGCAATATCAAAGTCATTCCCTATCAAGACATTTGCATGGACATTCTCAAACAAACCTACTTGCTGGCTTCCTTTTCCACCCTCCCAGTCAAGGTGAACCCTAGCCAAAGATATTTGGAATGGGGTCCCTCCTAAAGCTCTGACTGGAGTAGACTGCCCAAGCAAGTAGTGCTCCTCTTTAACCATTGCAGGCTTCACAATGGTTAGGGCAAAGACTATGTCTCTCTTAGCAGTGGCCTGTTTCCCATTTACTAAGAAAGGATATAATCTCTTGTGGTAGTTTGGTACCTTTGTTGTCTCCAGACAACTTACTGCTGGCATTCTGTCATTCCCACTTACTGGCTCTCCCACCTTGCCTCCCTGGACATCTGTATGCTACATGGTCCCACCGGTTGCATTTAAAACATTTAACCTTTGGTCCTGGACATGTACCTGGACTAGTGGCCTCCCCTGCTACTGGCAGAATATGTTGGGGCAGACTAGGCTGCCACCATGGGTTCCCTTAGACCCATGAGCAGCACTGGGGATCCCTTTCCTCTGCAGTGATGCCATGCTTGCCAAGTATAGGTCTCCCTTCTTCTCCAACTCATCTGCAGTTTTTCATTGCCTATCTGCTAACCAGATTCTCATGTCCTCAGGCAAAGTGCTAAGAGCTTTTTCCTCAACAAAAGGTCAGCCAGGCCTCCAAAAGTGTTGACCTACCCACTCAACCACCTATGAAAATAAGTGCTTAGTTTAGCAATATATTCACACACGCTTTCATCTGCCTTGCATCTATGCTCATGAAACTTTTTCCTATAAGCTTCAGGTGTTAACTTAAAACACTCTAAAAGACAATTTTTAACAGAATTATAATTTAAGCAATCAGTATCAGCAATTTAGAAATAGCAGTTACAGCTTTACCGCTGAGTAATGTGGTCAGGAAACGTACCCAGAGGCCTTGGTCAACATTATATTATTTACATACCCTTTCGAACATATGAATGAAACTATCAAAATGATCCTCCTCTGAAAATTGTGGAAGAATACTGACCTTTGTTACTTCTGGGGTTCAGTTACTCCCTTCCCTATTACCCCATCACCCTGGTGAAGAGTCAACATCTCCTTCTCATGTTGTCTCTACCTCTCATTCTCCTCTGCTTCCAGACATCACAGTTTCTCATTTTCCTCAGCCTCCAGACGTCTCAGTCTAACTGCTGCTTCTATTTCCAAATGTTTGGCCTCCATTTTAAGTCTCTAACTCCAGACAAATTTTTAAGTCCTCTGTGGAAAGGTTGAACTGTCCATTTTCTGAGAGTTGTACTTCCCCAAGGCCAGTCTGATTGTCCTCCTGGTTGCTGGTCTGTGATGCAGCTGTGATTAAGGCTGCAATCATTGCTGCTTTAATCAGGTTGGCATGCCCCAGTCCTTTGGCTTGGCACATCTCAGCCAACTGACTCCTTGTCAGCTTGCCATACTCCTCTACTGACATCCTTGCCTGCTCTCCCTGACTGACTAACCTAACAAAAAAATAAAACTGTTGTTATATGAAACTCTAAATGTTCACTGTGTGACTGATTGAGATTACAAAACGTGACCACTGTTTACAGGTTACAGGAATTCAATATCCACACCACTGAATCCTAATATGTGGATATCCCACCACTGCCAACCAATTAATATGTGATGTGGATATCCCACCACTGCTAACAAATAATATGTGATGCCCCAACACTGACCCAGTAATCAAGGAGCCTCAATCCTCACCACTGGCAACAGTGGGGGATGTACACACTGGGAGAATGACAAGTACACACACACAGTAAACTGCAATATCCCTTAAGAGCACACACAGACTACAGTCAGTCTAGGGCTGGTTTCTCCCTATTTTTCCAGATCCCCAGTAAGACTCCCCATTGGCACAGCCATAGAATTGAGATTTCAGCTGAGTGGCCAAGCCAAGACCTCCAGCACACTCTCTGTCCAACCAGTGCTTTTTGTCCCTGTCCAAGTAGCTGACACACACACACACACACACACACACACACACACACACACACACACACACACACACACACACACACACACACACACTCTTTGAGATTTGATTTATACACACACCCACACACACACACACACACGCCCCTGGGAAAGGCTGGTACAGGTTTACTAGCTATATCCCTTCTGCCCAGACTATAAGGTAGTTTTGACTGCCACCAGCCACTCCTTATCCACTACTCTAAGGTCCTTAACAAAGGGTTTCTAATCTTACTGTGTAATGTTACTATTAATCCAAATGGTAGTTTGACCAGGAGCAAGGCTATTAGGAGTGGCCCACACAGTGTTACCAAATAAATATACAAGTACTCTAAGAGCTTAAATATCTTTAGATAGACTGGCCACAATTGAAAGGTTTAAATATATTTAATAATGCATTATATAAGAACAAGAAAATACTCAATAAGCAATCACAGTAAATTCAGAGCTCAAAATTACAGGAAATATTTAAAACAACATTGCAGGACAGTCTCAAATAAATAAAGAAAATATCTAACTATATTCCTAACTGTATCTAAGATAAATCACTGTACCCTAGACTTACCTGCTCATAGCAAGACAAGACAGATGTGGTGAGTGGGTTTTCTAGCTGATGTCAGGTCAAAGACAAAATACAAAATGCACAGTCTCTCTCTCTCAGAGAGTTCTTAAATTAATATTTCAAATATTACTGCTGGGATACTTGCAGCATGACATCACTTCTTGTCATCTGACTATCCCAGGTGAAAACCACCACTGCAACTGGTAGTATTTAGCATCTCACTGTGAAAATATACAGCCATCAGATGTTTGCAGCTGCTGGAAGACATAAAACAATAAAACACTTACAATACAATGCAGAAGGCTCCCTAGCTTTAGACATCCTGTCTCCTTGCTGCATTAAAACCATATTTTATGGCGCAGCTATAAAATAATTTAATTTCAACTATTTTCCTGAAGTTTTGCAAGTTAACCCTCTATGTTCCAGTTTCCACTGTTAAAATATATACATTTACACAGTTATAATAGTTTATATACATATCTGTTCTCTTCCAGTAGGGTACACTGTGGACACATCTTTAAGCTGAGTACTCTACAACATATCTCTTCAGCACACGTCTGTACAAACCATCTTAAATGACATACAGTTCTAATACATTTGTAACGCAAGCATATGAATCATGTTGATATTCACAAATGACATATGATTGTTTACAAAATTCCAGCTAGCTGGGCTGGCAATATTTCCTTTTGTGACACTCCCTTTTGATGGTTGCTCCCTTTTTGGAAAATCTATCAAGGACACTCTCACCCACAGCAAGCAGGAGGGGAAGACTTTGTCTACAGTAGGGATCAAATTTTCTACCTCTCACTGTACCATCTCAAGGAACCAATGAGGGGCTAAGAAATTTTGGTTAAAAAAATCTCAAGGTTCTTTCTAGACTCCTCAGGAAGATTCCTTATCAGAGGAAGAGCATATAATGGCAGGTGCCACCCAAGATACAGAGGGGCTTCGCAAAACCAAGGCTTCAGAGAACTCTTCTCTGACAAGCCCTATCAGTGCTCCTGAAGCATTGCCCTACTGCCCTCCTCTGGAGGCAGTCGGGGACCATCTATCATTGCACTCAGATGCCTGAAACAAATTGAATAAACATTCACTAGGTGTTAAGCATAATATCCAGTGGTTACTATGTTCCCTTTTCCCTTCCACCTCCAAGTCCCAGGAGGAATCTCCCCAACATACCACCCGGTCAGAAGGAGTTCGTCTTTTGAGAAGTTCAAAAACATCTAGAAAAAAAGAGCCATCTAAAAGGTCCAGACTGAGCAACAAGGGTTTGGAAATTATTCATGCTTCTTTTTGGTGTCAAAAAGATGGGGGACCTAAGACCAGTATTGGAGCTAAGCAAGCTAAGTCTGTATGTCAAGAAGTCAAAGTTTCGGATGGTCACGGTCCAGTCCATCTTGCAGCTTCTCCACAAGGATGAATGGATGTGTTCTCTGGATCTCCAGGATAAGTACTATCATATCAAAATAGGCAGACAGTCCAGGAGACATCTGTGCTTCCATCTGGGAGCCAGTCATTATCATTTCAGAGCCCTGCCCTTTGTCCTCACCACAGCCCCCCCTCAGGTGTTTACCTAGTGTATGGCAGTGGTAGCAGCTTACCTGAAACTGCAAGGATTCCAGGTGTTTCCATAGTTGGATGATTGGCTCCTTATGGCACCAATAAAGCACCAACTCCTCTGGATGAGTATCTACTGCAGACCTTCAACCAGCTGAGAATCACAATAACCTGGCAAAGTCAAACTTAACTCCTGTGTAAGACCTGCAGTTCATAGGAATGTGATTAAACACAATTTCACAAATAGCAGCATTACCTCAACAACAGGTTATATCTCTCAGGTAACAAGTACAGACACTTACGGACATTCCAGCTCCTCCTGCATGACTAATAGGTTCATAGGTTGGTACTAGGCCATCAGCCCTAGGGCCTATACAAGCCTAGCCATAACAATTCCCTGGCTATCTCTTCCCACACTATTTACTTCCCTGGTCCCCTGTCTAGCAGGGCAACTGACATGATCCCCGGGGTGAATTTCCTTTCTCCCATCCAATCATCAAGGTTCCTTTTGAAGAGGGCCAAAGAGGCACTTTGCTTGACATGTATGGGTAATCTATTCCAGAGTCTGGGGAGTCTCTGGGTCAGGAAACTATCCCTCCAGCATGTTTTGTTTATTGTGATGACAAGGTTTAGATCCCTGGAGCGTGTGGCTCTGAGAGATTGGGATTTCTTTAAGTGCAGCATGTCCAACAGCTATGGGTTTGACATGGCCTTGTATGTTAAGCAGAGATTGCCTCTGAGTAGACAATATGTGACAGAGTATAGCTGGACTTTTTTAAGGTGGTCAGCATAGGGCATCTGCTTTAGGCCTGAGAGTGCTAGGTTTCAAGTCAGTTGCAATACTTCTGGTACCTTTAGTGAGGTTCTTCATCCGAGTACTGCAATGGATCTTTGCAGTTCAGTGGTCCATTCTATCCCATCTGTTATCAGTTCCTATCAAACTAACCTCAGTTTTCAAACACCATCTCCAGTGGTGGATGCTATCAGATGGACCTATATCTAGGCAGACCTTTTTTGCTTCCTCCACCACAGCCACAGTGACCACGGATGCTTCCCTGTTGGAGTGGGGGGAGGAGCATTATCAGAGAAGAATGGTCCAAGGCACGTGATCCCCGAGAGAGACCAAATTTTGTATATAAATGTCCTAGAGATTACAGCAATTCTCTTGATGTTGCAAACCTTCCATGACTGCTTACTTCTGGGGACAGTAGCAATTCATACAGACAACATTTCTGTTGTCTGGTACATCAACAGGCAGGGGGGAACCTGTTCATATCCTTTGTGCAGGGAAGGCATGAGAGTGTAGGAATAGGTGATCTCTTCAAACTGCTTTCATCTTGCAACACACATTCCTGGAGAGACCAGCGTACTAGCAGACAGACTCAGCAGGTACATGTTGAGCCCACATGAGTGGTCTCTCAGTCAATCAGTAGCAAATCAGATTATCAGCTGATGGGGCCAATTTTGCTGTGATTTGTTTGCCTCTTCCGCAAACAACAAGTGCAGCAGGTGTTTTGCTCTGATCCCCCCAGTCGGGAATCCTGAAGGAATGCTCTAGTCCACAATTTCCTTCAGGTTTCCTATATGCTTACCCTCCAATACCTCTGATCCCAAGAGTTCTATAGAAAGCCAACAGATTGAAGAGCTCACTAATTCTCATTGCCCCCTTCTGGCCTCATCATCTTTGGTTCCCCTTTCTGCTGCCTCATCTCAAATATCTCCCTTGGATATTGGATCCCAGTCAGGATCTGATCTCTCACCGATCAGAATATCAGCCCCCCCCCCCCAATCTCTGGTCCTTTTGGTTAAACTCTTGGTTTCTCCACTTCCAATAATTCTACCAAAGTCCAGGCTAGCCTCTCCAGTCCAAAAGATAATTCTTGCTTCTCAGAAGCCTTCCACAAAAATGATCTAGAGTAGCAAGTGGAAAAGATTCTCAATTTGGGCCTCCAAACAAGATATTGATCCTTTTTCAGCCTCCATATTGGATATATTCCTTTTTCTAGCTTCACTTTTCCAGGATGGAGCTGGTTTCTCTGCTATAAAGTTGCAACTGGCAGCAATTTCAAATTTTCACATTGGAAGAGATTCTACTTTATGAAAGGAGTCTTCTTACTGAGGCCACCAATCAAAGATCCTTCTCCTCCATGGGACCTGATTATTGCCCTCCAAAGTCTCTCTCAAAAACCTTTCAAACCAGCTGATTCTTACAATATAAAATTTTTATCTTGGAAAACAGTTTTTCTTGTAGCTATAACCTCTGCAAAAAGGTTAATTTGCAGGCATTGTCTTTCAAGTCACCATACATTATTTTCCATAAAGATATGGTATCTTTAAGAACTAACCCTTCTTCCATGCCTAAAGTGGCTATGGAGACAAATATCAACCAGACTCTCCAATTACCAATTTTTTTCCCAAACCATTCCAACAAGGGTGAATACACATTGCATCTCCTTGATGTTCATAAGCAATTGCATTTCCACTTGCACAAGACAAAGGAACATTGGAAATCTGAGCAATTATTCATATTCTTCTCACCCAGTCATTTAGACCAGGCAATGTCAAAGATTACTGTCTCCAAATGGATTATGAATTGCATTTCTAGCATTTATTTTTTAAACGGTATGCAGCTACCCCCCCCCCCAAAAGCTCATTCAATGAGGTCTTTAGCCACTTCATCTGCTTTATCTGCCAAAACTTCTGTTGATGAAATTTGTGCTGCAGCAACGTGGTCCAGACATCATACCTTTGTGTCTCACTATAAGTTGGACATTGTTTCCAGAAGCAGATAATTCTTTGGATTCACTGTCCTCCGGCATATCCTTCCATAAGGGCCACCCAGAGAACTACGTAGCTGGGGACTCTGACCCAGAAGTGAGAAAGAATGAAATGGACAACATCAGATTTAGAAGTTATGTACTTACTATAACTTGGCATCTGTGTTGTCCAATTTCATTCTTCCTCATGTTCCTTCCATCCTTCCCCCAGCCTAATTGCTTAGAGCCATCTAGAGGAATTCAGGAACATATAGGTTCCTAGTTTGAGCTCCATAGTACAACTATTTTTTTCTACTATATTACTTTTAAAAGGATAGGTATATACTTATATAGTAAACTGTTTATAAAGCAGCAAACTTGATCTGAGGTTTAGAGCAGGTGTGAGGCATTATGGGATTGGGAGAAGCTGGAGGTTCAGATCATAATCTTGTAAAAGTGGCTGAATGAGATCCAATATCAGATCCTAGACCCAGAAGTAAGGAAGAATGAAATTGGACAACACAGATGCCAAGTTATGGTAAGTACATAATTTCTAATTTAATGAAGCTGATGCTTTTTCCACAGCATCTGCCTCTGGTTCTTTTATTAGAATATATGCTTGGCTGGGGCTTCATTCTTTTCCAGATGATGTGAAAGCCAAATTTCTGGATGTTTCACTAGACAAACGTTTTTGGTAATTCTAATATTTTCAGGAAATTAGAGGAAAAGGATTAGATTATACAAGGGATTAAGGCATTCTTCTTTCCCTACTTCAAAGTTTCAGGAAAAATTATCCTACCAAACCAGGAACATTTTTTCATAATCCTCAAAAGGCTTCACAAGAAAGTGTCCAAAATTAAAATGGCAGGATAAACCAAAATCTGACTTTAAAGCACCCAAAGAAACATTTTCTGATACATACAGACTTTAAACACCAACCCCTCCACCTCAACCCTTCCCCTTCCAAAATTATGTGAAACTTTCTTTTCTCTTTTGAAACCTCATAACATCAGACTGTTAGGTTTGGATATCACAGAACATGGATGCAAGCTTCAGTTGAAATCTTGCTCTATACCTTCAGGAATACTTCAAGTTCTCCAACAGATCAACATCTCATATTTCCAATCATTTCAGATCTCTGTCTTCAAGCAGCTGTAGAACTTGTTCCACCACCTAGATAGGAAAAGGTTTCTACTTCAGTCTTTTCCAGTTCCCAGGGAAAGAGGGTACTTTGAGATGAGTTTTGGAGCTCTCCAAATGACACAACTTTCTAAAAGTTCCAGAACTCAAGATGCTAACTCTACACAATCTTTCCTCTCCTTTTTCCACAAGAGTTTCTGGTTACTTTAGATCTGAAGGATGCCTATCTGAATATTTCTATCCACACAAAGCTCAGGCATTTTTTTGGATTCTATTCATTGGAGTATCACATTCAATTTACTTTTCTGCCTTTTGACTTATCCAAAGCTTCAAGGGTTTTAACAAAATGTTTACCTCTTGTTACAGCTTTGTACAGACTCCATGCCTTCCATATCTATTCTGTCTTGGACAACTGCTTGATTCAGGCAACTTCCAAAAAAGAAGCTGTAAAACCTCTCACTTTACAACCCCCTTTACTTCTCCACTTGGGTTTTAGTCTTACCTGCATCCAATCCATTCTTTGGTGCTGATCATCATTCACACAGTTGCAGTGGCATATGGGTATTTGCCTGCACAAACCCACATTGAAAGTGTTCCAGAGCTCAGAATTCCATCCTCTGACTCCCTGTGAAAGGGGATCTGTTAAGCTCCTCCCCTCAGGGATAGCTAAACACCTGTCACAAGAAGTCAGTTGCTTAGTCTTTTAGTGCTAGCTGTTGAGTCTCCTTGGCAGCCTGCATTGGTGGAATTCAGCTTCCAGACTCATATAACATCCCGTTGGGATCTTACTTTCAAATGTATTATTATTATTATTATTTGATATTTTTCTGATTTATTTATATATAGGTGTACCTAAAATGACAGAAACAACATAAAATCTACAGTAAAAAGACAGACAGTAAAAGACTGAAAAGTAAGGAGACTGTAGCTGACAAAAACTGAAAAACAAAATACTGGCAAAATTGAACTTATACTAGGAAGGGGTTTGTGCCCTTTCCCCACTGCTGTATAAACTTTGAGTTAGTATATATAATTAGCAGGGGTGGTGTGAAACATTGAAAGATGAGTTTTGATGTCTGATTTTTTCAGTGGTTTTCTATGTGCTTAGATTTTGTCATATTTTTCAATATTTTTGTAAGGTGCAAGGCCCCACCCCCTTGCACCCTCACACCCCCTGCTAATAATATATATTAACCCCAATGTTATACAACAATGGGGAAAGCAGATAAACCCTTCCCTAGTCCAAGTTCAATTTTGTCAGTATTTTGTGTTTCAGTCTTTTTCAGTGTTAGTCTGATGTTTATTTTAGGTACATGCTACACTATGTGTGTGTGTGTGTATATATATATATATATATATATATATATATATATATATATGTATGTATATATATATATATATATATATATATATATATATATATATATATATATATATATATGTATGTATATCTGCTTCATTTTGAAGTTCTGACAGAAAAATATTGCATTTTTAATTTTTTTCTTCATTTATATGATATTTACTACTGACTTAAAAATGCTATAGCCATTTTAATGTTAAATCACAACTTTTACTCAGAATTACTTTATTCACATTTTTTTTGGAATATTTTTCACTACTAACATGGGAATCTCAAATGAAATGCTTATGTATGCTGTTTTAAACGATTTCTGTTTAAGTGTCTGTATTTGATTTTGGCACCGCTTGAACAAGTGAATTTTACTTGGCATCATGATTGTTTGTGCTGTTGTTTACTACACTGTGCAGATTGCAGAACAAGTTTTAGTACATTTTAAACTTTTTCTGTTATATGTTATACAGTTTAGCCCTATTTGCTGTGTGGGGACAAAGTTTATATTTTCTACTGCTACCCGTAGTCAACCTTAATAGTGTCAGTGTATTATTCTGGCGGATGTTTTTCCCCTGACTTGAATCCTGATATGACTGCCCCCATCAAATCCAGTTAAACATAAAAATTAAAAATCAACAAAAACATGCCTCAGCCTACACTTTTTGAATCTGTTGTTGCCTTAAGCTCACCTGTAGACCATTTTTTTCCCAGTCACCCTCTTGTGTGAGCTTGAAGTCATCTATGTTAAGGGAGCCATGCATTTCCTCTGGAGCTATTCCAGTACCTTGTTCAGGTACAGAAGAACAGAACGCTTTAGGTGCTGGAGAGGTCCAGGGTAAGAGAATCCTTGCTAGACAATACTCTGTCCCTAGATATTTTGTCCACTAGTGTAGTTCACAATAAGAAGAAACAAACTTCATCACATTGCAGGCAGTCAGGTTAGTACCATATATAGGACTGATGTGGGTTCCTTAGCTAAGTGTGTTTTACAGCCAGCAATTCTATTAGTGAAGTTTTTATGGGGACTCTGATGTAGACAGTAGTGAACACTGAGTCAGTCTGATTCTTCGGAAGGTGAACTGGCTCAAAAAGCCAAGCAGGTATTCACTTTTCCACAGATGTTAGCTAGGTTTAGATATGTATTTGACTGGGAGCAATCTGGAGCTACATCAAAGAATGGCAGCCTTTATGATTTTATTGGGGATGGGATCAGGGACGTCAGGAGGCATACGCACTGTACTGATTTCAGTACAACTTATTTAGAAGGGGGGTAGCTTTTTAAATTTTCACTTGTTTTTTTTTTTCGCACTTTACTGCACAATGATGTCAGCTCATCAGGGCAGCCAGTCGGAATGGAGCTCACCGCGCATGTATTTCCGGCCAGTTCAAATGCTTTTCGAGCGGGAGGATTCAAGCGTTATGTTGGTCGAGCAGGAGGATGTACACGTTATGTTGGTCGAGCGGGAGGATTTAGACATTATGTTGGTCTCACTTCAAGGACTTTATTTAGAAGGGTCTTGCAACCGAGGGTTGGTTTGTAATATGAAGAGAGAGAGTGTGTGTGTGTGTGTGAAAATGCCCCAGGTGGGATGTACTGGTGATTACTCATGGTGGTGTGGTAGGGAATACCTCAGGCTTGAACCCTGTACCTTGTATGCAGGTGTTAAAGACCTGAATTCCCTACCCACCACCATTTGTAAAAAAAATGCAGATTTTTGCCTCATATTTGATCTGATATATTCCTCATATCTGTGGTTTTTAAATATTGCAATGCTTGAAATTTGATGGTGCAGTGGTAGCAACGTAGCATTGATGCCTCACAGCTGTAGGTTCTTGGGTTTGGTTCTTGGCTGGGGTGCCTTCTTTGTGGGGGGGGGGGGGTCTGTATCTTCTCCCTGTGTTTGTGTGGGTTTGCTTTTGTGTCCACCCATTTTACAAAGACACGTCTGCATTATTTTTTCCTGGGCCTCTGCTGAGAATTGTTTTTTTTTTTGTTCCAAGTCAGACTGTCCTGATTAACAAATTGATAGGCATTTCAATTTCAGACTTCAGGTTTCTGAATGTTTACTTCCTTACATATTTGATGGTGCAGTGGCAGTATTGTTGCCTCACAGCTATAGGTTTTCTGGTTTGATTCTTGGCTGGGGTGCCTTCTGTGTGGAGTCTGCATTTTATCCCTGTGTTTGTGTGGATTTGCTCTGGTGTCCTGCCATTTTACAAAGACATGTGTCTACAGTATTTCTCCCTGGGCCTCTGCTGAAAATTGTTTTTGTTTCGTCAGAAGTAAAATTGACAGGCATTTGAATTTCAGACTTCATATTCTTCAGAAAATACTTAGTAAAACAACTTTTTATTCTAGCAATAAATATATAGTAACACAACCATTTTTATAGCAATTTTTTTAAGTTTATGACTATTTGAAATGTGTCCTTATTTTTGGGACTGTAATACGCTGTTATTGGCTTTGTCCAGGTTTTTTGTGCTAAGGTTGACAGCTATGGCAATAACTGAATTCACTGAATATGTTTGAGGGCTGTATTCCCTCATTACTGGGTTTGTCCAGGTGTTTTGTGCTTAGAGGTTGACAGCTATGGTGAGAACTGAATTCATTAAATGATAGCCATTTAAGTTTCAGTCTTCCTCTCTTTCACAAAGCAGGTGATTTGGCATAGTGGTATGTTGTTCTGACTATTTTGCACAGTGACCTTGGCAGTAAAATGTATGATGGTAACACAGCATTTTATTCTAGCAGCTTTCCAAGATTATACAAGCAATGTTTAATGTGTTCCTGTTTTTGCCCTTTGACCCACCCCAATAAATTTGGCTTTTTCCAGACTTCTTGTGCTGCGAAGTTGAGATGTAGTTGAGTATTGCGTAGATTTTACAAGGAGCTGAGAGCTACAGGGGAAGAGAAGTTTAGTGCTGATTATGCTAAGTCGGCTCACATTGCTAGTAGCACAAAATGTTGTGTACTTGCTTTTAATGCAGAAGGTTGTTGGTTCTACTCCCATAAGGGGTGAATGCTGCTGTACTGAAAGTTAAGACACTAACTATGAGCCTGTTATCAGTTTGCCATCTATTTCCTATTGCAATATTACTAGCTTATTATTAATGTAATTTAGGCAATTTATTCCTCAGGGGCATCAGACACTTTATTTTTTGGTGAAGTCATGAAATATAAAGGTGATTGCTAGCAGCAATTTCTTCATTAGTTAGATTTATTTAACGTGGAATTATTTAGATGACTTTTTTTACTACTTCAGAGATTGTGCATATTATTTACTGATAATGGTGGACTGTAGAAGTTTGACTAGACTTTTATGATGGAAATGTTCTGAATTGGGCAGTTTTGTTTCATTGTTTACTGGAAAAATGTTCAAAGCAATAGGAAGGTGTATCAAAGAACACATGTATGTTTCATATGCAAGGGGCCTATGATTTAAAAGCAGCCCAGAATTAATTTTTATCTGCCACGGGTAAAATGTATTTTTCTTTGAATGTGGGTTTTAATGTTGTTTCAGTGAATGTGAGTTTCAAGGGCAGAGAAGATTTAATGCCAAGTTTGTTTAGCAGATGTCTTAGTGTTTGTGCTGTAAAATGCAAAATAAAACTTTCAAATGAAGTTCAAATCATCATAGAAGTAAATCAGTATGCACATTAGTGTTTATGGTAAATGGAGTGAAATAGCAAAGTAATGGATCACTGGAATGGCTGCAGCGGGAGGCTCCATTCGACCATGGTTTTGTGAGGGGGAAGGGCGGCAAACTTAGACAGCCCCAGCTGAACTATACCTCCCAACTGTCCAGATTTTCAAAGAATGAATAGATTTTTTGCTTCTTATTTTTGGTTTGTTCCTCAATTTGTGGTTTTCTGGCAAATGATTTAGGAATTAAGTCACTAAATAATGACACACTAGTTTCAGACTTTATAACCTTCAGAAAAATGCATGTTAAAATAAGACCTGTTCTATCAACTGTCCCAGTTTATACAAGAGCAATTTTTAGTTCTGTTTATATGCTCCCTCAATATATTTGGCCTTGTCCAGATTTATTGCATTAACAGTTTGAGAGGTACATGCAAATAAATTGCTTAATAGAATTAGGCATAGCCAAACCTCAACTGTCCCTGATTTTGGCTCAAAGTGTTGCTCTTCCCCTAATGATCCCTCCACAAATTAGCAATTTTGGAAGAAAACATAGAGGGTTTACTTTACTTTTATAAATAACTGTAATGATCAGAGTTATACATTACTTTTATTTCAGAAATACATGTAGATTCTCTAATTTTGTCAGCTGCTCTAAGTTAACTGTGCTCATATTAAAATGGTGTCCCTCCTTTGACAGGTTCCCAGCTGTATTGTCTGGCAATTTTATATTTTTGCATCACATTTTTGGTCCGTTTTTCATAAAATTGCAGTTTTCTGGCAAATTAGTGGCAAATTGTTAAAGACTGAAGTTAGAAAATAATGCAGACATTTCAGTTTCAGATTTCACACCTTTCAGAAAATTCGTACTGATGCAAGACCTACTACTATTCTATTATCTTTCTAATTTTATAAGAGCAATATTTAAAAAAATGTCCTTATTTTTGGGCCTTTGCCTCATTTTTATTTATGAGTTTGTTGCTGTAAGAGGTTGAGAGGTTGTGTGTGTGTGTGTGTGTGTGTGTGTGGTAGGTAGAAAACCTCTCAGCTGCCACATTTTGCAGAATGTCCAGATTTTTGCCCCATATTTTTTGTCTGTTCCTCATAAATTTTGTGATTTTCTAGAAAATCATTGAAGGGTGAAGTTGCTAAATAATGACAGATATTTGAGCTTCAGATTTCATGTCCTTTAGAAAAATTCATACTAGCACAAATCATGTTATTTTAGCAACTTTCTAAGTTCATGAGAACATTATTTAATATCTGTCCCTGTTTATTTTAGGCTTTGTCTATATTTCTTGCACTAAGAGGTAGGTAGGGGTATGTGTGTGAATGAAACATCCTAGTTAGTGGTAGCAGGTGGTTAGTAATTTACTCAAGCTCAAAGCCTGTACCTTAGTTACAGAAAACAAAAGCATAAAGTCTTTACCCCAACTACCACGCTGCATTTTTCAAAGAACTGACATTTCAGGTTAATTTTCAATTTAAGGAACCGAGTTTGAGTGAATTTATATTATATTACTGAAGAGGCATTACAGCGAATGCCTCTTCATCAACACTAAAAGAGCGAACCGTGAATTACGAGAATGGCCGTAGCTTGGCTGGGGAGGGGGGTAGCAGTTTGAGAGCTGTCAGTACAAATTTGAAAATCCTAGCTACACCCCTGGATGGGATTCTAAATGTTTTGGCTATTCTTCCTGTTACTGTCCTTAGAAGATGTCTGTAAAATTGCATGTAAAACTCCTTTGGCTAATGAACCAGTTCCAAAAAAGGCTATGTGGAAATACAAGCTGTACTCTGATCTTGCAGTGCTCTTTGCTCCTTTGTCAGCTGACCCAGTTGCTATTTTTGCAGCTCCCAGCTCTAAAATTATGTATTTAGCTTCTTCAGGGTCAGAAGAACCCCTGGATAATATTGACAAGTGGTTTGAATCTCTTGGGGGTGCTCAGTCTAGTAATTTAGTCTTTAGAATTCTAAATTATTTAGATTTTAGTGGCAATTATTTTGCAATGTGCTTGCAGTTTATATGACTTAGCTGCATGTTTACTTGCTGGACAGAATTGTTGTTTGAATGAGATTTTCTAGTGTGACTCAGGTTTCAAAATATGCTTTGAGAAATGACTTGGAAGGTGCGGACACTGTTTTGAAAAATGCAGCTGCTTCTGTTGTATTGAGAACTTTTGCTTGGTTACACAACCAGAATTTTTCTGAGGATTTAAAAAGATGAGATTTTGAATGCTCCTTTAAGTTCTGAATCCGTTTGGTCCTTCTGCTACCTGGATTCTCAGACAATTGGATGATGGAGATAAATAGATGCATGAGCTATCTAAAATGTTTTGTATTCCCAGATTCTTCCCTAACAAAGCATCCAACTTCAAAGGGCAGAGGAAACAAACAAAATTCCCAGTCTAATGAGTCAGGGTACCAAGAGGAAATTGCAGTAGGATAATGCTTTCAAACGAAATAAAATGGGCTCATTTATCAAAAATGAAAAAGGATCAGTCTCCTGCTAAAGAATGAATTTGCTGAGACTGTGGCATCCCGTCCCTCCTCCCCTTTCCCTTCCCCCCAGCCTGGCCACAAATATTCTCAGACAAATGGGTGCTGAGTATAATTCATAGAGGATACTTTTGACAGTGAACAGAAAATCCTCCTCCCTTCAGGGGAATCTCCCCACATCTGCAAGTCCAGACTCATCTCTTCTGTTTGGTACTCCAGCACATGTTGCAAGCAGAGCTAATAGAACCACTTCCTGCACCACAAAAAGGAAAAGAATTTTATTCCAAAGTTTTGGTACCCAAAAAGGAGCTGTCATGGAAACAAGAGTGAAATTTGTCTCATCTAAGTTCCTTTCTGAAAGTACCCAAGTTTAAAATGCCCACCCTAGGGACGGTTCTACCCCTTCTTCCAGACCACTTTTTATGGTGACTTTAGATCTGTAAGATGCTTATCACATTTCAGTTGATCCCACCTTCAGGAAATATCTGAGATTTGCTGTGTCTGGCTCACATTCTCAATTTTTTACATTACCCTTTCAACTCTCTACTGCCCCTCTGGTATTCATGAAGCGCTGGCTCCAGTGGTTGCTTACTGTAGGACCCAGGGCATCCACGTTTTCCTTTAATTAGATGACTTAATAATTTAGGCAATGTCTTTCTAGGTGTTAAAAATCATTAAACAAGGTTTCTATCATTCTGGCTGACCTGGGCATCAAGATAAACTTACAAAAGTCCTGTCTTACACACTTGCAAATAATTGTCTTTTTTGGGGTGTATGATAGACACAGTAAAACAAATTGCCTTTCTACCATTAGACAAAGTCTTGACTTATCAGAACATTTTCTAGTATTTTGATCTTCAAGAAGCTGCCTCCACAAGAGAGTTTTTTTTCAAAATTCTAGGCCTCATGGCATTAATGATCCTTATACCACTGGCCAGACATACGAGAAAGATGCAATGGTATTTAAAAAAAAAAAAACTGTTGTGCCTAGCACCTGCATCCCTTCGAGTTCCAGGTACCACTGCTGGAAATTTGTGAAATGGGAATTAGTGGTGGAGGGATCGGATGTCTCACAATCCAGGCGTGCCCTTTTCCCTTCTAACCCCAGTTAAGGACTCGTCAGATTTTGCATCGGGAGCAGTGTCCAGGGGTCTTCAACTGCAAGGTGAATGAGGTATTTCTGGACAGTACAAAGCAATTAAACATAAAATGTTAGCAGTGATTCAGGCCTTAAAAGTTTTTCACCAATTATGGTATCCAGGTACCCCTTTTAGTGATCACAGACAGCACCATAATCATGTGGTAGCTGAACAAATAAGGGGATACAAGGTCATGCCCTCTCTGATGCTTCAGGCCTTGTACATCCTGTCAGAGCCAAACATAGTGGTAGACAGATGAAGCAGATGCTAGATGGACCCTCACGATTGGAAACTCAGGACAGAGGTCTTCCAGGATTTGGCCCATATATTGGGAACACCTCAAATAGATCTGTTCACCTTCTTTCAAAACAGACAGAAAAATTCTGAAAATCATCCTTGCAGTCATACTTGGGGGAAAGACGCACTCTTATTCCTTTGGATAGGAATATTTATTTATGCATTTCAATCCTTTTCACTGATGCCAGATGTAATTCTGAAATTTCTGAATTACCAAAGATCATTGTGGTGACCCCCTTTTGGCTTAGGCAAAGTTGGCTTTCCCTTTTAATGGACTTGGCCAGGAACAATTACCAAAAGCTTCCTCGCACTCTGGATCTGCTCACACAGTGTTGGGTGACTGGTGCACCCCAACATAGAGCAATCTCATTTGGCAACCTGGATGATTCTATATTGATATATTTTAGGCACTTATCTCATAGAGGATGTACGATAGGTATTGAAGGGGACAAGAAAAAGTGGAACTAGAAAATTGTATATTTATAAGTTGAAGAAGTTTTCTGTGTGGTACCTAACCACTCTGGTTTTAAAATATATGTGTGAGCTACTCAACAAAGGCTTACCTTATACATCTATCAAGGTGTATCTTGTGGCCATCTCAGCTGGTCTGCCCATGGATCCCCTTTTTTCATCTTTCTTCAAAAAGTCAAAATGTTTATGAAAGGAGTACTGCACTTGAGACCCCCTGAAAGCAAATTCCTCCTCCTCTTTGGGATCTCAACTTTGCTTTTGAAAAATGGACCTTATTTTCTTTTGAATTGGCTTTTCAGTCAAAGTTCATCACTTGGAAAACTGTTTAGCTTATTTCTCTGACATCTGCAAGGTGAGTGTGCTGCAAGCTCTCATGGTAGGCCAACCTTATCTGATTTTCCATAAGGACATGGTTGTTTCACACATTAATCCGTCTTTCATGCTAAACGCTTTCTGAAGTTACTGTGAATCAAGTCATCAATCTCCTAGTTTTCTTTCCTGAACTTAAAAGCAAGGTAAAGAAGATACTGCAAACCGTGCATGTACACAGGCAGCTCGGGTACTACCTTTGCAGAACTAAGCCATTCAGGAAAGCTGAAAAACTGTTTATATCCTGTTCTGGGGCTAAAAAGGGTCAACTTGTCTCTAAGCAAATGATTGATCAATGCTTGTCTCTGCTATTACTTTTTTTTTTTTTTTTTTTTTTACTTCCCACCATGGTAAATGTATCCAGGCAAGATTAAGGCACATTTCAGTAGAGCCTTATTTTCCTTGGTGGCATATTGGATAGCAGTGGACTCTAGAAGCACTCTAGAGGCAGCAATCTAATCCTCTGCTCATTTGCTTACAAAGCACTACAAACTGGATTCTTTCTCATGTTCAAGAGCAGGCTTTAGGAGACCATTCTCCAGGGGCTCCTCGATCCTTAATCTTCTTCCTCACAGGTAGGATAAGTTTTGGGAATCTACCTGTATGCCACCGAGACAGTGTGAAGTGTGAATGCTGAACATAGTACAGATGCATAAGTCCTACTTAACGTATAATAGCAGATGTTCAAATTTAACACGCTGCCTCAGTGGCAGTACCCACCATTCCACTTGTGTTATCTGTATATATAGTTTGATATCCAACATTGTTGTGTTGTTGGTTGGCTTTAGTTATTTGTGTTGGTGTGGGGTTTTTGCTGTGAATTGGTTGGTTTTGGACAATTCTTGCTTTTGGTCCTTCTTAGTTCTTCCTACTTAGCACTAAAAACATGAACAACTGACTTCCTGTGACAGGGATTAGGCTTCCCCTGATGGGAGAGACTTGGATGATCCCCTATCAGAGGGAGTCAGCAGATGGAATTCCGAGCTCTGGAAATATTCCAGTGTAGGAACCCATACAGGGGTGTCAACAGTTTTTTTTCAAGTTTGTACTCTAAGGTCTGGTATTGCTACCCCTTAAGTATCCATGCAGTTAGAACATTTCCTACACATTAGTTTTACCCCAACGTTTGCATGGATGTCAGAGAGACACCCCAATCTTTTGCATTACAGGAAATAACCAGAGACCTCTTCTAATGATCTAAAGTTGCCACCACATAACAGAGATGCAAAGAAAAGGAATACATTTACCTTACCATCATAAATTCAACTACAATGACTGGATATAAAGAGCTAATCAATGGTTTATGGCTGATATCCTGTTGCCACCATCAAAACACTACAAAAATCTTTCTATGTAGCAGTACCAACCATTTCATGCAAAGATTTGATTGACACCCACTCCCACCCAATACAAATATACTCTTGCAGTAATGGACAGCCTAAGTGACAAAAAATTAACATAATGTTGCTAAAACAGTTCAAATGGGAAACCTTTAAATGCCAAGGCTACAGAGTTCTACTTCACTATTCAAAGCTTAATTTAGCATGTATATTTCTCCATAAACCACAGAAATAAATTAAAAGGCAGCAAAAAGAGCCCATGAGGAAAAAAATACAACTAGGCAGGAACATTACATTTCCAAACATTCTAAAGTGTATCATGACACTGTCAGTTGAAGAAAACTGCATTAATATTGCTCATGAGCTCAATTTTTACCATGAAAAATGAGGTACATGTAAGGACACTACCACAGTCGGCCTAAAATAGTGCCTTTAAATAATGCACAAAGATTATAGACTTTCATGGGGATTTAATAAAATCCATGTAGGCATAGTGTAAAGCCTACACAGAAGGTACCATGGCCATGTATGTGGATCCCCCTCCACAGCACACCTTGCATATTAATGAAGGTGCGTTACTGAGGGACAGCCATGTAACACAGTTAGTGAATCAGTATAGGGAGTGTGTTACTGTATCTGGAGATGAGTAACAGACCCCCTGCATTGTCAAAGTGCCAGATATCAATGTATGGCTATGTAATAAAAAAGTAAATTTTTTTGTGTGTTTGCACTGCATGGTACTTAGCAATGGACATGTGTCAGCCATCTAAAAATAGAAACCGGATACATTTAATTATGAATTCAAAGGTCAAGTTTAAGTATGCGTGATGCACCGTGGTGCTCAGTGGTGTTTAAACATAGTGGAGCTATATATATATATAAAAGTATAACAGCATTTTACACAGCCATTTAGCTGAATGGTTAGAATAACAGCATTATGTGCAGTAGGTACAGGGTTTAAATACACAGACAGGTTATTTTGTAAATATACATTATGAGACATTTTTTTAATCCCGATTAAATTTTGTTTGATTACACAGACAGGTTATTAAATTTAGTTTGCAAATACACATTTATGAGAAATATTATTAAACCTTGATTGTATTTTGTATGAATAGACAAACATGGTGTGAAGCATTTATGTTGCAAATATACATCATGATAAGTATGTGTAAACCCTTGATGGAATAATGTATGTATGCACAGACATGTTATTAAACATTTAATTTGCAATTATATAATTATGAAATGTATTATTAAATCCTGCTTCACTGCACTTAGCTAAGCTCCACTAAGCATAGCTAAGTCTTGCCAAGCACTACTTAAACAAGGTATGCTTTAGCAGTTCCTAGCTGGTTTACGCATTGCTAAGCAGTACGAAGCACTGCTAAGCAATGCTTGTTTAAGCATTGCTCGGCCCAGCTAAACTGGTTTGAGCACCTCTAAATATTGCCAGTTTAATCACTGCTCAGCTGAGATTAGCAGGTTTGCATGGTACTAAGCGAAGCACCACATTTTTAAAAATGGCCCAGTGACAGTAAAGGGTGGGAAAAACAGCCTTATTTAAATGCAACAGACAGGAATACAGCCATAACCTGTTGGGGTTTGAACTTGGCAGGAACTAAGGCAGGAGTTGGAGAGGGTGCACACTTCTGGATGTAGTATTGGAGCATTCTGGAGTCCAGTGTCATGGTTGGACTCCTTGTGAAAGACCATGATGTCTAGCTGCTGCAGGACCAGTTCCAGGGATTGGGTACTAGTCAGAGGCCTGGGACCAGCTGGCATGCGATCTCACCATTGCAACTGATATCCCCCATACAGGTGAGCAGGTGCGTCATCACTATGATGAACTGAAGCGTTGTAAGGGGGATCTCTTGGCCACCTGGGTCCAAGATGCTAGAGATGGGAATGCCCCATGAGTTTGTAAGTATTGTTATCATTGTTTTACCAAAATGTAATCTGAATGTGTGATAGACAGGTATGCATAATGGTGTGTTTCTCTCCCCAAAGCTGAAGAGAGAGCTCACAACCTGGAGGCCCATGCAGGGCACCTGGCCAGGTTGCACCTTGAGTGTGGTGAGTATAGATGTATCTTGCAATCTATGGTCATATGCACTAGAAATAGTAAATTAGTAATTGCCAGTAGGTATATTCAGTTTTGATTGAACTGCAATGAATGTGGTTGTAGACCTGGACTGAATTAAGTGACTAATGGCAGGTACAGTTCAATAAAGATGAAAGTATGACACTGGATAATGTTATTGAAATAAAGTTTCTACTGCATTAATAATGTTAAGGTAATAAAAGTGGCTACTGCATTAAAAATGTTAAGGAAATAAAAGTTTCTACTGCATTAATTGTGGAATTACAGCTGTATTGCAACACCTGCATTATATGAACTGATCAATAAAGACTAGATATATACCAATCACTGCATGAAGTCACCCCTAATAAAGCTGAGTTGTGCAGTATGTGTGTATTTTGGGCTGTTTTTCATGAAATTGAGTATTACATATGCTGTGAAGTAAAATCAGGAATAATACCATTAAGTGACTGAATGGTAGCTAATAAAGACTGTTTTGCTAAACTGTAGCTGTGGAGCTGTACAAGATATAATGCATTATATTTGTTCTGCACTAAGATCTGAAGCAATAATAGGAACAGCCAAGGTACATTGTGTATCTCAGGATTGTCTTGTGTTAACCATTGCATTTCAGCTATATGCTTTCCTGCTCTTAGGTACACTGATGCAGGCAAGTATGAAACTGCAATAGCTGTAGACTGCAAATATACCATCTGCAACTGTATATGGGTCAGGTAGCCAACCCAGCAGTCTGATATGGTTTGTACACATCACAGATGTTAGAGATTATGAATATAAGGCTGAAATTAATTCTGTTGTAAATATGCTGAAAGATAAAGCATAGAATAAAAAGTTTGCTTGAATATATGTATAGAGTTTAGCAATGTAAAATGGGCATTCATACTATATGTATAAGGCTTCTCTTCACAGCATCAGAAAAGCCTAACAAAGCAATATCGGAAAGCAAGTATTACATGATTTTCTCATGTTTGCAGAACAAATATCTATTAACAGACATCCTTTTTTTTTTTTTTTTATAAATTCAGCAATATGTGATGTTTTTTTCAATAGGAACAGAACAGATGTTTCCTTTCATACTTCTGTTATTCTGATTGCGTGCATTTTCACATTAGCAGAACTGCTGACAGGACAACAGAAAAGTCTAACAACAGACATTATGTGACTTCCCACAGAAGGCCAAAAAAAGATACCAAGAGGAAATAACAAAATCTATGTGCATGATTAACACTCTATATAACAATTGTAGTAGTTCAGTTATGAGAGAGAGGTATTTTGTAGAAGTCATCATTCATATCTGTAATGAAAAACTTTGTAAATATATGCTATAATCTGACAGGAAGAGTATGTGTGGTTTATTATAAAATAAGTTATCTGTAACTGTGCTTAAAACTGCAAAATATATTTCTTTATCAGTGTGCAATTTGAAAGGCTTGGTGCTTTAAACAGACTAACGATGGAGTCATGCAAAGCTCTGTGTTTCTGATTCAGCAGTAAACAGCACAGCAAGACTGTGCGTCTTAAGAAGACTTTTGATCCAGCACAGCATAGAAGTGTGCAAATTAAAATAAATTTTTCAATGGTGACGCTGAACAGCAAATATAAATAATGTAAATATAAACATGTCTTAGTTAAGCTAATATCTATTTGTTTTTTTACAATTCTTTATAATTGTATAGTAACACCACACCAAACAGTTAAAGTTCTGAATTTTAAAAAGAAATAAAATCGCAGATGGTATTAGTCAAATATTTTTTGTAAAATTAATGGCAGGACAGTTAAATAAATAAAAAAAATACTGAAATTATGTAAGCTAATTTTAAAATAATGTCTATTTATGTAGTATAAATGCATAGTTATGCAAATCACAAATACTTATTATATTTCTACTTATATCAAATTGCAAGTTTATCAGACCTTCCTAGACTAGATGAATAGTTATAGGAAATGTTGGAAAGATAAGATAAGCAACAAGACTGATTGCCAGACAAGTAGCTTGAGTTTTTCTAAAACATTATTGTTATTAAAACGTAATTGTTAAAATGTTTACAGGCAACACTATTTGGTAATTGTAATAAAATGTCACAATTGTGCAACCATGCCCTTGATAATCTGTTTGCAAGTAAATGTTATAGCCAGCAGATGGGCTATAGTATACATACAGTTCAAATCAATTGTGCAAACTTTGTAAATATATGCTACAATTTGACAGAAAGAGTACGTGTGGTTTATTATAAAATAAGTTATCTGTAACTGTGCTTAAAGCTGCAAAATATATTTCTTTATCAATGTGCAATTTGAAAGGCTTGGTGCTTTAAACAGACTACAGATGTAGTCATGCAAAGCTCTGTGTCTCTGATTCAGTAGTAAACAGCACAGCAAGACTGTGTGTTTTAAGAAGACTTTGGATCCAGCACAGCATAGAAGCGTGCAAATTAAAATACATTTTTCAACAGATATTTCCACCCACTAGGAGTTTATTGTCTGCACCTGCATTCCCTGTATTGATGCATAGTTCACCTACTATCTTTGGCATGCTTGAATCTCATGCATGTATGTTCAAGTGTCACTGCAGTCTTGTATAACACACTACCTCTATTACCAGGTGAGCTCTAGGCACATATCAGTCAATCAATATTCAGCAGTGACTCAGAAGATTAGTTTGATAAATGCTAGGTGTGCTGTACATTTTGAAACATACAGACCGGGGTTTGAATCCAATGACAAGTACTACTAAATATTTATAGAACCAGTTATGTATTGTTAACAGATGTTCTCCCTGCAGGAATTACAGGTAAATAAATGGCTGCAGTAGCTGTTAGAATGGGTTAATAAGTTGTGTGTTCAGATGTACCAGAGTGTTAACATCATTGCTCAGCAATGTGATAAAATATCAGTAAATAAAGGCAACAAGTACAATATTAATAAAAGTTAATAAAATAAATTAAACTGTTTAATCTTGGCATGGCTACATGCCTGGTGTGTCTGGGAATGTCTGCTGATAGTCTAACCCCATGCATGCCAAGGACGGCATGATAGTTGTAAACTCTCTGTACTGTGCACTATACATGTCTCTCAAGTGTCACACTGTCACAGACCATGATCATTGTTGCTAAATCCCTCCATCACAGATCTATCATTGACTTGATTTATGTCGGTAGCACAGTCACACTACATCAGTCCACAGTACACCTTGGTAGTCATATATGTTTCCCTGACATGCAATGGTCCCCTGTAGTTGTGTACCTGTAGATGTTACAGCTTGGCCCATACTGTCCCATGCGGATAGCTTGAGAGGTATGTAGGTGCTACAGAAGCTATAAGGCACTGTATACATAAAGTAAGGCCAGACCTGTAGAGTATATAAGAGTACTGGTGCAAACAATATCGTCTATACTGGTAGTAATGGACTGTATTTCTCTCTTCCCCTACCCTTTATCTGCATCATAATTCATTATTGTTATACATTGGGTATGGTTTACTTTTAACATATGTTTTTTTTCAAAACTTTATGTTGGGCCTTGTTTTTTATTATTATGTATTACAATGGTTGCATACTAACATTCCTTGTTAAATTACCTATGCTGGCCTTGTGCCGTAAATGTTACTGGCATGTTGTTACAATACTGACTGTTATCCCACTTATTGCTGTGTTCCATATGTATGCAATATTATGTTACTGGGTTATTTGTAATGTACTGGCATACTGTTATAACTAACTAAATCGTCTGTTGATTACTAACCTATACACTTTAAAAAACCTCAACACCATAGCTTGACTGGGTAGGCTGGTCCCTGGTGATCTGCCTACCTTACCTCAGCCAGCTGTGGCACTGGGTCCCAGCACATCTGGGACACAACCTGGTGCTGCCCCCTCTGCTAGCCCTGAACCACCTCAGCGGGCATGGAGGGAGGGGTTGCCACCCAGCAACAGCTACCAGGGATGGTGCATAGGATTGGGCACCATGATTACGAGGATCACCTGTGCTGGATTGAGTGCAGACTGGCCAACCTGGAGGGGCAAGGTGACCCCAGTGCCCAGCCCCAGCACAGCCACCTCTGGGGTAGTGAAGCAGCAGTGTTGACTGCCCATGGGTGGGGAGCTCAGTCTCACTTCTGCCGTCTGGGAGCACATAGCTCCCTGATTCCACAACACCCTCCCCATCCATCCCCCTCATGTGTCAAACATTGCCCCTGTATGCTGTCTTGTCTGTTTGCAAATGCAACCTCTCCTACCCAACTTACCTCCCCATACATACCTATATCCCTTACCCAAGATTCCACTCTTCCCTGAAAAAAAGGCATCTGCCCCACAAAAAAATTGCCCCATATGTAGCTTTCCATTCTGCCCACACACCCACTGCACACAATCATTGCATGAATTAATCAGCACAGTTATGTCTCCCTCACACCTCTCTGTGGGATGTAAGGCTCCAAATGCTATACAACCTGCACAGCTGTTGCTGTACAAGAAACGGAGAGCTACGGTCCTTTCCTACACCCATCTTGCACATTCCTACTTGCCTTTTATATTGTTTCCCCCCATTTCACCACTTTCCTATCACCCCATTTTTCTTTTCTTTTCTTGGAATTAGCACAGGTTTAAGCGGGGCTAAGCAGCACGGCATGCTATGCAAACCCGCTTAAAACTGCCTTATTCACCTTCTGTGTTTCTGACACTGTTAGGCACATCTGCAAAATAATCACTCCTGCCAAGTCTTGAACCCAGGATCATGTCAACTACAGCATAGTGGATTAGCCCACTAGGCCACTCAGCTCTGAAGTAAAACAGGTGTTTCCATAAACATGTCCTGATTGCCAATGACACACTGCTTGTACATATAATGGGAAAATTGACAGTGTAATATGGACTGTGATGCAGACATCAAACCAGTACACAGCCAAATAAATAATGATGGCTATACATGAGGCCTAGGTATAGCTGTCAACTGCACAGACTGTTGAAGAATGTCCACAGTCATGCCACCTACTTTTGGCATGGTTGTCACAAAACCTATTTTGTGTGCTGAAGTACTAGCAAGTCAGTACAGATAGAGGTTAGAAAATCATGACAGATAGTTCAATGTCACAAGTCATACCCATCCGAACACACATGCTTATGCAAATCCTGTGTAACAGACTGTTTGCATGCACATATATCTTGCAAAAACAACTGCTATACTATTGACTCAGTGGCTCAATCTGTTGCATTCCTAACATGCTGTACATTTTACTCCAACAGTCCTGGGTTCAATTCCAGTCTGTTGCACTTCAAGTACATGCTTGTAAATACAACAAATAATGACCGAGTCTTGCAATTTTAAGTAGAACCAGTTCCTGCTACTGCATTCACTGCTACCCATGTTAGCTCATCAAAAGGCCTGTAGGTAGGGAAACACTGCACAAATATGTATAGACTTCCTAAATGTCACGTAACACTCTCTGAATGGCACTATTACATAACATATGTACCTGAAGCACATGCCTCACCTAGACTGTTATGGGTACTTTCACCCTGGCTATGCTGTAACAACAGAGCTGACACTGCTCCTTCACTGACACATACAGCTTGCTGTCCTCCAATGTGTTCACCCTCCCCGGTATGACTCCTGGGCAAAACGCAGTAGCTGCAGCCTGTAACATATGTGGCAGTATGTTCAACTATCTGCCACAGACATACTATACATCACAACCACCTAGAACAAGGAATCCACACAACACCCATACATAAAGGGGTGGGGGGGCAAAGGTCAAGTGACAGGGACATGTGTCGCAGTCTTCCCCTACTAACATACACAGCTGATAGACCAGCAGCTTGCATATTCTGATGCATATGATGTATGACACTCACATCTGTCTTTCCCCTTACTGACCTCAACCCACATTTTTTAACATTAAACTGCCACATAATCAGAAAGTCTTTTCACAATGGCCAAACATAGCATGCAAAACTGTAGACATACCACATAAATCCCAACAGTGGACAGTATTTTTTTTTTTACCTAACCTCTGTGATAATGTAGTCTCCACATCTTGATAATGTCCATCTCACAGACTAGGAAAGGGGCCAAGGCCTACATGAAGGCTTTAAATATAGCACTGTTGTGCCATGCCATTGGTTAATGAAAGTGGAAACTGGCTATTCTGGATGCAATTAGCAAGTCTGAGCCACAGATTGGTGCACAGGCAATCACCTGTTCATGAGCATTACCTACAAAATGCAAGCAGCTGCCTATGGTAAATAGGTCTGTAGCATACTTTACAAAGACAGACTGTGATATCAGAAGCATTATGCTTCATGATTTCTGCACAAAAAGGAGTACAGCACTCTACCAGGTATGTAATAGAAGTCCCCATGTAATGGGACGCAGATAGGAGGATGCAGTTATGGGCAATAGGGATTACAACAGTAGGCCTATAGTACATATCTTGGAATGACATGTTGGTGCTAGTCAGCTGTCCAGCACCTACAGGTTTCCCTTTCAACTCTGCCTGCTGTGACATAGATCACAGCTCTGGTCCCCTGAGTCCCTCCTACAATGGTCGGCTCCTGTACGAATGCTACTGGATTGTGTGTTAAACAATAGTGACAGTAAGTAATGGTGGACACAGCTGGCATATCACATGATGTACTGTCATTCAGCTCCTCTTAGTCTGTGAATGTCACACAGGAATAGTTCAAACATTGTACAGGTGTCCATGACTGTCCCTGATGTCCTCTGGCTAGGTCACAGTGTACTCGACATCTGTATCTCATCACTTGAGAGCTGTGGTTAGCATACCTGGTGACCCCCTACAGCAGGACTTCGGGTCATAACCAGTAGTAGTTGGGAAGACTCAGGCTGGACCTCAGCGACAGAGTGTACATATTAATCATACAAAGTAAGGGAACAAATACAGGACCAGATATTACTGTACCATAACTGTTTTCTGAGGGTTCTGGCATGTGACAGACAGATTCCCCACAGTCTGAGAACAACCATTACGTATTGTCCAACCATTTGCCAGACATCCACATTTTTCTGGCAGAGGTTCCACATATATCAGGCACATGTACACATTCCATAAACATCTGTGTACTGCAGAAGTGGGACACCTACAGGGAAGATACCCTACAGTATGTTTGCAATGCTGTCTGTCATTGCATCACACTGATGTTGCTGGACTGTCCCCATATACTTGAAGTAACACTCATCTATTTATTGGATGGTGGCTGTATGACATGGTACTGGAATGTTGCCGATGGGGGACACACCACAGCAGATGGCATTGATAGGAGTGAAGACATAACACACTCCATCACAGCACACAAGGACATAACCAGTATTCACAGGATCATAGGAGGTTACTAGTGTATTGGCCCTGAGGCCCATATAAGCGTAGCCAAAAGTTTATTCCATGTTTATACAAGTCAGCACCCAATGCCCCAGTCCAACAGGGACACAGCTGGAATCCCTGGGATGCATATTTTGTTTCCCATCCAGTTATCTTGGTTGCGCTTAAAAAGGGGTAAAGAGGTACTCTGCTTGATGTGGAGAGGGAGTCTATTCCACAGGTGGGGGAGTCTCTTTGACACAAATCTGTCCCACCAACAAGTCCTGTTGATGTCACAGACCAGGTTGAGGCCACGTGTGTGGGTTACTCGAGTGAAGCTTGACTTGCGGATATGCAGTAGTCCCATAAAGGTGGGATCTGTAATTGCCTTGTATGCCAGACAGAGGTCACCTCTGAAGGGTCTGTATGAAACTGAGTAGAAGGTTAGGCCTTTTAGCCTATCTGTGTATGGTAGATGTTTGAGGCCCTTGATTCTCCTGGTGAGGAACCTCTGCTGTATTTGCTTTGCAAGGTACATGCCAAAAGGGGCATTGTACTCAATAATGGGTCTTATAAGGGAAAAGAATACAGGGATGTTATGACTTCCTTGTCCTTGGATGACATACTCTTGCTTATGAGCCATGTAGAAGGCTTTTCATAGAATGGAAGTAACATGGTGGTCAAAAGTCAGGTTGCTATCAACCTGTGTCCCCAAATCCCACACGACTGATTGCATGCTTAGGACGTTGTTATTAATTTGATAACTTGTGGGGACGTCACTCTCCTGAAAGAGGATGATGATGCATTCTGTGGTATTCATCTTGAGGCCATGTTTCTGGCACGAGTCATTTGTCTGAGTGAGACCGTCTTGGAGGATGTCCACATCACAAGGGGATTTGATGACAGCACCCAGTATGCAGTCATCTGCAAACGTGGACAGCCATATTCCACTGTTTTTTTCCTGCACCTCAGAAAAGTATATCCCAAATAACATAGGCCCCAAGACAGAACCCTGAGGTATGCCTCTTGTTACGGGTCTACTGCTTTAGGTGGCTTCCCGTATTTTGACTAGGTGGGTTCTATCAGTGTGCCAGTTTGCTACGCATCTGGTAACATATGGATTGATGCCTAGTTGAGAGAGTTTATTATGGCCGAGTGGGGAATAGTGTCGAAGGCTTTGGCCAGGTCAAGGTAGGTGGTGTGCACTGTCTTCCCCTTGTCCATGGCTTTGGTGGCTGTCTCAAAGAAGTCAATCAAATTTAACAGACATGATCTCCCCTTGGCAAAGCCAAATTGTGTGGGATTGAGTGTTTGGAGGTTGCTAAAGTTCTTGTTAATGAGGTCCATGATAATCCATTCCATGGCTTTGCAGATCAGGCTAGTTAGGCTGATGGGTCTATAATTTTCCAGGTTAGTGGATGCTCCACCTTTGTGCAAAGTGATAACAGTGGCTGTCCTCCACTCAGCTGGGACAAAGACAGTACTCAGGCTTTGCCTAATGGTGCTGCAAGTTCCTGCCTGAGTTCATGTAGGATGCAGCTGGGATGTTATCGGGTCCCATGGAGGCTGTATCTTTTGCCTTTGAGAGGGCAGTGATGACCTGTTCTCTAGATATAAGGGGAAGGGGACAGATACTGGGGATGTCCTGATCTACTGATGGGAAAGACAGAGGGTTGTAGTTTTCACTGAATCTGTCAGTCAGCAAGTTTGTTATATCAATGGCATTTCTATATGTGGTGTCCTTGACCATCAGTTCTGAACAGATCTGGGTGTTTCCTTTGAGGTTGCGGACATATGTGAAGAAGGACTTATGATTGTCTCTACTAGATGTTTCCAATTTGGACTCAAAATGAGCTTTGGAGGATTTCAGTAGTGCTCTTATTTGTTTGTTCAGGCTAAGGAGACATTGCTTCCAGTTGGGCTCCTGCCCCTTGTTGGTCCTGGACAGCAATTTTTTCCTCTTGTTATAGAGTTTATTTATTGAAGATGTCCACCAGACAGGTTTACGTATCCTTGCAGAGGATAGTTTAGTCCTGCCGGGTATTCCTGATTCCATGGATCTATATAAATGCTCATATAGTGTTTTGGTGTAGTTTTGGATATTGGTGCCAGTTCCTACAGAGGGGCAGGGGGCTGTGAAGCTGTTTATACCATTCCTCAGGAGTCTGTAATCAGCTATGGAGAAGTTTTTATGTCTGACCCTAGCTAGATGGGGATTGTGGGAGATGGTGACTTTGAAAGTGACCACTTTATGGTCGGATTTTACCAGGGAGGATGATACTGTAGGGATGCTGCTGTAGTTATTCATTTTGTTTAATACCAAATCCAAGATATTTTCACCTATTGTGGGGGTATTAACTAGCTGTTCCAAGGTGTTTGCATTGACAAAATCGATGAATCTCTAGGCATTTATGTTCTGGCATGAGTAGTTCTTGCAATCTATGTCAGGGTAGTTAAAGTCACCCAGGATCAGGGTAAAGGGTTGAATCCTGATAGACTCTAACAGGTTCATATAGATGGAATGGGTATCTTGAGTCAGATTTCAGGGCGGGTAGCTAGCTATGATTTGAATTAGGGTCTTGTCAATGGTTAACTGCACCTGGAGTGTCTCCTGTGGATCATACTGTTTGACCAGCCTGGAGCTGTGTATGTCTTTGATATATATTGAAACTCTACCTCCTTTGGCTTTACTGCCCACAGTTTGGGTTCTGAATGTATGATAGGATGAGTAACCAGGTAAGTATGGGGTGCTCTCTGCAGCTTTGAACCAGGTTTCTATGCTGCACAGATGTCAGAATTTTCCAGGGTTAAGAATACTTGCAATGAGTGCAGTTTCATGTTGAGACACCTAGCATTTAGCAGCATGACCTTTAATTTGTGTTATGTTGACATTTTTATGTTGGTAGTTTTAACCTCATCACTTTTCCTAAAAAAGGCACTATGGGGAGGCAAGAACCTTTGCAGAAGCCTGAAGCCCAGGTGAGACAGATGCAGGCCATCTCTGGCAAAGCATCGTGGTCTGTTGATCATATCTTCTCAGGCTGTCAGGTACTGGATCCCACTGTAATGACACCAGAAACTAAGACAATTGTTATAGTCAATCATTTTCTGTTTGTATTGAGGCATCATTCTGGGTGACAGCAAAATGCTGCTTAAGGCTAGGGACATATCTGCTTGGGACACATAATCAGTGAGCTCAATCATGTCTCTCTTCATATAGTCCAGGGAGGTATGTCTCAAGTCACTCCCCCAACATGGACTATGACAGAGTCATAACAGTACCTGTTGTTGAGAGATTTGAGTATGTATGTGATATGGCAGATTCTGGCACCTGACAGACAACTAACCGTGACTTTCTCCTTATCCATCCTGGTGAGAGGCATATCTGTGTGTCTTACAATGGAGTCTCCTATGACTAACATGTTGGGCTTATGGTGAAGCCTAAGTGGCTGTGAGACACAGGTGTATGAACTATGCATGGTATGTGGTGTGGAGGGCTGTGGAGATCATGTGTATCTTTGTCAACTGTTTGGCACAGCCTAGGACTCTGGCACCCCCACACCACACCCTGTGCATATGATGATACCTGCCACATCCCTGCCATCCATACCATTAAAGCAGGGACATGCAAATACTTGTCTGATGCACATGGTGACTATAGTACATTACATGACATTGTTTAGTGTGGTTCTGTTATGCCATGACAGGTGCTGTCTGCTGGCATGTGTCACAAGTACAGATTAACGTGTTTGTTCCATGATGTTAGATTTGTGGCAGTGTTGCAGACTGACAGATGTCTCTCAGAACTTTGTATGTTTCTGTTGCAGGGGCCTGGCTATGCTGTGGAGACTTGGTGACAATACAATGGCTCAGGATGGCATGGTAGCAAAGCAGATAAATGATATCAGCAAGGTAAGGCTTTATATGTGCATGGTTACCTAGGTGCGTCTGTGCAGAGCAGTGTGTCAGGGGCAATGTGGGCATACAGTGTAATCCTGCATGCATACCCCGTAACAAGGCATGCCACCCTTGATGCATGTCACCTGGGTGTTTTGTACCTACAAATGTAGGGGGCAGCAGATAGCATTTATGCCTAGGTAGATGTGGGCTATTTAGGGGCAGCAGGTACTCACAGGACCTTAAAATGTATAACCATTGCATACACATAGGCAAGACAAATGCACTGTTACAAGGGGCTATAGTTACAAACATACACACACACACACACACACACACACACTCTCACAGAGTTGCCCTTTCTGAAATTAAAATCCCTACCTATCTAGTAGTATATACTATAGCACTATGTACGTATCGCATGTGCCACAGAGCTTATGTGCTTTGGGAGTGTTTGCCACTGCTGTTAAGGTGGATGACATCAGCAGGCTCTGTAAAGGAGACCAATGGAGGAGTTAACTGGGATCAAAATGTATAACCATTGCACACAGATAAGTGAGACAGGCACACTGCTGCAAGGGGATATATTTACACACACACACACACACACACACACACACACACACACACACACACACACTTGCATTTTCTGGGATTAGAACCCCTACCTATCTAGTAGTATATACTATAGCATTAAGTACTTACGCATGCGCCACAGATCTTTTGTGTTTTGGGAGTGTCTGCCAGTATTGTTAAGGTGGATGACATCAGCAGCTGTTGCCAGTAAGGCCATTGTCATTGAGGACACTAATCACAGGGCCATAAAATGACCGACTGTTGCACAGACATAGGTCTGATGGGCATGTTTGTACTGCTGCATGGGTAATATCTACAAACAAACACACACACATACACACACACACACTACAGATCACAGTACTAGTTACATACACCACTGGTTACATTTGGTGTATAAATTTCTGCAGCACTACATCCCTCTAGACCTTTATGTGGATACATTTTATATATATATATGTATATATGTATATATATATATATATATATATATATCTACATATATATAGCTAGATATAGATACATACAAAATATGTTACCTCAGTATCTTTCTCTCTCTCTCTCTCTCTCTCTCTATATATATATATATATGCCACAGACTGACAGATAAGGGAGAAACAGATACATATACATAGCTGGCTGTATGCACAGAGATATATTCACATCTCATTTGAGGCATCAGACATGGGACAACATCAGCTAAGTGTAGCAGCATGCCCATTGTGACCATCAGTAGTTCCAAGGTGACTCCAGGCCAGACCTACCTGTACTCCAGACTGGAATTGTATGAGCTACAGTCAATTGGCTGCTGCACCTGATTCAGCAGTCCAGCACCTCCTTGATATTATGTCCAAGGGATTCCCCATGTGTAAGCTGCACATAATATCTGAGTCATACCTAGTGTACATACAGATTGTAATAGACTGTACAGGGGTTTGCATCATATGCCTGGTACATATTACATAGCACTGTGATTTTCTGGTACATCAGTGGCAAATCATTATAGATTGATGATAGGAACTGACGAGAGACATTTGAGTTACTGACTGCATACACAGCAGGGTGCCCATGCTACTGCATGACCTGTTATTCTCTGCACTTTCTATGTTTGTCTGGCCAGTAGTTAATCCTTCTCCCTATATGTGGGCCTTTGTCCAACTCCTGTTCATGGCTGTGTCCATATTTCCTGCTCTAAGTAGTTGTAGGTATGCTGTGACTGGAGTACATGATGTAACAGCACACACAGGGTTACAGACTTCACACTTCTGACTATACATGTTTACCAGGATGTCCAGCATTCCACACCATATGTCTGCTCTGCTCCTCAGATAGTTGTGTTTTTTGTTAATATACTACTACATGGTGCCCACTGACTTGTTGTAGGTACTGACACAGTTACGTGATGGCCTTTACATTCTGCTGATACTCTGACTTGTTCCAACCTGCTGTTGTGCTATCCACCTTCTTGGTTAATCAGAGCGTGTGTAATGTCCATAGCTCTGTCCCACCATTGTCTCTGGCTTTGTCCAGCTTTCTTGCAGTAACAAATAGTGAGATATTGACATTCTGTGGGACTCCTGCCATAGGAGTAACTCACATGCAAAATTGTAGATGCAAGCTTTGAACCATGAACACCATCAACTGTGCTAATGTACTTAGCCCACTAAGCCACACCAGTCACCAGAAAGTGAAGTTTAATTCCTGACAGCATAAACATCAGAGAAACATACACTTTGACCCCTGCATATTGAGGAAATAGAACATGTCACCAGGTTGTTTGGGAGAGCCCTGGGATTGTGTGGTCTGCTGCTGTAACCTTGCAAACATACTGTTACTGCAGTTGTATGGGAATATGGCTGTGTTGGGGGTAGGGGACTCTAGGATTGACAGTCATGCATCTGCCCTATGACCCCACTATTTGGCAATTCCCTTGCATAGTGTAGTGGGCTTTTCTGCCTTGTGGCCTACTGCATATTATGGGGCAACCAGTATTGGACAGAGAATTCCTGTTGTCCCACATAGCTGTTCTCTGCAGGTAGCCCAGTAGCCCACTTTATTCACTTGCATACATGCAGCAGGTCCATACATGTGCTACCATAGTCTAGTACCCTATACATTTATTGTAAAGAAGAGTAAATTACCTTGTGACTGCCATAAATGAGATAACAGTGCTTCAGGGCTGACTCTATCTGATGCATGCAGTACCCAGCCAATACATGGTAAGGTACATGTTGTGTGGTGTGGCTGGCATCCTTTTTACTATGTTTGTGAGTCAAAATGAGGTGTCAGTCCCTATGACCCTAGGCTGTCTGTGCATGCGCTATGCATTGTCTCTTTGCCAAGGTGAGGGCTTACTGGGCACACCTATGTCTGCCTACTGGGACAGGCTCAGGGAGTTCCCCCTCCAAGTCCCCCTGTGGCTGTGGGGACCTTGGCACTGGTGGGGGGGCTGTGTGTCCCTTCCCCTGTGATGATCCTGCAGAAGCTGCTTCCACAGGATCATATTGTGTAGCATGGCACATACTGTGAACATTTGTGCACATGTGATTGGAGAGAACTGCAGGGCTCCAACCAGATATATCGAGGCAGTGGAACCATGCCTTGAGCAGCCCAAACACATTCTCTATGATATTCCTAGTTTGTGCGTGTGCCTCATTATGGAATTCTTCGGTAGGTGTGTGTGCATTTCTGATGAGTGTCATCATCTATTGTTCCAGTGCGTAGCCAGCATCCCCCATTAGATGGCCAGATGTCCTCCCCGGCAAACATCTGGTACAGCCATGATGCATGCCAGATATGGGAGCCATGATAACTGCAGGGCTGCTGGCACACACACTCATGATAATGCTCTGGGCATTGCACATGACCTGGCAGTTGATGGAGTGATACCCCTTGCAGTTGACATAGACTCTACCCTCCTCACTGGGCAGTGCTTTGATGTGGACATGAGGGCAGTCTATGGCACCCAGTAAATCAGGGTAGCGTGCTACCTGGTGGAAGAGACACATAGTGCTGGCCCTCTCCTCAGGGGTGCAGGGTGAATAAATGTGCTCACTGGCATGTGCTTGCGTGGCATCCAGGAACTGGAGGAGTACCATGGATGCAGATGCCTGTGAGACCTCCATTATGTCCACAGTTGATCTTTAAAAAGTACCTGCAGCTAATATTCTAAGGGCTACACATACATTTTATTTACACTGGGATGGGTTCCCCTCTGTTGGCTCTGGGTCTGACTTGAGGTTGGCAGAGCTCAGTGAGTTCTTGTAGTATGTCCCTGTCCACCCTGTAGTGCTCTACAATCTCCAGCTCATGTAGCTCCTGGAAGGTTACTTTGGGCCTGAACACTCTTCTCCTTCTCAGTCTAGGCCTGTTGTCAGCATCAGCACTGACCTCAACCTCTAGTACATACAGATGCAGCAGCAGCCCATAGCATTCTGTCAGTTAAAATTCTGAAGTGTGTATGCCAATGGTGCAGAGTATATGGGAAAAATCAGATTGAAGGGTGTATGCATACTTTATAGTGGTGTGCTACAGATGCAGCCTGTGTCATTGGCTGCCTATGATGCATTCCACCTGCCAGGTATATCATTGAGGGATTTGAATGGCCCAGTGTCAGTGGAACAGGTCTTATCAGTAATTTATACATGGTTGGCTTTTCCAGGGTATTTCCTTTTTGTTTTTTTTTTAAATTCTTTCCCTGCTATGCAGTGTGGCATGACTCACAAACCCGCAGTGCTGGTGTAAACATTGCTCAGCCGTCTGGACACACCGCCATGCATAGGCATGCTCAGCATAGCTTAAACCAGCTAAAACACGTGCCCTGCAGCTAAACAAAGCTTTAGCAGCACTAGACACACGGGGTTTATCTGCGTACACAGTGGCCCATTCTTGTTATTCAGTAGCCCCAGCTCATTTGCATACACATCTTTGCATATACTTTAGATACTTCACTATTCCAGGGCCTGCCTCCTTAGCAACCACTGAAATCTACAATTGTACATACTACATGCAGGGCACTATAATGCATTATTCTTACGTACGTCTTATTTTTAGTTTTTCAATATTTAAATTTTTTTTTGCATAACGGCATGTTTGTGCATTGCTGTGTGCTGTGCAAATGTAATATGGGTATTAAAAAATTATTTTGCATTACTTTTTGGACTCATAGGACATAGTTTTGCACATATCTGTGCCTACATTGACATTTATGACCTTCTAATTGGGCTTTTACAGCCCTGTTCAGTTTTTACTTTTTTGTACACAGATATTTTCGGTGTACAGTTCTGACACCAACACAGCTTCTGCATGGATAGCTATCAGCTTATTGAATCTCAAAATACTCTCATTTGCATGCATTTCACCTGCTTATGAGGTGATTTGCATGCCACGGACACTTCTGTGTCCGTACGTTCATGCACACCTCTCTGCTCTGCTTACTGGATTGCACAGCTGCCAGTTTCCGTGTTAGAGCTGTGCCATTCTGCCTACATGGAAAATCACTCCGTGTAGGCTTTATGGAATTCACCTTTTGTTTCTGTAGTACTTAAGTACTGTTGTAAAATAAGCACCAGTTTACTTCAGTTTACTTGTGACACACACATAAATGTACCTCTCAGCTGTACCCATTATGAAGAATATTCGTCATTTTGATTCTTAAGTTTCATTTTCCTCAATGTCTTACATTAAAAAGGTGTGCTACAAAAATTGACACTGAATGTATATAACAAATATCAATGGAAAATATTACAATCAGAATAATTCATCTGAAGTTTTTTGTATGCATAACATAGCCATATTAGCTGCAGTGTGAGCTTTGTACATAAAGTTGTTAATAAGTACATCACATTTTCCCATTTGTTCCACGCTAGGGATGCCATTCCACATTTTGGAAATAATCAATTGACACACAACCATAACTTTCAGCTGTCCCTCATTCTGAAGAACGTCCCTGAATTTGTTTCATTATTTGTGGTCTGTTCAGCATAACAT
The DNA here is from genome assembly GCF_019279795.1 of Protopterus annectens. Lineage (NCBI taxonomy): Eukaryota > Metazoa > Chordata > Ceratodontiformes > Protopteridae > Protopterus > Protopterus annectens. The sequence goes on along the minus strand of NC_056728.1, from coordinate 235,615,551 downwards.
TTGTGATTTTGTGGCAAGTAATTGAGGACTGTAGTCAGTAAATAATGACAGACATTTGAGTTTTAGACCTCATAACCCTCAGGAAATGCACACTAGTGCAAAGCCTGTTGTTTTAACAGTTTTCTAAATGTATACAAGCAATAACTAAAAACTGTTTCTGATTTTATGCCTTTGTTCCCCAGACCCCAATTTTTTTTTGCTATGTCTAGAATGCTTGCATTAAGAGGTGGAGAGGTATATTGCAAACCTTGTATTCAAATAATTTTCAGTATGGGGCACATATCTATTTTTGATTTCGGACTTTGTCAACCATTCCATTTCATTTTGTTTTAGAGCGCATACCCCACATTTTCTATTACTACTTACATTATAAGTTATAAGTACACTTTGGGCAGGCATGTTCGGCAGCTGCAGTTATTTGGTGGCTGGATAAATACTGCAGCTGAAACTTGAAAAGATTTAAGTCGAGAGCAGGAAGATTATTTGCCTAAATTGTTTTATATCAGAAGCTCAGTGTTGGACATTCCAGTCCTTTGCCAGTATGTGCTTACAAAAAAAAGCAAGCAGATACCCAAGGCACTAATTCCAACATTGTGGGAAGTGTCAAAACAAAATAGAAACATCAACACTGTTACTATCTATTTCAACAAATTAGAATACATGCTAACATGCACAACAGACCAAAACTAAGTCATCCACCAGCAGAGTTACAGGGCAAGTTTACTAATTTACTAAACTACACTTAAACTTAAATCCACATAAGCACAGGGAATGAAAAAAAATATCATCACTTGGAAATAAAACAATTAGATATTGGCTGCAGTTGTATTTAAATGGGAATACTTTTTCACTTTGCATCACCATATTTACACATACTCCTCCCTGAAGCAGTAATCTCCTTACGATAAAAGTAATGTGCTAATTGCTGCTGCGAAAAGCATTCCAGTTTGGGATGGGGAAGGGATGACTGAAAACAAAACCTCAACTTTTTTTTTTTTTTTTGCTACCCCCTGGCTGGCCACAGTGTACGCTATAGTGTACATATACATATGCCTGCCGACATCCTTGAGTAGGAAGCAGAAAGATCCTAGGTCTGACAGTATAACATCTAAAATATTACCATCACTAGCTGGATCTCTTAGAATACATAAAATTGATTTGCTAAACATAGTCAATCATTTTTCCAGTCTCCCTTTTCCCATTTTTTTTTTTTCTACAGGGAGCTGGCGTATTGAATCAACTGTTACCACCTCTCTCATCTTAGTGCCACATTCCTACCTTCTTCAACAGTTATGCCTAACTGTCACAAGTACTTTCTCATGCAATCCATGCATTTCTTGGCTGAATGTACTTGTTTCCTTCTCACTTCTTTCTGTCTCCTACTAAACAGTTTTCTGCTTTCCTGCATATCTGACTGAACTACTGTATTATTATTATTTGTAACACAGCTGACCCAGGCGGTAACTGGTTAATTTGTCAATGTCTTACTAAACCAAGTAAAGTTTCAAACTTCGCTACTCTGTCAGCCACCTCCAGTTACTCTAAAGCACTAAAGGAGATAGGTCTCTTCAACTGTATGCCGTTACACTTACAATTCTGTGTTAGTTGGGGACAGGACCCAGAGAGCAGTCTGTTGACTTTCATGACAAATGAACACTCCTATTTGGTGAATAAAAGTGCCTACTTGACCAAATCCTGGTTCTGGAAATCTGAGAAGCTGTGATGATTAAAGTGCTACAACACTGGACCAGATACGTACAAATTGCACTGATAAGTGTATTTTGGATTTGGTATCTGTTTACATATGTTGACTAGAAAGCCCCCCATTTTCAATGGAGTTGTGGACAGAATCTCCATTAAAATAATACAATAAACCGGTAAAATGTGACAGAGATGATTTTTTAAGCAGTCCTTTGTTATTCATACACTAGGGTTGTTTATTCTCTAAGTCCCCATATCAACTCAAATCTGCCTTGCATACATTAGCCAGTAAAACCCCCATCAAAATACTAGCTGACTAACCAAGTGTGGGGAGGTAAGAAACCAGCGAACCACCATAGATGGTTCAGAAAGTGTAGATTGATTTTGTTAGTGTAGCCCTCCCCCATTATTACATACAGCTTATTTTCTTAGGCTAGGTGAACTATGAGCTGTGGTCCTAACTGGGTCCCCACTCCAGGATTTAGTGTGTCAATGCCCCCGACCCACTTGTTCACCCACCCCACTTTTGCTTTAAGCTTTGGTCTCTATCAGAACTACAGAGGTGACCTACCTGCCCCAGCACATTTTCCTAGCCCCTTCTGCAAGAAAAATGTGAGCAAGCTTTGCCTCATTATTCCTTTACCTCCTCACCAGCTCCAGCAAGTGTCTAAGCTGATTATCATACCTTGATCACCGAGTCTTACTTGGGGCTTTATCCCTTTCCACTAATAGAACTGGCTTACAAATATGGCAAAGGTATTGATGAATACAGTAAAACAATGTTGTCTAAAATAACAAGTAACACATTCAATGTGACAAAGGTATGGAAGAAAAATACATCCGTTTTGAAACTGAGCGGCCGTATAGCACAAATGTAATAATCTTAATTGAAGCAGACTAAAATTGCAGAAAATATCCTTCTTCCTGTTTCTCCTAAATTGCCTTTTTCTTTCCTGTACATGTGACCAAAATGCTATAATGTTTTCCTTGACCTTCTCTGCATCTGGGACTACTTTAGCTTCTGCTCCAGCATCCTCACTTCTTTGTCTCTCACACGACATGCATCCTACTGCCATTCTTGGGCACTTCTTCTCCATTACCTCAGGCTTTCTCAGCTGATCTGTTTTCATTGCCTAATGTTCTGTACTATACAGTAGTACTGGTCTCGCCAGTGTTCGTACACCTTGCTCTACTCCTTGTTAGGCATTCTTCTGTCATACACAACCCCTGACAGTCTGTGTCAGTTGGTTGCAGCACCTTTAATTCTAGATTTGACATCTGGAGTCAGACTTCTCATCAACCACACATCCCAGATACTTGAAGCTGTTAACCTGTTTCACTATTTTCCCTTCCAACTCAAGTTTTATCTTCTTCTGATGTCCCCCTTTGCTGCCATGACCACTGCATTTTCTGTACTCGGTTTTATCCCAGGTGCCTTCAGTTTTACATTCTACCCCCTATAATGCTGAAGAGTCTGCTTGTAGGGTCACATCCTCTACATCCTGGAGCTTTGTTGATCTGTCACCTCCAACCTGTTGGCTAATATAGTTAATCACTATTATGAACAGCAGTGGGCACAGTTCTGGGCACAGATACACATCCATTCCCCCTGGGAAACCCTCTGTGAGGCAGAACGCAGTTCATACTTGTGTCATTGGATCCTTGTACACAGCTTACACTAAGTCTACCAAATTTTAGGACTGCCTAGTCAGCTTTCTTGGGATATTGTCATATGCTTTCACCAAGCCTAGGAATGCTCAGTTTCTTCATTATCCAACTTCTCCTTTATGCACTTGATACTCCTGTACTGTCCACAGTTGTGAACGTTCCCTATTTTCTTGTATACTGGCACTTTCTAATTCTCCAGTCATCTGGGATACATCTGTCTCTCCATACCTTATAAGTACCTTAAGGAGCCCTATCTCACACAACACACCCAACATCTTGATTATATTCACTGTGACTTCATCTGAACCTGCTGCTTGCTTACTTCTCTCTCCGATAGGGGATATCCTCCCCTAACAGGCAAACACTACTTACTACATTGTTTTTTTTTGTTTGTTTTTTTTTCATGTGCTTTATTTGTTCATTCAACTGAGTTTGACCCTAATATTTTGCATATTTGAAGAGGAAAGTCCCAAACTGTTTTTGAGAAGTGGGAGGAACCCCACACAGACATAAAGAGAACATGTAGACAGACAGTGATCAGAGGTCAGGATCAAACCCTTGTATGTATCATACCTTGTATGTGTGAAGCAAAGACCTTACTATTATAACTCCATGTCCTTTTCTTTACATCTATATCCTGCACTTTCTTAATCTTTTCCTAAGCAGTCATTTATAGAAAATACTGATATTTATACTGGTTTCAAACATTCGTGAAACAGTATAAAATTTATACTGTTTCACTGAATGTGTGAAACTGGCTTGAAAATAACCATCTTTTTTCTTTCAAAGGAACACTCTGTATATATGATACAGAGTGTTTCTCTGAAATAAAAAAGATTGTTATTTTCAAGCCAGTTTCTATATGATGAGAGCCGCTGTGGTACAGCGGTAGCATTGTTGCCTCACAGCAAGAGGTTCTCCTGTTCGATTCTCGACTGGAGTGCCTTCTGTGTGGAGTCTGCATGTCCTCCCCGTGGTCGAGTGGCCTCCGAAAGACATGTGTAGAATGGGCGTGCCTTAGTTGAAAGTTGGGCGTCAAGCTGGCACCCTTAAAAAATCCACTGCCAATCATTAGCGGACCGGAGTTCCACTGTGGCGACCCCTAACCGGGAAAAGCCGAAAAGACAAACAAACTCTGTATATATGATATTGATACAACCATGACATATACTTTTAGAAAATATTGTATTTATTTTGTGCAGTGAAATATGTATTTTACAACCATAGCATATACTTTTAAAAATATTGTATTTATTTTGTGCAATGAAATGTGCATTTTTTACTATAGTTGCTGACTTTTTTTCAGAATCATTGTTTACTGGTTGGAGTTGTTTTTGTCACTAACCCAGCATTTGAGTTTGAGACTCCTGTCATAGTAAGACCAAAAAGGTCAATGTAAGGCCATCCCAGTGGATTACAACTACAGCTTGTAAAGCAGCTTGGCAAGCATAACTGTTTGCATTCAGACTTTGTACAATGTAGCTCAGGAATCATTGCAAAAAGCTGACTTAAACACTAAAGCATTATTCTTAAAACAAAGACAACCTGTCTTACTAGATGACACCAGAGGGTTCTAGAAAGAAATCAACAGCCTAGTGGGAAGGACAAAACAGACTCACAGCATTAATCTCCTGAATACCACTAAGGAGTTTGTCTCTGAATCTAAAAAACTCTCAGAAACCTTTGTAACATTTTTTGCAGCACAACCCAGTTCAGGAATGTAATGCCTTATGCAAGCTCTTAACTCATCAATAGAAAGCATTTTTGGCTTCACCCGGAAGGTTTTTTTTTTAACAGTGTCTGTTTATCTAAAGTAAATCACTTTCTTAATCACATCAAACTATGGTCAAGCTGGCAAAGACTGTAGTAGTCCAAAGTTTATCAAAGTGTGTGAGTACACATTCATTGCTGAGGCTTTAAAACACATTATCAACTCCTTCATTGCATCTGGAATCTTTTCTGAGCTGTGGAAAACTACATGTATCATGCCCCTTGTAAAACAAAAAGGATCTAAATTAAGTGACAAATCCCACAGACCTGATGTGTTTCTTTCATTGGTAACCAAAATTCTTGAAATGTCTGTGGCAGGGCAGGTCAAAGCCCATAGGAAGGCTTAGAAACTGCTGCATGATGAACAACATAGTTTCAGAAAGACACATGACATTCACCAATAGTATCTTTTGAGGAATGAGGCTAGGTAAATTCACAGGCACAGTATTTGGGATCTTCTCAAAGCCTCTGACTTAATTAATTGTGCAAGATTGTTAAGGCTATCACTATGCAGGCTGCAGTAAGGCGATGCTAAAACATTTCACAGAATACATACTTCTGATTTATCTTTAAATATCCATTCATTCTTCAGCATCTGTTTAATCAAGTCCTGGGTCACACAGGAGTTGCAACCTATCCCAGTACTCAGAGGGTGCAAGGAAAGAAACTTATTCTGGGTAGGGATACCAGCCTGTCTTGCATCTCTCATGCACACACAAACACGACTCCTTATTGGAGGTGTGAGGTCTGCAATTACAAGTCACATAACTATAAAAGACACCATCCCTCTTACTTACTTTTAGTTACCCACATGTACACTTTGCAGTGAGGGGAATACTTTAAGGTACAGCTGACTCAGTGTGTGCCTGTAATATATATTTTCACGTCTCACTGTTCCAAGGATCATATCACAGTCCTTAGAATTTCTACAGGAACTCATCACTCACATTTATGGACAGTTTGAAATATTTTTAATTTAGCTACTGCATGCATTTTGAAAGTGGGAGGAAACCACAGCACTTCAGAAAAACCCATGGAGACACAAGCGGGACATGCAGATTCCACACACAAGGCACCCCAGCCAAGAAATGAATCACAGAATCAACTATCATGAGGCAACAATACTGTCTGGATATCATGCAATTCATCATAAGATATAAAACTAAACAATAATTTAACACTGACATACTGCAGTTTACAGCACCTGGGACTGCAAATCAATGGGAAAGATGGTTACCATGCTGGTGCACAGAAATAAACTGGCATAGTTAACATCTAGTAAAGTGGCTCTCCATTGGATAGGCACTTGTCTTAAAACAGTTCAGAATTACATCCAAAAGTGATCTTCCCTAATCTGCTACATAAGACTATAAAGAAGACTAATGCAGCTTTTTCATATGGTAGAGTTAAAATGTACTAACAAAAGAGGCAAAACAGGAGTGCTAAAAAGAGGGCATAATCCCAGCTCTAGCATATATTCATTCTACAATGATTACAAGCATTTTACAGAGTTTGCTAAATGTGCAAAACAAAATCTGCAGAGTCAAGATGGGTACAGAGAAGAAACAGCCTCACTATTTCATTGTTAACATTGCAGGCTGGTACCCCATAACCTTTAGTGCCAAACTCTTTATTGGTGTACTGATTTACAAACAGATTAATTCAAATTGCTGCAGGTCACTACTTAGTAAACTCAGAACTAGCACAAAATTACTGAGGTCAAGTGCATCTGCCCATAATTCACTATTAATTCCATATCTTGTACAGCCTGAGCTTTTTCAATTCTGTGCTCAAGGGTGTGGAACTCTTTCACATACTGAATAAGGAAATTCCTACTATAAACTCATTTGGTAAAGTCTTAAAGAACTACTTCATGTTGAAGTAGAATTCAAATGTAATAATACAGACAATTTTTTAACAAAAAACATCTTTATTAAATATATTACATATGACAAAGACAATCTTGCATTTATATAAATAAAAACAAACCATACTGACATATTTCTAGTTGCAAATATTATACACCACAAACCATATTGACATATTTTAGCTCCAGACATTATACATCACTTACAATCTCTCCAGTCATTGTCAAACACTGCACAGCTCATTCAAATCCTGCCTTCTTTTAAACGTCATTCCTCCTCTGCATATATTGTTCCTACTGTTCCCATTTTTTAGTATGCAATTTGCTCCTCCCTTTTTATAAAGATCCCAATTCCATTTTGTTTTTATTTTACTATGTTCACTACTTCTAGTACAGTTAGTTTAGACTTTGATTTCCATTTTGTAGTAATTGTTTTTTTGGCAGCCACCATAATTAGACTCAGCAAGCCCTTACTGTGTCTAAGCAAATAATTTCTTAGTTACATCAATTCGCTCACCCAGTATCTTTGACAGAGTAGTCTGCAAGGAATCTTTAAAGTCTGCCAACTCATTACACTCCCAGAACATATGTTCCCAGTTACCTATTTTTTCCCCATCACACCTTCAACATTTGCTGTGTACCTGAGAAAAAGATATTTGGAGTCTGCTTGGAGTACAAACACTTCCAAGCAAAGATTCTAAATTCTCTAGACTTTCTGGTATATCTGGGAGATAAGCATATGTCCTCCATTGTTTCTTTGTGAATTGCTTATCCAGTGTCTTGTCCCAGTCCTTTTTAACTTCCTCTGATTGATTCTTATATTTATATACTGTAGTAATTATTCCTTGTTTAACAGCAACTTCTGTTCTACATTCTACTAAAAACTCTACCACTGTTGGTCTTTCACTTAGGATCCCTCTATTTCTTTCTCTCTGCCTATACTCTGATATCAGTCCTTGATAGGGAAGGCAATCTCTAGCCTGCAGTCCAAATAAATTCATGGCCTCTTCCCATTCCCTCTCTAATTATTTGCTCCCAATACCTTTGTTATTTTGCCAGTTTTCTCCAATAAACTCCTGCCCCCTCTTGCCTATTCGCTGTAGACTTAATTGGAGTAATCCTTATTGGCAGAATCTCCTTTCTCCATTTCTGTGTTGGCTTAGTTCTTGGAATACTTTCTGCTAGTTTATGAATATAATATTCTGTATGGTTATTGTTATTCTCCTTAAGGATCTGAATCCAAAATCCCAGACTCTCCTTGTTTCTTGAGCCCCCCCCCCATTTCATCATCATCCCTTTCCACTTTGAATTATACCTTTCTGCTTGTGCTATGTATATGAGTCTTAACTGTGTAGCTCTGAAATACACCTTCAAATCGGGTAATCCCAAACTGCCTCTTTCCATTGGAAGAATCAACTTATCCCACTTGACTCTTGCCATCTTCCCCTCCCGGATAAAATCCTTCAGATCTTTATTAATTGCTATCCACAACTTTCCTTTTGGTTAATAAAAATATACCTGACCTATGTATAAAACTAACGCGACTAAAACATTTTAACTGTTTGTATCTTGCTATCCATATCCATATAACAGAGCACACCAGAATCCTTTTTAATCCATACTCCTAAGTACTTAATTTTATCATGTCCCCATAAATATGGTTATTGCTGAACCAATTCATGTATGGGTACATAATTTACAGCTTTTGCTTTTATTTTGTCTTCATTAATTTTGTGTCCCAAAAAGATATGAAACTGCCTCAAAATGTTCAACAACACTGAAATGCCCTTTTCTATTTTTAATCAGGTATAAAATAATATCATCTGCAAAAAAAGACAGCTTTTCTTGATGACCATACCAATTATATCCTTGCATTTGAGTCCCTTATTTTCTTTGCCAATGGTTATAAATATAATGCAAATAATAAAGGTGAAAGAAGACACCCCTGCCTGGTACCTATTCCCAAACATAAATTATCAGAGAGGAACCCACCCACTTTAATTTTTGCCTCCAGTCCCTCATGTACCCTCCTAATCATAGCATTATAATTTTATCAGGAAATGCAAATGCTTCCATTCATAAACTTCCAGTTTACTCTGCCAAATACTTTATCCGCATCAAGACCCACCAATGACAGTGGTATTTTCTTACATTCTGCTTCCCTCTGGATCATCAGTGTTCTGTTAATGTTGTCAAATGGTTGTCTCCCCTCCACAAAACCAAACCACACTGATCCATATCTATCAATTTTGGCATTATCTTTGCCATTATTTCTGCCATTATAAATATAAACACTTTATAATCATGGCTTAGGATTGAAATGGGCCTGTATGAAGCTGGATCTGATGGTTCATTACTCTCTTTAGGTATTACAGCCACCACTGCTTTCTTCCAGGATGTAAGTGCTTTTCCTCCTCTTAAAATACTGTTAAACCTTTCCAGATCTTTAGCAGTTTTTATCTTCCTAGCTTCCAAATTTCTACAGGAATACTGTCTATTTCTGGGGACTTTCCTGTGGATTGGAGTTATAGATCACCATTTTTATCTTATCTTCTCCTAGCCTGTTAGTAAATGAGCCTCATCCACCTCTAACCTTGGCATATTTAATTCTTCCATAAAAATTTCCATTTGTACATTTTATTGATGTTCCTATTTATCTGCTTTATATAGACGTTTATAAAATTTCCAAAATATTTTTAATACCATTACAGGATCTATTATTATCTTTGTTGTTATAGGCTCCCTAAGCTTGGTGACAACCCTTTTTACTTTCTGTTGTCTGAGTCGTCATGATAAAAGTTTTTGTGCTCTGGAGTTATTATCAAAAAACAGTTGCTTAAAGCAATCTTTCTAAATTCATGCATATTATCTAGGTAATCCCTTATTTTCTGTCTGGCATCCTGCAATTGCTTCTCTTCTTGTTCTATGAGATTCCTCCTATTCTGCAATACTTTAACATTTGTCAGTTCTTCTAAATAATTCTTGTTACTTCCTAACTATATCTCTATTTCCTTTATTTCCACTTTATTAAACTCTACTTTAATTTTTCCCACTCCAGTGCTATATTTTCAGAAGAAATTTATATCTTCTCTAATATCGCCCACATAATTTCCACTACCCATTTCTTAAATTCCTCTCTTTTCAACAGATAGGTGGGAAAGTGCCAATGTCTCATTTTTATTTCATTACCCTATGTTTTTATTTTAGTTATTATTGCTGGGTGATCTGAAATAGTTATTGGATGCATATCAAAACTTTCAATTAAATGCACATGTTCCTGTGAAGTGGAAGTTCTGTCTAACCTAGCTCATTTTTTTTTATCTTGGAGAATAATATGTAAATTCCCTCTGAACTCCCAACTACTGAATTCACATCTTCTATGCCAAATATTTTCATACATGTCTTCAAAAATATACCCTCTGTTGTTATATTTTCCCTTCTGCCCCCCCCAGACAGATCTTCACTGCAAATCAAATTGCATTCCCACTTATAAGCAATAATCCCTGCTAAAAGCTGATTATTTCTCCCAGAATTTTCTAAACCTCCATTATAGCAGTTTTAAGTGGAATATAAACAGATGTCAGTGTAATCTTCCTACCTTGCCAGTAGCCCCTTATTATTGCAAATCTACCATTATTATATTTTTCTCCTCTTCTGTCACTATTTGAACTCCTCTTGCAATTAATATAAGTACTCATCTTTTACTTTATCCCAGGTATTCTGATGAAAACCATCCCGAAAACCTTTCTTTATCAAATTCTTTCCAAATGTGTCTCCTAGAGCATAACTATTTGTACTCTATAGTTTTAATATAGTTCACTACTCTTTCTTTTTTGTATATATCTGTTAGACCATTTACATTTAAAGACAATACAGAAAGCATCATTATGTTAAAATGTATTATTTCTTCCTTTTATGTGCAACATATTTTTGTTAAGTATCTAGTTCCAGCTTTTCTATTACATGCATAGACTAATGTTTGGCAGGTTGATCTTTTATACAGTTGTTTCTTGTCACATCCATTTGATCATATGTCACATCTTAAAAACCTTTTTGTTTTGTTGAAAGTCCTCAAGAACAAAAAAAAAAACAAATACACACCCAATACACCCATAAAACCTATTAACTTAATACTAACACACAAAACTATGTACATCTTCAAATATTGAAGTTTAACCTCCTAATAGGAACAATTGCCCCAAACAGCCACACTCATAGACTTAGGTTAACCTAAAAGGAAGGTTATCCATGCTATGTTGCATAGTACAGCCTGTGCTTCTATTGAGTGCTCTCTGGCTTAGTGTTATATTTATTGCTATCCTAGAATGGGAAAACACTTGAATGAGGTCAGAAAACATTATCTCCTAGCCATTGAAAGAAAGCCAATGAAAGAAAGAAGTATTCTCTTTATATTGCTCTTTATCAGATTGTCTCCTTGCAGACATGAGAACCAGATAGTGAGTTGCTTCTACAAACATTTACTATTTATTTGCTTTCTGTTAAAACTCATGACTAGATCAAGTCACTGGCCTTAATTCAATCATTCCCCTATGCAAGAATGAGAAAAAAAACATCAATTATTCTTGTGTCATGCTCTTTTAACCAGGCTTTTTTTCTTTTTTATGTTGCAGCTCCTACATTTCTTAAAACTGAACAAGGAAAAAAAAGAGAAGGAACAAAAAACAGGGGTACCTCTTTACTTAATACCTACATATTCCCCACACTTGAAAATAACTGATTAATGACATGAAGTATGGCATATGCTTTAGAGTCCCCATATCAAGTTTAACAAAGTCAGAAAAAGTCCAGTATTTCCATGTTTTTTTTTGTTCTATGTTTTGTATGTATAATTAATGCTTTGTAATCCCACATTTGTCATTTTTCACATTGCTGGTTCTATTCCTGTTTATCTCCATCTCCCAAATCCATTCTCTGCTTCATTTACAACATACTCTTAGTTCTTCTAGTCAACCCTTGTGCTTTTTTCTGCCTCTGAAGGTTTCACCGGTGCAGTCCATCTGTGGTCTTTATTACCTGAAGAACAAGAAGCAGGATCTCCTTTTGTTTCAAAGCTCACATTTTGTTGGACAAACTTTTGTATTTCCTCCTTAGAATGTCCTGCATAAAAAAATGATTTCGTCCTTCCAGGAAAGAATAGTCTGAAGATAGCTGGGTACAGCAGTTTGAATCTCACACCTGCTTCTCAACATTCCCTGATTAGCGGAATAAATTTACTGTACACCAAGCAGAAGAGGAGTACGTATTTTCAACAAACACTCTACTGTCTCACACTTTTAATACTTGGCCCTTCTGCCACAGTTTTGTCAGAATCAACTCCTGCTGCTGGTAGGATTGCATCTTTACTATTAAAGGTCTAGGTTGCTTTCTCATGGTCAGGTTTGGGGCATACATAGGATGGGCCCTTTCAATTAACAAATGTGGAATACCAGTCCAGTTGCTTATTTATGCTTTCATAAAATTAATACAGTCTGTTCCACCCAGCTTCTCTAGTACAGTAGAAAATTTCAAGTTTTTCCTACGTGCTCTGTCCTCTAATTATATTATTTTTTAAACATCTCTTCTTGAACAGTCTTATATTCAACCAGCCTTTTCTTTATTTCAACCTCTGATTTTTGCAGTTTTATCACCTCATCTGAATATATTTTTAAAGTTCTTTCCATTTTTTCCAACCTTTTGTTATTTGAGTCTATATAGTCCAGTGTTTCATTTATTTTAATCAGCTCTGAGCACATTTGACTTATTTGTTTTCCTCTAGGTAACTAGAAGTCATGTTTTGCACCAAAGCTGGAGCTTGCACGGCTTTTTTCTGAACAGCTGCAGAATTCTTCTCAGTCAGTGTTTTTTCTTCACCTTTTGTGATTGATTTTCTTTCAGGTTCTCTGAATTTCGTTTTTGCTGACACCTAGGCAGTGCACTTGCTAGCCAGTTACTGAAATTTACAGAAAAATACAAGTTTACTAGCTCTCTCTTCTGAGTTTTTTGTTTTCACATTGGATGAGTTGAAATAAAGCTGTCACTCAATGTATAGGCATCTTAGAAGTCCAACACAGACAATGTTTGTCCAGAAAAAGGACCCTGGAATATACCTCTCAATCTCTGAATGCAAGAATTCTGGACAAAGCCCATGATAATGGGGAAACAAATGTCCAAAATCAGGGACAGACTTTATATGTATAACCAAAAAAAGTTGGAACGGTAGAAGCACAAATGAAACTAGTAATCACAAAGAAATGCCTCTGCTATGGTACCCAAAGACATCACAGAACTCTCATAGGAAAAGGTTTACTTTTTCCTCTGAGTGTTTTGTGACATCTTTGGGTGCTGTAGCAGAGGCATTTCTTTGTGGCTACAGATTTTAAATATTGCATTTATAAACTCAGGAAGTTACTAGAATAACACATTTTGCTTTAGCATACATTTTCTGAAGGATATGAAGACTGAAACCAAATATCTGTCATTATTTAAAGACTTCAGTCCTCAAGGATTTGCCAGAAAACTACACATTTAATGATTAACAGAGCAAAAAATATAAGGCAAAAATCAGGGCACTCTGTGAAATTCTGGACAGTGATGGGTACACATTGGAGTTATTACTATGAAAACCTCAATTATCAAGCTGAAAGTGAAAAAGCAGCAGGAAAGGTAAAACAATTCATCAGTAGCTATTTAGGGGTATAATCTACACACAAGGATGTGATAGTGCCCATTTATCAGGCACAGATTCAATAATTTTGGATTGCTGTAAATAGTTCTAGAGGACTTATCATAGAGCTAGGAAAGAAGAGGTTACAGAACTGGAAAGGGAACCAAATAAAGCAACTAAGAGGGTGAGAAGAATGGGAGGGTTTGACGAGGAGACACAATTGGTGCTCTGTCCTTTTTTTCACTGAAAAAGAAGAGCGATGGAGCATGTTATGTTTATATAAGACACCAAGGAGTAAAGGTGGTAGGATTACACTGGCAGGAAGAAGGGTGAAGAAAGAACAGACATGACTGGAAGGTCAAGGAAACTCAAACTGATCTTAATATAAAGAAGTATTTTTTCATTTAGAGCCTGATTGATTAAACAAATTTCAGCAATGTGTGGTACGTGTTAAGACAGTTAAGTCCTTTAAAGCAGCATAAATGTCCAGGAGGTATGGGATGGAGGAGAGACCCCACAAGGAAAAGTAGAAACAAATGGAAAGCCACAAGTGTTACTGAGAGGAGGGAGGGAAAGTTATATGAACTGAATTTGGAATTACATTGCTTACACTGTATTTCTTAGAGACTAGGAGAAAAAGAGATGGGGTATATGATGTGTGAGTACAGGATGTTACACAGGAAAATTAAAGGGATGAGACTGAGAGAAATGAAAGGGAGGAAGAACCATAAGATGCACTTATAGAGGGGATTCACGGTAACATGGATTTAAGATTTTTTTTCCCCACATAGATTTATTTTTATTTATTGTCATTTGTTAACTGGGTTGGTTCAACTGAGCTAAAGGCCCATTTTCAGTGGAGACCCGAGGAGAAAAGCTCCAATTGCAAATTACAGTCATACACAAAGTAATTCAGTCATATAAAAAAGAAATTAACGTTTATACAACAAAGATAATAATACAATTAAAGTTGTTTTGTACAGGTTTTTGTAAAAAAAAAATGAAGTGTACTTTATCAACAAGATGGAGGGGCAGTTAGGGGAAGAACAACGGAGTTATTTACACTTAGAGGGAGCTGTGGAAGTTTTTCCATGGAAGAGGGGTAAGAAGAGAAGAAAGGGAAAAAGATGGTATATAAAAGGAATAGGTTTTAAGAGTTCAGGTTGGAGCTAGACAGGGGCAGGACCAGGTGTTCTGTAGGTAGTGCTTAAGTGCTAGTTTGAATTGTGATTTATGGGGAATACTTCTTATATTGTAAGGAAGAGAGTTCCAGGAGTGAGCAACTGAGAATTTATATAATGACTTGCCAATGTTTTTAGCTGGTTTGTATATGTCTAGCAGATGGTTATCTGATGAACGGAGTTGTCGTTGGGGGTTATATTGTGATACAATATTAGAGACTGACGGGCAGAATGTAGGGTTGTAAAGAATTGAGTGGATTATAGCCGGTTGTGGAAGGAGAAGTCGATTTGTGAATTCTGGCCATTGTAAAGATGTAAGAGCATGGCAGTGATGGGATTTATAGGAGATATTAGCGGCAAATCTAGCTATTTTATTGTAGGTTTGTCCTAGTTTGCTGAAAGAAGAGAAGACTGAAGGTTAGTGAGGACTGGGGCTGTATATAGTAGACGGGGTATGAGGAGCTAGAAAGAAATTTGTGATTTCGGTATAGTAGGCCAAGTTTTTGGTGAGTTTTTTAATGCATAAATTGATATGTATGTTGAATTTTAATTCGTTTTTGATGGTAACACCAAGTGACTTGGTATGTGGTTTGGGTTTGAGGATGGGTGTTGTTGAGGGAGGTAATGGTGAAGGAGGATTTATGTTGTGCAAGTTTTTTTGGAAAAAATAACATGAGTTTAGTTTTTTGGGGGTTTAATATTAATTGGCTGTCAGTGAGCCAGGTCTCTATGGAAGTGAAAGTATCTTGGGTATGTGAAAGAAGTTCAGGGATGGTGTTGGCTGTGGTTATGAGGGTGGAGTCATCAGCATATTGTAAAAGGGTTGAGAGGTTAGTAGCAGAGTGTAAGTTATTAGTAAAAATTTTTAACAAGAGGGGACCCAGGATAGAGCCTTGGGGAACTCCGGTGTTGATGGGCAGAAAAGGAGAGTTGGTGGTTTGCCAGAGATTGAAGTCTGTTAGATAAATAACTAGAGAACCAGGATATGGAGAGGGGGGAGAGGTGAAGGTCTGAATGTTTAGTTAACAGTTTAGAGTGAAAGACTGTATTGAAAGCTTTGGAGAGATCAAGAAATAGATAGGAGAGAAGTAGGTTTTTATCACGGGCTTCTGCCACTGTTTGAGTGAATGAGAGAAGTGCAGTAGATGTGCTGTGGTGAGGTCTAAAGCCATGTTCGGAGTGATTTAGGAGATTATTTTCAAGCAAGTATTTGAATAGCTGGGAGTGAATGCATTTTTCAAGTATCTTGGATAGTGGGGATAGTATAGCTATGGGACAATAGTTTGAGGGGTTAGTGGAGTTACCTTCCTTGTGGAGTGGGATTGTGTAAAATGATTTCCATATGTTGAGGACAAGAGCCTTGGTAATAGAGCAATTTATAAGGATAGAAATAGGGAAGGCAACAGAGCTGGCAGCAATTTTAAGAAAGTGGAGGAGGATTGTCAACAGAGGGAGAGCAAAGTTTGAGTTTGTTCAATTGAGATTTGATAAAGGAAATGGGAACAGGATGAAAGGAGAAAGTGTTAGAGGAAGCAGGTCTGTGAGGTAGGAGCAGAGAAGGGGTGGGACAGTGTTGAGTTTGTCCTTGAATTGTGTCTATGAAATACTTATTTAATAGGGTAGCAGTTTTTGTGGCAGCATTGTAAGAGAAGTAGTTTGGGGTAGGAGAGGTACTAGGGTGGAGAATCTTATTGACAGTGGACCAAATTTTTTTGGGGTTAGTATGAGGGCTGCAGTGTTTGGAGATGAAGAATGATTTTTTATCTTTGATGATAAGTTTTTTACATGTATTTCTAAGTTCTTTGTAACATTGCTGTATGGTCGGAGTTTTATTTTTTAACCAGGTTTTCCAAGCAATATCCCTGTGCCACATAGTTGAGTGTGTTTGCCTAGTGAGCCAGGGAGCACAATTTGGTTTAACCCGGACTTTTTTGGATGGGGCCATGCTGTTCAGGATATCTAGGAATATATTGTTGAATGCAGTAACAGCATTAATGAGGGGGTGATTATAGAGGAAGGTCCAGTTTATGTTGGACAGTGTGGAGTTGAATATGTCTGGGTCAAATTGAGCAAGGTTATGATGTTCTCTGTAGAGGTGTTCTTTGGGTGTCCATTGAAAGTATCTACGGATATAGGTGGGAGAGTAATCGCTCAGGGAATTGTAAAGTATGCTGGGGTTGTGATAGACAGAAGGATCAGAAATAAGGATACAGTCTAGGATGGAGCCAGTGGTGGAGTTCTTGTTAGATCTGGTAGGGGAAGATATGAGTTGTTGGAAGCCATATAGATTGATAGCATGAGTAGAGGAATGGGAGGAGAGAGAAGAGCAATCAGTATTAACGTCATGAAGTATAATGGTTTCATATGGAATGTTTAGGGTGAACCATGATAGAAAGTTTTCTAGAAGAGGGATGTTGTCGTCTGAGGGGATGTAGATGGATATGATGGCAAATTTTTTATGGGAGTTGAGGTGGCAGTTAGCAATGAGAATTTCTGCAGGAGCAAAGGTATGTAGGGGGTAGAGAGTGGAGAGATATTAAGTTGGTTAGAGTGGAGGATGGCAACACTTCCACCCCTTTTGTTTGTTCTGTCAGCCCGATAAATATTGTAGCCTGGGGGTAAGATTTCAGATTTAGCAATATGAAGCTTTAACCAGGTTTCAGAGAGGGTTAAAATATGGGCGGAGTTATTGTGGATCCAAGCATGAAGTTCTGTAGCTTTGTTTACCATGCTATGGATGTCCAGTGAGAACACTGTAAGGAATTTAGGGGGATGAGTATGAGTTTGGGGAGAAAAGTGAGTGGGTGAGGAGTTGGGAGAATGTAGGTTATGTGTAGAGATAGTTGGGCCAGGGTTAGGATGTATGTCTCCTGACAAGAGAATAGTGTGACAGAAAGAGAGTAAGAGGGAGATAAGGTCTGTAGTAGGGGAAGGTTGAGCTTTAGTGCCGTAGGAAAGAGATACATTTGGTTACATTTTTCATAGTAAAGAGGTTAGAGGGGAGTATAGGAAAAAGGTTAGGAGAGCTTTGTAGTGTGTGAGGGATATTATGTGAGTAGTGACAGTCTAAGAGAGTAGGTG
The DNA here is from genome assembly GCF_019279795.1 of Protopterus annectens. NCBI lineage: Eukaryota > Metazoa > Chordata > Ceratodontiformes > Protopteridae > Protopterus > Protopterus annectens. Next base: position 235,597,619 of record NC_056728.1, on the reverse strand, counting down.
CAGGAGTTGGGTATTGAAGTGATGTGTGGTATGAGGTGATCTGAGCAAGGATAAGGGGGATAGAAAGGAAGTGAGGACTCATATTGAGTAGCGTGTTAGGTGAAAGTTAACGAGGAAAGGAGAAGAGGACCCTTGGAATAAACTGCCTGAGAATGTGTGTGTGGGGTAAATCTGAAATACAAAGGGGTCTTCAAGAGAGCTTGGGACAGTTATAAGAGGTTGGGCATCTCAATGTGACAGGAGAAAGCAGCTAAGTTATATCTGAGAAGTACTATAAAATGCCAAACTGTCTTCATTTTCTGTCATATTATGTAATGTAAGGGGAGAGTGCACCTGTGTTATGATAGTTTTAACACTAAACAGAGTAGAACCTGCAGGTGAGCTCATATGATGTAGTGCTGTGTGAGTACCTCACACAACTGTATCCCACTACCACTCCTCATCATGAAGGACGACAGAGTTAACATTAGAAGCTATTAAGCATCATCATCATCATCATCATCATGCAGTCCTGGCTTTAGTTCTGTCAATCTCCATTTACTAACTGTTTGACTGTGATTAAATTGACTGTGGAACTGCTCTTGATTATGGTAGGGTCAGTAGTTTGAAGCTGCAGTTACACCACAGAGCTGTCTATGTATGTATGTATGTATGTATGTATGTACCTATCCATAAGAGATTTCACCTGAAAAGAGGCCATGTAAAATCCACTTATACACACATTACACTGCAGTTATGTATTAACTGTTTGGGCCTGCTTTTCACATTGTAAGCCCTAGCATTTCATATGCTTATTAAACCACATATTTTATTTATATGGGCTGCACAGTGATACAGTCATTGGAACTGCTGCCTCAAGCTTCAGGGTCAGGAGTTTAGTCGTGATTTTCTAACGCTGTCTATGTAGAATATGTATGTTCTCAATGTGTTGCATGTATTTGTCCCCCAGGTACTTTGGTTTCCTTCCACCCTCCAGAAATATTCTAGTTGACTTTCTACTTTGAATGGTCTACATGTGTTGTATTTGCTTTGGTTGGCTAGAGGTTGGCTGAGAAAGGTCCATAAAAGACAGTTTACTGACCTGGTTAACAAATAGATAAATAAGTTAAATAAACTTAGTCCTCCTTTTTTTCTGGCTTTTTAAAGTAATGTCCAGGTTATGGCATGGTTATCATGGAATGGCTATTACAAAATGCATGCCACTCACAATACTAATAATTTTCCTGGGACTTCTATTAGGGGTGTAGGACTAATTAACACTTTCCATTAGCCATAACTACTCTAGAAAGTAAATGCAAATATTCTATTCAAAACATAACAAGCAATAGAGGAATGTGGTGCTGGTAAACCTTTGAACTGCATTAATCTGATCTATGTCGATCCCCAAGCACATACTAGAGAAAAAAGATGATAAGAATTACTGACGTGCCACACCTGCCTGGAGAATTAAGACGATGCCTTTTGTAGTGAAAGAGCTTTCTAACTACCACCCTCACGACAACTTTAATCATCAAATGAACATGGAGAACTGCATCTTGGACAACCACTAAGGCTGAGCTGGTTAAGGTAAATTCTAAACACCTTACAGAATTCATAGATCAATGCTGTGGCAGGGCAAGGGAAATGAAGTTCATCCTCAAATAAGACCCCAACTAAAGTCAAAAATTGACGTGCAATGTTTCAGACATGGAGCATCATTTGAGTGCATCTGAAGGCAAACTAGAACAGCCAGAGGTGATATTAATACATCTGAAAGACAGGGTGCATTGTAATAAACTCTGCATCACTGACCTACCCAAAGTTGAAAGATAGGACTTCAGGGCATTAATGCAGAAATGACTGGCTGAGTGGACTGACAGTACCCATGAAAGGCTTCTGATATAAAAATAGTACTGTCTGTTCCTGCAGCTGGCCAAAGAACCTCTGTGTTCTGCAGGTGGTAAAAGCAGTACATGTGCCCCCCATGAGTCAGCCTGCAGCACAGTAATATAGTAAGGTTTGACCCAGCATCAGTAGAATAATAATGTATCTGAACTAGACTAGTGGTACTCTTTGCCTTTTCTACATTAAAAAGGAGCCAATAAAAAAAGTAATTCTTCAGCAAGGGCTGCCTAAGCACAATGACTGGACTCTAATCGATGCATCGTGTGTTTTTTAGACACGGCAGTAAGAGACTTTGTTGTTGGACATTTATATTGTTTGCATGTCCTTTTCATCCTGGCATGATATGTTAGTGTTTTTATTCTGATTAGGACTGCTTTTTACTTTGAACTTTTCCACACACACACTGAGTCTGTGGAAGTGGAGGCAATGCAGTGCATTACCTGTGGGGTATTGGCTCAGCATTATGCTTGTCTTGCTTGGGGTATGCATGATCTGTCGAGTACTGGCTGACATTATATTGGTCCTGCTTGGGTTATTCATGTCATGTGTGGTATTGGCTTGGCATTATGCTGGTCCTGTTTGGGAAATGCATGTTCTGTGGGGTATTGCCTTGGCACTACATTGATTCTGTTTGAGCTATGCATGGCCTGTGGGATATTGTCTTGGCATTATCTTGGCTCTACTCTGGGTATACATAGTCTTTGAGGTATTGGCCCAGCATTATGCTGGTCCTACTTGGGGTATGCATGGCCTGTGGAGGAGGAAGCTACTACATGACAGAGCAAAATCCCTAAAAGGGAAGGCATCTCTGATCAGTACTAGCAAAAAACTACGATCACTCATAAAATCATCCAAGGCCAACTTTGAGATAAAAATCGCAAAAGACACAAAAGACAATCACAAGGCCTTCTTTAGCTATGTTAGAAACCTGGGTGGAAACTCCCAGATATGCTCAGAGTTAGTCCAAAATGACACAAAATACACTGAACCCACTGACATTGCCAACATTCTGGCAGACAGGTTCAGTGCAAATTTCTCCTCCCCCCCAAAAGGAGAAATAACTATCCCAGCAGAGTGTAGCCTCCCTAACATCTTAGATGCCCAGGTGAGAGCTGCCCTCTCTAAAGCTAAAAACACAGCATCAATGGGACCGGATGGTGTCCCGGGCTGTGTGCTACATGAACTCCAAGAGGAACTAAACCCACACATAAGGCTGCTATTTAATCTTAGCCTTACTACAGGATACGTAACCAAAGAGTGGCGTACGGCAACAGTGGTCCCACTTCACAAAGGCGGTGCTTCTACGGACCCTGGAAATTACCGCCCCATAAGCTTGACGAGCCTGGTCTGCAAAGCTATGGAGAGGATCATTATGGAACTCATAAACAAAGACATTGGGGACCTACAGACATTGGATCCTACCCAATTTGGCTTTGTCAAGGGCAGATCCTGCCTTTTGAACCTGGTTGACTTTTCTGAAACAGTCACTAAGGCCATTGATGAGGGTAAGGCAGTTCACACAGCCTACCTTGACCTTGCAAAAGCCTTTGACACAATACCCCACTCAGGCATCATAGACAAACTCACCAGCTTAAATGTAAACCCATATGTCACAAGATGGGTTGCAAACTGGCTCAAGGACAGAACCCACAGGGTCAGAGTTGCTGGAGCTATGCCAGACTCTAAGCCAGTCACAAGCGGTGTCCCACAGGGCTCAGTCCTGGGACCCCCCTTGTTCGGCATTTATTTTTCTGAGGTACAAGCAAACATAGGAGGATTGTGGCTGACAAAGTTCGCAGATGACTGCAAACTGGGCGCCATAATTGATACTCCAGCGGACACAAACATCCTTCAGAGAGGCCTCATAGAAATGGATAATTGGTGCCAGAGCCATGGCCTTAAGCTGAACGCCAAAAAATGCATAGTCATACCCTTTGGAAAAAACAAGGTACCGACAAATTACCACATAGGTGGTAATCCATTAAGTATGGAAGAGATAATCAGGGACCTAGGGACCCAGGTTAACAGTAACCTCTCATTTGACACTCACATTGCCAAAGTGGTTAGGAAGACCTTCTATACTGCCCACCTTATCATGAAGGGTTTCACATCTAGATCAAGAGAGGTCATTGTGCCCCTGTACTCTTCTCTTATCAGGCCAATGATTGAGTACAATGCCCCATTTGGGATGTATCTCACCCGACACCTGCAGCAGTTGGAAAGACCCCAAAAGTTCCTCACCAAGAGGATAAAGGGTCTTAAACATATGTCATATGCTGCCCGACTGAAAAAACTCCAGCTCTATTCAGTCGCATACCGCCTACTCAGAGGTGATCTGTGCCTGACATACAAGACCATGTCCAATCCTGAATTAATGGACATGCTCCACCTCAGAAAATCCAAATCCATCAGAGCCACGAGAACAAGTGACTTAAACCTCAACACAGAAATAAATAGAACGTGCTGGAGGGACAGATTCATAACCCAGAGGCTCCCTACACTCTAGAGCAGAATCCCAGTCCATGTTAGGCAGAGCCCCTCACTGACTCTATTCAAGAGAAATCTCGACGAGTGGATGGGAGATCGTAGGTTTACCCCGAGGGTCATCTCTGTGTCACTACTAGACAGAGGCATAGTAAACTAAACCCTAAAAGGGCGTAGTATTCTCATCCTAAGGGGTGGTGTAAGCCACATACACTCTGGCTAGGCTTATAAATGCCCTAGGGCAGATAGCCTAGTACGAACCTATGAACCTATGGAGTTTTAGCTTGGCATTATCCTGGTCCTACTTGGGGTATGCATAGCCTGCAGGGTCTTGACTCAGCATTATGCTGGTCCTACTTGGGGTATGCATGGTCTGTGAGGTAGTGGCTGGACATTATGCTGGTCCTGCCACATGGCCTGTGAAGTATTGTCTTGGCATTATGCTAGCCCTACTTGGGGTATTGTGTGAGTTATGGGGTGAGGGCTTGGTATTATGTTGGTTCTGCTTGGGTTGTGCATAGTCTGTGGGATACCTGCTAGGCATTACACTGATTCTGGTTGAGTTCTGCATGACCTGTGGGATATTGTCTTGGTATTATGTTGGCTGTTCTTGCGGTGTGCATGTCCTGTGGGGTATTGACTTAGCATTATGCTGATCCTACTTGGGGTACGCATATTCTGTGGTGTACTGACGTGGCATTATGCTGGTTCTGCTTCATCATCATTCGTACACTGTTGGACTTGTGTTGGAATGGATGTTTTAATTTGCAGATGGCTTGGTCGGGAGATGACATGTAGTCTTTCTTCTTTAAAGAGTTCACAGATTCTAAAGTACACTATGACACTGGAATAGAGACGTAATGTAATATGTGGTGCAATGGTGCAGCAGTAGCATTGTAGCCTCGCAGTTTGATTCTCTGCTAGAGTGCCTTTTGTGCAGAGTCTGCATGTCCGCTCTGCATTCATGTGGGTTTCTTCCAGGTGCTCCGGTTTCCTCCCATGTTTCAAAGATATGCGTCTGGAGTGTTTCTCCCTGGGCCTCCGCTGAAAATTGGCTTAGTTCCAAGTCAGACTTTCCCAGTAAATAAATGTTAAATAAAAAATAAATAATCTTTTATTGAACCAACCTGGGTATTGAAATTACTCAAGTTTCTGGGATACCATCATATCTTTATTCCAGTGTCTTTGTGTTTTCTCTTAGTGGCCCAACAAGGCATTTCTTATTTATTTATTTTTTTCCAGACTGTGGACTAGTATGTGACTGGAATGTTCTATCAGTTGTGTTCACCAGGGGCAGCATATTCGTGACTATAGATTTAAAGGAGCTACAATTTATGAGGTGACTGACAGCAGGTTTGAGATATTTTCTTGCAGTATCACTTAGCCATTGTTGCATTGCCTATTATTTAGTGATTTAGTGGTGGTAGACAAAATGAATGAATCTTCTCATAACCTTATAGGGGTATCAACAGGTGTATAATGGCATGACCTCCTGACTGCCTCTTATCTCTTTTGGGTAAATGAAGTGATAGTGTTTCATAACTTCAATGACCCTAGCCAGGGAAATCTGGGATTATGATTCTGGGATTATGATTGTGTGAGCTCGAATGTGGGTGGAAAGCATATTTGGCACATTGCTCGGTAAGGTGGTACTCTGATTTGTTATGAAAGGCTCATGGTCTACTAGGTGGGGTAGCTGTCTCTCAGGTTGTTTTTTTTATGTATTTATTTTATTCATTTTGTTGACTAGGTAAGCCCACTGGACACATGTCCCATTACAGTGTTATCTGACTTGCTCAGTGTCACACAGTAGGCAAATGGAGGCATTAGGACTCAGATCCTGTTTCCTGACCCAAAGGAAACAGCCAGAATCATTTAAGTTGCCTGACTGGGTTTTTAGAGTGTATGGCTCCATTATCCAGAGCTCATAAAAAGCTTTAATTATTACTAGTTTTCAGTGGACATCTACTGAGTAGATATTCTTTGAGCCCTCTTTAATTACATTTTTTATGGAGGAATGTAGAGGGATGACCTTTGTTTGAGGATGCCCCACAATTTAATGTCACAGAGCCAAGACATAATAAGCTATTGACACCAGGTCTTTTTAGCTGAACTGTTTGCATGGGGTTTAGCGTAAAGGGTGATCTTAATTTTTGTTAATGGAGATTTTGAATATAGGGACTCTGACTTTGAAATCACTGGGGAGAGTAGCAGTTGGTTAAAATGTACTGTAAGTGTGACACACTAAAAGTGCCTTTGTATGTGCTTACCTGAATTATGTTATCCTGTATTCTGGCAAGGGTGTTATGCCTTCTTCTTAGAAGATGTATTTTACTTAATGATGGATAGTTATGTCAGAATTTATGGTTAAATTCTGAGATGTGACAGCAAAATATCGATTGTCCATCTCTTTTGGAATGTGCTTTAAATACTACTGTTTCTTAATAAATCTATAACCACAGAAGGCTCAGTAAATAAAGACAAGCAAAAGTCAGAAGCCACAGAAAAAAAACAGCCCCAGTCACCAGAAAGAATGAAAAGCTTTAGCCAGTACAAGCAAATAGCTTTTATATATAATGCTTTATCAGGTATATATATATATAACATTCACGAGCAGCGGACTTTTGTAAAAAAAAAGAATGGTCATGTGACAAAAAATTCAATAGTCACAACGTCTTAAAACAATCAATTATATATATAGGTTCATAGGTTCATGGGTAGGCACTAGGCTATCGGCCCAAGAGCCTAAGTAAGCCTAGCCAACAAGGTTCCCTGGCTTACGCCACCCTAGAAAGTTATTTTCGTGTGCCCTTGTTGAGCAGAGCCACAGAAGTGATCCCCGGGGTGTATTTCCTATTTCCCATCCACTCATCAAGATTTTTCTTGAAGAGTGCTAATGAGGAACTTTGCTTGACATAGATGGGTAGCTTGTTCCAGAGTATGGGAAGTCTCTGGGACAGGAATCTATCCCTCCAGCATGTCCTGTTTATTGTGGTGACAAGATTTAGGTCCCTAGAGCGTGTAGCTCAGAGGGATTGGGATTTCTTTAGGTGTAGCATGTCCAACAGCTCTGGGTTTGACATAGCTTTATATGTTAAGCAGGAAATCACCTCAGAGTAGGCGATATGCTACAGAGTAAAGCTGGAGATGTTTGAAACGGTCAGTGTAGAGCATCTGTTTGAGGCCAGTAATTATCAATCTGTGCCATTCAGTGGGCACTGACTTGAGGCTATGATTGAACATGGTGCTTAGGTGGGGAGTCAGTTTGTTCTGAAGTTCATGTAACACACAGCCTGGGATGTTGTCCGGTCCCATGAATGCTGTGTTTTTGGCTTTGGAGGGTGCAGCTTTTACCTGTGTAGTTGTGATTACAGGGACTCTGCATTCTTCCTGTATAGATATGGGCCCTTTACGGGGTGAGAGGGAGGTAAAGTTATCACTGAAGCTATCTGCCAGGATGTTGGCAATACCAGTTGGTTCTGTAATTTTCATGCCGTTGTGCTGTAACTCAGAGCAGATTGTTGTCAGTGTTGCCATTGAGGTTACTGACATAGCTATAGAATGCTTTGTGGTTGTCCCTAGAATCAGTGGCGATTTTGTTTCTGTAGCTAGCTTTGGAGGATCTTATAAGGGATCTCAGCTTCTTACTGAGGCTGACCAGGGAGCTACTCCACTCATGGGATTTTACTCTCTTTTGCAACAGTTTCTTCCTTCTGTTGTAGAGTTTGTTTATGGCAGGGGACCACCAGATTGGCTTCCTTTTTTTGGAGGATAGCGTCTTGGTTCTGTTTAAGATAGCATGATCCATACACTCGTGTAAGTGCTTATAGAGTGCATTTGTGTAGGATTCAGCAGTCGTAACTGTATTGTACATCTGCATGGGTGTTATGAAGTTCGCCACTTCTGTCTTAAGAAGCATGAAGTTGGCTTTGGAGAAATTTTTTACTGTGGTTTCCTTAATAGGGGGTGGGGGCAGGATGTGGATATATATGGTGATTAGCTTATGGTCGGATCTGACCAACGAGGAGTTGACCAGGTGTGGAACACCAGTCACTCATGCTGGTAATGACTAGGTCTAGGATATTGTTGCCCCTGGTAGGGGTGTGGATAAATTGATCCAGGGCATTGGAATTTAAGAATTCCAGGAAGCGTTGCGTGAAGGGGTTGGTACATGAGTAGTTTTTCCAGTTAATGGTGGGGTAGTTGAAATCGCCCATTATTAGGGTGTTTGGTTGAACCCTAATATTTTCCAGTATATCAAGAAAACAGGAGTGGGAATCCTAGGGCATGGTGGGGGATTTGTAGCAAGTTACAATTTGGATTGCAGTTTTGCCCAGAGTTAGTTGCACTTGGATAACCTCTGATGCATTATGCTGAGCAACTAGCCTGGAGGTGTGGATATCCTTAATGAATATGGACACACCTCTGCCTTTGGTGTTCCTGTCCAGGTTAGATGGCCGAAAAGTAGGGTATGAGTTATAGCCTGGTAATGCAGGGGTGCTCTCAGGAGCCTGGAACCAGGTCTCGGTCACTGCACAGATATCAAATGTTCTCCATTTTAAGGAGTGCCACGAGGGAGTGCATTTTGAGATTTAGACTTCTAGCATTGAGTAGCATTACCCTCAGTTTTTGCTAGCCTGTTCCTGTTATGGTGGTGAATTTGTCATTGTGTATACACACACACACACACACACACACACACACACACACACACACACACACACACACACACACACACACACAAACAATTATATTTCTTACATATACACACACACACACACACACACACACACACACACACACACACATATACATAACCGTATATTCTATGAATTTAATTTTTCAGGTTGATGACACTGATTGTTTTAAGACCAATGACTATTGAACTTCATGTCACTTGACCTATATATATATATATATATATATATATATATATATATATATATATATATATCTAAAAGGTCCGTTGCTCTTAAATGTTATATATACTTAGCCTTTACTATATTGCCTTTTATTTAGTGATTTATGAAAAAGCATTATATGTGAAAACTATTTACAGTAAACTCTCAGTTAACTGGAACTCAGGCAACCGGCAAAAAAATCGAAGAAATACAGTACAATTTTCATGTGTTGCATTTTCTGTACCCCCCAAACATGCCTTATGTTTTTAGAGTTTTAAAAAGGAAGACAAAAATAAATTCTTTCTCTCGTCAAACTGAGAACAAGTCAAACAAAACAAATAGTATAGGGTACAGTATTAGTCAGGCCAGATTTTAATAGTAGCTCTCAGGCAACCAGAAACTACAGTTATCTGACATTTACCAATTCCCATGGGTGCCGGTTAACTGAGAGTTTACTGTATTAAAGCTTTTCATTCTTCCTGGTGACTGGAGCTGGTTCTTCTTTGGCTTTTGACTACTGTTCCTTAGCTTAGAACAGTGATGGCAAACCTATGACATGTGTGCCAAAGGTGACATGCCATAATATTTTCAGTGACATGCTGAGTTACCAAAAAGTTAATGAACACTTGTCTGTGTTTTTATCTGGATTGTCTGGAAATAAATTGCTTTGTGCGGATGTCTGGAATTTACGATGTAAACCTGGAATTCTACATTGTTTCCACCTTTCTTCAAGCTGACTGGTTAATCTGCAAGCTGAGATAACCAATCAGCACAGATTCCGCAGGGCATGAGGGAAGGAAGCTGAAATTCCACACCTTGGTTATCTTTAGGAAGGTTGTGGCTGTGGCATGCATGGGAAGTCTGCCCAGTGCACTCACACTTCAAATTTAATAATATTGGTGGCAGCAGCATCATCACCTCTCCACTCTCAGTAAGTTGTGAAAGCTTATTTATTTAAAAAATTCAAAGCGGCATTAAAAAACTTAAAACAACAAACAAGGTTGATTAGTGATTTGGGCAGTTGATGGAAATGCCTAAGAAGGATGGGCATGCCCATCTTGTGGGAAGGCAGTGTGCTGAGACAGCAGATGTCTCGTGCCCTGTTGAAGGCAGACACTCAGAGAGATTAAGTGGCTGGGAGGTGCTACTAGGCAAGGAGGCACAGAACATAAGTGCACACAACCCTCCCTTGCTTATACATATTACCTCAAAAATTACACAACTGTGGTGAAAAAAATAAAAATAAATTCTGAATTACTGCTGGTAAAAAACAGAAACAATACTGGCTTTGATTCTCTATGGAGATCAGTAACTACCACACTGTACATTAGGGATCTATATTTGACAAGCTGATACCTCTACCATTTCACATTTGACAAAGGAGATCAAAGCTAAGCAAAAGTAGTATTTACAATGTGGAAAATGACTAATTAAAGAAGCAGGCAGTGAAAGATGGCTAATGTAGTGCCAGAGAGGTAATACATCAGATGAACATGCCTAGTACTTATAAAAGTAAAGAAATTTACATATACAGAAGGTTACTAATTACTGATATGTTCAATGATTTCCATTTGGGCAGCCAATAGCAGTATGGGCAATAATATGCACATAACACCACACATGACGGGGCTATATTTTTTAAAAATAAATGAATATGTAAACGTGTAAAAAATTGTTTCTCTCTGTTCGGGGGGGGGGGGGGGGTGTGACACGCCAGAAGAGTCAAGTTGGGGCATTTTTCAAATTTTTGACACACCGAGCCCAAAAAGTTCGCCATCACTGGCTTAGAATGTACTGCCACAGAGAGGATCAGAAGGATCAGCCTTAGTCTGGCACAAGTCTTACCTTATAGTCTCAGAATGTGAATAGAATATTTCACAGAAGAGGGCTAGAATATTTGCATTAATCATATAGCCTAAATCCAACATAGTCTATCTTCAAGAAACCCACATTGCTTAGCAAGCAGCAGAAAAATGTTACACCTGGGCTATTTGTAAGAAGTTTTATCATAATACGAGGGGGTAAGATAAGGGGGAGAGGTTGCATCTCAGTGAGGAAAGGTAAATTAATAAGGGTGGAAGGTATCTCATCTGTGGCTGCTGGGTTATTTGCAACCATTAGATGAAAGATTTATAATATTAAAATTATGACAGCCATATCCCTCTAGTCTCATATCAAGAGGACTTCATATAAAGCTCTTTGATATCTTGTTCCTTTTTAACTTGACTTTTCACTTTGGCAAGGTGACTAGAGCCTGGTAATGGTCTAATAAAAAGTGCACGATTGTCCAAGAATGTTGCTCATATGTTCTTTGGGAAATCTCTTTTGAAATATTTGAAGCTTACACAGATGGGTGAGGTCCACATAGGGTTGGGCCTTCTAGACAATATATATGCTTGTTACTGTTGCAGGTATAACAGACACTATAGAACAGATAAAACAGTAATTTTGCTTCTGAATTTGGGTTATGCTATTGCTACGGCTAACTTACTCATCATTTTCTGATCAAGTACCATTAGTGCTTTGACTACGGTTATGGACTGGTTGGTTAGAGTGATATTAGAGGCTGGGCTAATATCTTCGTAGGCAGGAAAGATTCCAAGCTTGGTTTGCAGAAAAACATATTGTATATCATAACTGGGAAGGCCTAAATCCAGAGCTGGAGGAATTTTTAGCAATTGAGTGTGATACTTTCAAGGGGAGTCTGAATGGACAGGTGATTCAGTACTGTACAAACAGTAGGAGAACCTTTTCTGTGGCCATCAGGGTGGGGCAAAATTGGTTGGGTATATTGCAGCCTTGCTTAGAAGAGGGTGAATCAGAGATTATGGGAGCTGTGGAAATAGCAAGAAAATGCTATCCCTAGATTAATGGATAAAAAAAAGTTGATTTGCTGTGTGATTATTACAGTTGAGATATTATAAAAATTCTGCTGCATCTTTAAGATCTTTTATCCACAGATTGATAATTACAAGCAAAAAAGAATGATACTTGGCTTTTCAATACAGAGGAAGGGCAGATTTGTGAGATCCTTGAGGCTGCACTGGTATGGTTTACTACTTACCATACTAACTTATATTCAGACTCAGATGATGATTCCTCTGGTAAGCACATTTTAGGCAACTTTCTGGATAATTCATTGTGAAGTCAGCACTGATTCAGAATTTGTCAGCCCTTACTACACTGATGGAAATTTTCAAGGTTCTTATTGGGTTTAAAAGGGGTAAGTTGTGGTTTCCTCTAGAATTATATGATGTGGTAAGGGACAAGTTCATTGCTTTGTGCACCAGTTTGGCAAATTGGATTTTGAGGAAGAGTGAGGTATCTTCTATAAAAAAATGCAGTAATGTCTGTTTACAGCATAGGGAATATACCCTATGCTGTCTCCAACATACAGCACAAGCTTTGTTTTAAGTCATAGTTACAAACTCTTCATGTCAATGGCGGTAGGCAGGGTTGCTCACCTGATACTTTACTTGGTTTGGATTAGTGCAGCTTTATTACAGGAAGACAGACTTTTAGTGACATCATTAAGATGGTTTTGTTGCTTTAGGATTTTTTTGTTGCTCTTTCTTGCTTCATCCTACAGCCCCCCAAACCCAGTGCCCAACATCCATTGCCCCTAGACTTGCTTTTTTATAGGCTGGAGCAAGCTTGGATCTTGAGGGCATCCTGGGGGGTCTCAGCCAACAAGCATCAGCTGGGGGATTTCTTTATGTGATGACCTACCCTATTCCCTGTCTCCCTGCCCTGGGCTCATTGACTTCTCTTTAGAACAAACCTCCACGTAAGGAGCGTCATCGATGAGTCCCTCCCCCTAGGATGGGAATGGACCCCCCTTACTAGAGCCTCAGACCCCCGAGCTGCTAATCAAACCCAGGTCCTCTCATCTGTAGTTAGAGCTTTATCTCTCTTTACCATGGCACTGGCCTCTGTTGCTTTAGAATGTTAATGGCTAATGTCAGTCAGAAATGAACTTAAAAGCAGGGAGAACCCTTGACAGGGTGAAGTGGTAATGAATATTGAAGTCCTTCTGCTTCCTCTCTCATTTTTGTATGAGGATGTCATCTATGATTTGTTCTGTAGCACTGATGAATAAAAATAAGAGTTACATTTTCATCTAGGATAGCCCTGGGGTGGGGGGTGGGGGGGAACATGACTCCTATTGTCCCCCTTTCTATTTGTTCTCTATCTGGAGCGCCTAAAACAGCATGTTAGTCAATCTGACTTCAGGAATGTACCTGCACTTGTAAAGGGGTCAAATAAAAACTCTCCTTTGTTTATCTTTCTCATATACCTGTCAAACTGTGGAGAGAATTTGGATTGCATTGTTTTATGAGCTGAATATTTTATTTGTTTATCAGGCAGTTGTTAATGTTGCTAAATCCATTATTGTTTTGATTCATTACCAACCCTCTCAACTGATCCACCAGTATCCATACTTTGAGATCTCCAGTCCTTTTCTTATTTGGGCGCATTGGATTAGTGTCCTCTTCAGTTCAAGAGTCGGTGGCTCATAATTATGTCAAGATAGATAAGAATGTATTTAAAAAAAAATGGGCTAATTTATTACTCCATTTTCAGCAAATGTTATAGATTTACAAATGTATATACTTCCACAAACATAGGCTTTTCAGACAGTTCTGGCTGAGTCATCTAAAGAATTGTTACCGCTGTGGAAGGAGCTATGCTTAATTTTTTTGTGTGTGGGGGCCTGGGGGGGCAAGGGTTGTCTGGCTGATATGGTTTCAGCTGGGGGGCTAAGGGCCCATGATCAGGGCTGTATCATACAGCAAGTTAACTTAAGAGTTCTGTATTCCCATGTTCCATGGTGAATATTACACAAACTGGAAACAATGGTGTACCTGAGAGTATGTTTTCTTTCCCCTTCATGCTGCTGAGCATCTGCTGCTCTGTGCAAGCCCTAGTGGATTTTTCCCTGCAGTTTTCTCCTGGCCACAGTACAGGCAACACATGTTTGAGGACCTTAACAGATACCCTGCAACTCTATCTGTCCGGAAGCCACCATTTTAAGCTTAAAATAATATCACTGAACCCTAAAGTATTTTTCCCTGGAGTTTTCTCCTGGCCACAGTAGAGGCAACACAGGTTTGAGGACCTTAACAGATACACTGCAACTCTAACTATCTGTCCAGAAGCCACCATTTTAAGCTTAAAATAATACCACTGAACCCTAGTGGATTTTTCCCTGCAGTTTTCTCCTGGCCACAGTACAGGCAACACAGGTTTGAGGACCTTAACAGATACCCTGCAACTCTAACTATCTGTCCGGAAGCCACCATTTTAAGCTTAAAATAATACAACTGAACCCTAGTGGATTTTTCCCTGCAGTTTTCTCCTGGTCACAGTACAGGCAACATAGGTTTGAGGACCTTAACAGATTCCCTGCAACTCTATCTGTCCAGAAGCCACCATTTTAAGTTTAAAATAATACCACTGAACCCTAGTGGATTTTCCCTGCACTTTTCTCCTGGCCACAGTACAGGCAACACAGGTTTGAGGACTTTAACAGATACCCTACAACTCTATCTCTCCGGAAGCCACAGTTTTAAGCTTAAAATAATACCACTGAACCCTAGTGGAGTTTTCCTTGCAGTTTTCTCCTGGCCACAGTACAGGCAACACAGGTTTGAGGACCTTAACAGATACACTGCAACTCTAACTATCTGTCTGGAAGCCACCATTTTAAGCTTAAAATAATACCACTGAACCCTAGTGGATTTTTCCCTGCAGTTTTCTCCTGGCCACAGTACAGGCAACACAGGTTTGAGGACCTTAACAGATACCCTGCAACTCTATCTGTCTGGAAGCCACCATTTTAAGCTTAAAATAATACCACTGAACCCTAGCGGATTTTTCCCTGCAGTTTTCTTCTGGCCATGGTACAAGCAACACAGGTTTGAGGACCTTAACAGATACCCTGCAACTCTAACTATCTGTCCGGAAGCCACCATTTTAAGCTTAAAATAATACCACTGAAGTATGTGTCCCAGTAAATAACTACTACATAAGCTAATCTTTTAATTAATGCTAGACTTTATAAGCACAACAAGAATTTACAGTGTTATTTTTGTTAGTCACCATGAAAAGCAGACTCCAGCAGCTCCTATCCGTTCACTTTGGTTACCCACTATCCCTGGTGTAGCACTAAAGTAAAAGGAAGAACTATTGCCTGAAACTGTACCAATTGTTGTCCTCAGTATCCTGGATTTCTGTTTTCCTGCTTTGTGAATTATTGCCTTGTGTATGTCTACACTGTGCTGCTAACTACTGTTGTTCTGCATTACTTTATGCATAGGTGTAAACACTGCTGTGTTCTTAGCTAGCTAGCTATGTGTGTAAGACACTCATACAATGGAAATCAATGCTAGGTATACTGTCTCTGCCTACCTGTATTAATTTTTTTCTCTCTACCCATGGTATTTTTGTCTCTTGCTCTTTTCCTGAATTACTTGCTCATAACTAATCTCCCTCCCCTCTGTTTTTATAGCCCTAGTGGATTTTTCCCTGCTGTTTTCTCCTGGCCACAGTACAGGCAACACAGGTTTGAGGACCTTAACAGATACCCTGCAACTCTATCAGTCCAGAAGCCACCATTTTAAGCTTAAAATAATACCACTGAAGTCACCACAAAAAGCAGATGCCAGCAGCTCCTATCCTTCCTCTTTGGTAACCCACTATCATCATACTGTTTCTGTGTATATTCTCCTGTTCTGCACTTTACCCTTCCCTGAATTCATTTCTAGCCTCACTCATAATTGCCTTTCCTAGTGCACCTGCCCTATTTTACTGTCTTCAGACTCTTGATAGCTGCCTCACAACAGCAGGAGCCATTTTGAAACCTTTCCCCTTCATGCTGCTGAGCATCTGCTGCTCTGTGTAAGGTAAAATTTTGATTCTTTGGCATTAACTGTTTTGTGATGTCTTTTCTGTTGCCTTAACTGCTTTAAATCTTACAATATTTGGTGATTGTTCTGTTGCTTTATCTGCTTTGGGTCATATAGTATTTTGTGATTATATTGAGTTAATATTGCTTGCAGATGCAGTTTCTGGTGTACTTTTTCTCGCAACTCTAGTTTTGTGAATATTTAAAGTCTATTTTCCCTTTCG
Source organism: Protopterus annectens (assembly GCF_019279795.1). NCBI lineage: Eukaryota > Metazoa > Chordata > Ceratodontiformes > Protopteridae > Protopterus > Protopterus annectens. The sequence continues at coordinate 235,581,219 of NC_056728.1, read as the reverse complement.
CAAGGAGCTCCAGCACCTTATGATCACGGGTAGCTTAATGTTTGAATTGTACTCATCTTATTTCTTGTTTTTTAATGAAAGAAAACTGTAAATGTGAATATTTACCATCTAAGTTTCTTGTTGCAAGGAGCAACAGCACCTTAACTTCACATTTAGATGTATCTGTAGTATTTTTACTGTAATTTCTTGGTGTAGCAGTTAAGTAAAAGGAAGAACTATTGGCTGAAAGTGTCCCAATTATTCTCCTCAGTATCCTGGATTTCTGTTTTCCTGCTTTTGTGAATTATTGTCTTGTATATGTCTACACTGTGCTGCTAACTACTGTTGTTCTGCATTACTTTATGCATAGGTGTAAACACTGTTGTGTTCTTAGCTAGCTAGCTATGTGTGTAAGACACTCATACAATGGAAATCAATGCTAGGTATACTGTCTCTGCCTACCTGTATTAATTTTTTTCTCTCTACCCATGGTATTTTTGTCTCTCGCTCTTTTCCTGAATTACTTCCTCATAACTAATCTCCCTCCCCTCTGTTTTTGTAGCCCTAGTGGATTTTTCCCTGTAGTTTTCTCCTGGCCACAGTACAGGCAACACAGGTTTGAGGACCTTAACAGATACCCTGCAACTCTATCTGTCCGGAAGCCACCATTTTAAGCTTAAAATAATACCACTGAAGTATGTGTCCCAATAAATAACTACTACATAAGCTAATCTTTTAATTAATGCTAGACTTTATATGCACAACAAGAATTTACAGTGTTTTTTTTTTTGCTAGTCACCACGAAAATCAGATGCCAGCAGCTCCTATCCTTTCTCTTTAGTTACCCACTATCCTCATACTGTTTCTGTGTATATTCTCCTGTTCTGCACTTTACCCTTCCCTGAATTCATTTCTAGCCTCAATCATAATTGCCTTTCCTAGTGCACCTGCCCTATTTTACTGTCTTCAGACTCTTACATATTAATGTTTTTTTTTGTATTGCCCTGCTTTTAGCTGCTAGTAATAATACCTCTCTCTCCCCCTCCAAAGCCCCTCTCTATTGTAGCTTATTTTAACCATACAGCACTGGGTTTGCTTCAAGTAAATCTACTTGTGTAGCTTGAGGCCAGGGTCCTTTTGTAAGCTTACTTCTGCTCATATTTTATTTCTTTTTATTTTATTTCTGGTGACTATACCTTTTAGAAACTTTATATCCTTGTCTCTCAAGCTAGTTGTTCACTATCTTTTTCTGATTGTTTCTATGACTTCATCTTGACCAGGGTGCTAGCCCAGCCCAGTATTAGTCACTACCCCTCCCCCTCACCTCACTTCCTCTTCCTAGTCTTCATAGGTGCCTCACAACAGCGGGAGCCATTTTGAAACCTTTCCCCTTCATGCTGCTGAGCATCTGCTGCTCTGTGTAAGGTAAAATTTTGATTCTTTGGCATTAACTGTTTTGTGATGTCTTTTCTGTTGCCTTAACTGCTTTAAATCTGACAATATTTGGTGATTATTCTGTTGCTTTATCTGCTTTAGGTCATATAGTATTTTGTGATTATATTGAGTTAATATTACTTGCATATGCAGTTTCTGGTGTACTTTTTCTCGCGACTCTAGTTTTCTGAATATTTAAAGTCTATTTTCCCTGTCGCAAGGAGATCCAACACCTTATGATCATGGGTAGCTTAGCGTTTGAATTGTACTCATCTTATTTCTTGTTTTTTAATGAAAGAAAACTGTAAATGTGAATATTTACCAAGTTTCTTGTTGCAAGGAGCAACAACACCTTAACTTCACGTTTAGATGTATCTGTAGTATTTTTGCTGTAATTTTTGGTGTAGCATTAAAGTAAAAGGAAGAACTATTGCCTGAAAGTGTACCAATTATTGTCCACAGTATCCTGGATTTCTGTTTTACTTCTTTTGTGAATTATTGCCTTGTATATGTCTACACTGTGCTGCTGTTAACTACTGTTCTTCTGCATTACTTTATGCATAGGTGTAAACACTGCTGTGTTCTTAGCTAGCTATGTGCGTAAGACACTCATGCAATGGAAATCAATGCTAGGTATACTGTCTCTGCCTACCTGTATTAATTTTTTTCTCTCTACCCATTGTATTTTTGTCTCTCGATCTTTTCCTGAATTACTTGCTCATAACTAATCTCCCTCCTCTCTGTTTTTATAGCCCTAGTGGATTTTTCCCTGCTGTTTTCTCCTGGCCACAGTACAGGCAACACAGGTTTGAGAACCTTAACAGATACCCTGCAACTCTAACTATCTGTCCGGAAGCCACCATTTTAAGCTTAAAATAATACCACTGAACCCTAGTGGATTTTTCCTTGCAGTTTTTTCCTGGCCACAGTACAGGCAACACAGGTTTGAGGACCTAAACAGATACCCTGCAACTCTAACTATCTGTCCAGAAGCCACCATTTTAAGCTTAAAGTAATACCACTGAACCCTAGTGGATTTTTTCCTGCAGTTTTCTCCTGCCCACAGTACAGGAAACACAGGTTTGAGGACCTTAACAGATACCCTGCAACTTTAACTATCTGTCTGGAAGCCACCATTTTAAGCTTAAAATAATACCACTGACCCCTAGTGGATTTTTCCCTGCAGTTCTCTCCTGGCCACAGTACAGGCAACACAGGTTTGAGGACCTTAACAGATACCCTGCAACTCTATCTGTGCGGAAGCCACCATTTTAAGCTAAAAATAATACCACTGAACCCTAGTGGATTTTTCCCTGCAGTTTTCTCCTGGCCACGGTATAGGCAACACAGGTTTGAGGACCTTGACAGATACCCTGTAACTCTAACTATCTGTCCGGAAGCCACCATTTTAGGCTTAAAATAATACCACTGAAGTATGTGTCCCAGTAAATAACTACTACATAAGCTAATCTTTTAATTAATGCTAGACTTTATAAGCACAACAAGAATTTACAGTGTTTTTATTTTTGCTAGTCACCACAAAAAGCAGACGCCAGCAGCTCCTATCCTTTCTCTTTGGTTACCCACTATCTTCATACTGTTTCTGTGTATATTCTCCTGTTCTGCACTTGACCCTTCCCTGAATTCATTTCTAGCCTCACTCATAATTGCCTTTCCTAGTGCACCTGCCCTATTTTACTGTCTTCAGACTCTTACATATTAATGCTTTTTATTGTTTTGTCCTGCTTTTAGCTGCTAGTAATACCTCTCTGTCCCCCTCCAAAGCCCCTCTCTATATTGTAGCTTATTTTAACCATACAGCACTGGGTTTGCTTCAAGTACATCTACTTGTGTAGCTTGAGGCCAGTGTCCTTTTGTAAGCTTACTTCTGCTCATATTTTATTTCTTTTTATTTTATTTCTTGTGACTATACCTTTTAGAAACTTTATATCCTTGTCTCTCAAGCTAGTTTTTCACTATGTTTTTCTGATTGTTTCTATGACTTCATCTTGACCAGGGTGCTAGCCCAGCCCAGTATTAGTCACTACCCCTTCCCATCACCCCACTTCCTCTTCCTAGTCTTCATAGGTGCCTCACAACAGCAGGAGCCATTTTGAAACCTTCTTTCCCCTTCATGCTGCTGAGCATCTGCTGCTCTGTGTAAGGTAAAATTTTGATTCTTTGGCATTAACTGTTTTGTGATGTCTTTTCTGTTGCCTTAACTGCTTTAAATCTAACAATATTTGGTGATTATTCTGTTGCTTTATCTGCTTTAGGTCATATAGTATTTTGTGATTATATTGAGTTACTATTGCTTGGATATGCAGTTTCTGGTGTACTTTTTTTCACGATTCTAGTTTTGTGAATATTTAAAGTCGATTTCCCCTGTCGCAAGGAGCTCCAGCACATTATGATCACGGGTAGCTTAGCATTTGAATTGTACTCATCTTATTTCTTGTTTTTTAATGAAAAAAAAATGTAAATGTGAATATTTACCAAGTTTCTTGTTGCAAGGAGCAACAGCACCTTAACTTCACATTTAGATGTATCTGTAGTATTTTTACTGTAATTTCTTGGTGTAGCTCTAAGGTAAAAGGAAGAACTATTGCCTGAAAGTGTACCAATTATTGTCCTCAGTATCCTGTATTTCTGTTTTCCTGCTTTTGTGAATTATTGTCTTGTATATGTCTACACTGCGCTGCTAACTACTGTTGTTCTGCATTACTTTATGCATAGGTGTAAACACTGCTGTGTTCTCAGCTAGCTATGTATGTAAGACACTCATACAATGGAAATCAATGCTAGGTATACTGTCTCTGCCTACCTGTATTAATTTTTTTCTGTCTACCCATTGTATTTTTGTCTCTTGCTCTTTTCTTGAATTACTTGCTCATAACTAATCTCCCTCCTCTCTGTTTTTATAGCCCTAGTGGATTTTTCCCTGCTGTTTTCTCCTGGCCACAGTACATGCAACACACGTTTGAGGACCTTAACAGATACCCTGCAACTCTAACTATCTGTCTGGAAGCCACCATTTTAAGCTTAAAATAATACCACTGAACCCTAGTGGATTTTTCCCTGCAGGTTTCTCCTGGCCACAACACAGGTTTGAGGACCTTAACAGATACTAAACAACTCTAACTATCTGTCCAGAAGCCACCATTTTAAGCTTAAAATAATACCACTGAACCCTAGTGGATTTTTCCCTGCAGTTTTCTCCTGGCCACAGTACAGGCAACACAGGTTTGAGGACCTTAACAGATTCCCTGCAACTCTATCTGTCCAGAAGCCACCATTTTAAGTTTAAAATAATACCACTGAACCCTAGTGGATTTTCCCTGCACTTTTCTCCTGGCCACAGTACAGGCAACACAGGTTTGAGGACTTTAACAGATACCCTACAACTCTATCTCTCCGGAAGCCACAATTTTAAGCTTAAAATAATACCACTGAACCCTAGTGGAGTTTTCCCTGCAGTTTTCTCCTGGCCACAGTACAGGCAACACAGGTTTGAGGACCTTAACAGATACCCTGCAACTCTAACTATCTGTCTGGAAGCCACCATTTTAAGCTTAAAATAATACCACTGAACCCTAATGGATTTTCCCCTGCAGTTTTCTCCTGGCCACAGTACAGGCAACACAGGTTTGAGGACCTTAACAGATACCCTGCAACTCTATCTGTCTGGAAGCCACCATTTTAAGCTTAAAATAATACCACTGAACCCTAGCAGATTTTTCCCTGCAGTTTTCTTCTGGCCACGGTACAAGCAACACAGGTTTGAGGACCTTAACAGATACCCTGCAACTCTAACTATCTGTCCGGAAGCCACCATTTTAAGCTTAAAATAATACCACTGAAGTATGTGTCCCAGTAAATAACTACTACATAAGCTAATCTTTTAATTAATGCTAGACTTTATAAGCACAACAAGAATTTACAGTGTTATTTTTGTTAGTCACCATGAAAAGCAGACTCCAGCAGCTCTTATCCTTTCACTTTGGTTACCCACTATCCTTGGTGTAGCACTAAAGTAAAAGGAAGAACTATTGCCTGAAACTGTACCAATTGTTGTCCTCAGTATCCTGGATTTCTGTTTTCCTGCTTTGTGAATTATTGCCTTGTGTATGTCTACACTGTGCTGCTAACTACTGTTGTTCTGCATTACTTTATGCATAGGTGTAAACACTGTTGTGTTCTTAGCTAGCTAGCTATGTGTGTAAGACACTCATACAATGGAAATCAATGCTAGGTATACTGTCTCTGCCTACCTGTATTAATTTTTTTCTCTCTACCCATGGTATTTTTGTCTCTTGCTCTTTTCCTGAATTACTTGCTCATAACTAATCTCCCTCCCCTCTGTTTTTATAGCCCTAGTGGATTTTTCCCTGCTGTTTTCTCCTGGCCACAGTACAGGCAACACAGGTTTGAGGACTTTAACAGATACCCTGCAACTCTATCTGTCCGGAAGCCACCATTTTAAGCTTAAAATAATACCACTGAAGTATGTGTCCCAGTAAATAACTACTACATAAGCTAATCTTTTAATTAATGCTAGACTTTATATGCACAAGAATTTACAGTGGGTTTTTTTTTTGCTAGTCACCACGAAAAGCAGATGCCAGCAGCTCCTATCCTTCCTCTTTGGTAACTCACTATCCTCATACTGTTTCTGTGTATATTCTCCTGTTCTGCACTTTACCCTTCCCTGAATACATTTCTAGCCTCACTCATAATTGCCTTTCCTAGTGCACCTGCCCTATTTTACTGTCTTCAGACTCTTACATATTAATTTTTTTTTGTTTTGCCCTGCTTTTAGCTGCTAGTAATACCTCTCTCTCCCCCTCCAAAGCCCCTCTCTATTGTAGCTTATTTTAACCATACAGCACTGGGTTTGCTTCAAGTAAATCTACTTGTGTAGCTTGAGGCCAGTGTCCTTTTGTAAGCTTACTTCTGCTCATATTTTATTTCTTTTTATTTTATTTCTGGTGACTATACCTTTTAGAAACTTTATATCCTTGTCTCTCAAGCTAGTTTTTCACTATCTTTTTCTGATTGTTTCTATGGCTTCATCTTGACCAGGGTGCTAGCCCAGCCCAGTATTAGTCACTACCCCTTCCCCCACCTCACTTCCTCTTCCTAGTCTTCATAGGTGCCTCACAACAGCGGGAGCCATTTTGAAACCTTTCCCCTTCATGCTGCTGAGCATCTGCTGCTCTGTGTAAGGTAAAATTTTGATTCTTTGGCATTAACTGTTTTGTGATGTCTTTTCTGTTGCCTTAACTGCTTTAAATCTTACAATATTTGGTGATTGTTCTGTTGCTTTATCTGCTTTGGGTCATATAGTATTTTGTGATTATATTGAGTTAATATTGCTTGCAGATGCAGTTTCTGGTGTACTTTTCCTCGCGACTCTAGTTTTGTGAATATTTAAAGTCTATTTTCCCTTTCGCAAGGAGCTCCAGCACCTTTTGATCATGGGTAGCTTAACGTTTGAATTGTACTCATCTTATTTCTTGTTTTTTAATGAAAGAAAACTGTAAATGTGAATATTTACCAACTATGTTTCTTGTTGCAAGGAGCAACAGCACCTTAACTTCACATTTAGATGTATCTGTAGTATTTTTACTGTAATTTCTTGGTGTAGCACTAAAGTAAAAGGAAGAACTATTGCCTGAAAGTGTACCAATTATTGTCCTCAGTATCCTGTATTTCTGTTTTCCTGCTTTTGTGAATTATTGTCTTGTATATGTCTACACTGTGCTGCTGCTAACTACTGTTGTTCTGCATTACTTTATGCATAGGTATAAACACTGCTGTGTTCTTAGCTAGCTATGTGTGTAAGACACACATACAATGGAAATCAATGCTAGGTATACTGTCTCTGCCTACCTGTATTAATTTTTTTCTCTCTACCCATTGTATTTTTGTCTCTTGCTCTTCTCCTGAATTACTTGCTCATAACTAATCTCCCTCCTTTCTGTTTTTGTAGCCCTAGTGGATTTTTCCCTGCTGTTTTCTCCTGGCCACAGTACAGGCAACACAGGTTTGAGAACCTTAACAAATACCCTGCAAATCTAACTATCTGTCCGGAAGCCACCATTTTAAGCTTAACATAATACCACTGAACCCTAGTGGATTTTTCCCTGCAGTTTTCTCCTGGCCACAGTATAGGCAACACAGGTAGATACCCTGCAACTCTAACTATCTGTCCAGAAGCCACCATTTTAAGCTTAAAATAATACCACTGAACCCTAGTGGATTTTTCCCTGCAGTTCTCTCCTGGCCACAGTACAGGCAGCACAGGTTTGAGGACCTTAACAGATACCCTGCAACTCTGTGTGGAAGCCACCATTTTAATCTTAAAATAATACCACTGAACCCTAGTGGATTTTTCCCTGCAGTTTTCTCCTGGCCACAGTACAGGCAACACAGGTTTGAGGACCTTAACAGATACCCTGCAACTCTAACTATCTGTCCAGAAGCCACCATTTTAAGCTTAAAATAATACCACTGAAGTATGTGTCCCAGTAAATAACTACTACATAAGCTAATCTTTTAATTAATGCTAGACTTTATATGCACAACAAGAAATTACAGTGTTTTTTTTTTTTTGCTAGTCACCACAAAAAGCTGACACCAGCAGCTCCTATCCTTTCTCTTTGGTTACCCACTATTCTCATACTGTTTCTGTGTATATTCTCCTGTTCTGCACTTTACCCTTCCCTGAATTCATTTATAGCCTCACTCATAATAGGCTTTCCTAGTGCATCTGCCCTATTTTACTGTCTTCAAACTCTTACATATTAATGTTTTTTTTTTGTTTTGCCCTGCTTTTAGCTGCTAGTAATACCTCTCTCTCCCCCTCTAAAGCCCCTCTCTATTGCAGCTTATTTTAACCATACAGCACTGGGCTTGCTTCAAGTAAATCTACGTGTGTAGCTTGAGGCCAGTGTCCTTTTGTAAGCTTACTTCTGCTCATATTTTATTTCTCTTTATTTTATTTCTCTTTATTTTATTTCTGGTGACTATACCTTTTAGAAACTTTATATCCTTGTCTCTCAAGCTAGTTGTTCACTATCTTTTTCTGATTGTTTCTATGACTTCATCTTGACCAGGGTGCTAGCCCAGCCCAGTACTAGTCACTACCCCTCCCCCTCACCTTTTTCTTCCTAGTCTTCATAGGTGCCTCACAACAGCAGGAGCCATTTTGAAACCTTCTTTCCACTTCATGCTGCTGAGCATCTGCTGCTCTGTGTAAGGTAAAATTTTGATTCTTTGGCATTAACTGTTTTGTGATGTCTTTTCTGTTGCCTTAACTGCTTTAAATCTTACAATATTTGGTGATTATTCTGTTGCTTTATCTGCTTTAGGTCATATAGTATTTTGTGATTATATTGAGTTAATATTGCTTGCATATGCAGTTTCTGGTGTACTTTTCTCGCGATTCTAGTTTTGTGAATATTTAAAGTCTATTTTCCCTGTCACAAGGAGCTCCAGCAGCTTATGATCACGGGTAGCTTAGCGTTTGAATTGTACTCATCTTATTTCTTGTTTTTTAATGAAAGAAAACTGTAAATGTGAATATTTACCAATTTCTTGTTGCAAGGAGCAACAGCACCTTAACTCCACATTTAGATGTATCTGTAGTATTTTTACTGTAATTTTGTAGTTTTTCACTATCTTTTTCTGATTGTTTCTATGACTTCGTCTTGACCAGGGTGCTAGCCCCGCTCCGTTTGCCCCCTACCCTACCCCCATTCTCACCCACCCCATTACAATTACCTTTATACCTAGCTCTCCCTCCCATTCCTGTCCCACTAGCCACTATAATTTTACTTCTTGCCTATTGCCACAACCACCTTACTAATCTGTTAATCTTGTCAACACCACTTCCTCTATACCACTGTCTCTATACCTACTCTATCTGACCATATTTTATTCCAACATGTATTATTTTCTAATATCTTCTACACTACTCCTTATTCTCTCTATCTCCACCTCTTACCACTCCAGTCTCTGTGACCCACTCCTATGTTCACCAACTTCTGACTCATACAACATGTATCCAACTACTTCATATTTTACTATCTTCCCTAATCTCTTTACTACCTCTACCTCAAGTCTATATAAACTATCCATAAATAGAAGTTATGTCCTTACCATAACGTTCCATGTTAGTTGTCTTCTTTTCGCCTTCTTTCTTGCTGGATGGGTTCAGAGCCGACCTCGGCTCTGACTCGGCCACTCTAAAAGCTCGAGAGTTGGTTCCACCAGCTCGAGGCTCCCCTTATATCCCACAATGCTAGGCGGTAATACCTCAGATCTCGTTTGTAAGCTAGGCCCAGCCAAAAGAAATCCAGAATACTGGAAATGGGAAACCCACCTCTATAAAAGGACAGAAGGAAGGTGACCTATAACCTGATGAAGGAATATATACATAGTAAAGTATATACATATATACAATAGAGGTGGTAGGAAGAGAGGTCACAATCAAACTCCTCTAGGTCTGTCCAGGCTAGGGGGAAGGAGGGGCCTTAAGAAAGAAGCAGAAGAAGACAACTAACATGGAACGTTATGGTAAGGACATAACTTCTATATGTTAAGTTGTCCATCTCGCCTTCATTCTTGCTGGATGGGACCGTGTCCCTAGCACCTTGTCCCGGGTGGCCTATCGGAACAGACTCTTGAGTACAGTGGAACCAAAGTTAGCTCTATGTCTAGAAGCTAAATCCAACTTGTAATGAGAAATGAAAGTGTGAGGAGTAGCCCATGTAGCTGCTGCACAAATCGTATCAATAGGCAGCCTGTCTTGGAAGGCTATAGAAGTAGCCAAAGCTCTAGTTGAATGAGCCTTAGGTCTGTTAGGCAACTTTTGGTGTCTAAACTCATACACAAAGGAAATCAAGGATGTAAGCCATCTGGAGAGTGATACTTTTGAAACTGGAAGGCCCTTTCTACCTTCTGCATAACAGACAAACAATTGGTCAGTTTTTCTGGTTTGTTTGGTCCTATCCAAATAATAAATAAAATGAAAGCACCGAAGACTCAGCAGCAAGTGCCACAATTAGGGCTATAAGTAGTAAATAATCCAAACTCGGAGTATGTTCCAAATGAACAGCAGCAGTTTAATGGAAGTCAAAATACGTAGCAACAAGTACACCTCACGTTTCGTCAGGTGTACTTGTTGCTACGTATTTTGACTTCCATTAAACTGCTGCTGTTCATTTGGAACATACTCCGAGTTTGGATTATTTACTACTTATAGCCCTAATTGTGGCACTTGCTGCTGAGTCTTCGGTGCTTTCATTTTATTTATTAGTTTTATTTTTGCACCGGCCATCCTTTCTTTTCCTATCCAAATAATACCTTAATTGTCGATGAACATCTAGCCAATGTAATTTTTGTTCAGACCTGTTAGAATAGTTAGGAAAAACACAGGAAGGTCAATGTTTTGATTTAGATTTGCCGCAGAGGCTACTTTAGGTAAAAAGGATGGATTGGTCCATAAGGATACCCTATCCTTATGAAACAAAAGATATGGTGGTCGACTGCTGAGTGCATGAAGCTCTGAGACCCTCCTAGCCGAAGTAATGGCTACCAGAAAGAGTGTCTTCCAGGATAGCAATTTCATTGAACAGGAAGCTGCAGGTTCAAAAGGGGGGAGAATCAAAGATGTGAGAACTAAATTAAGGTCCCAAGAAGGAGGAGGATTTCTTATAGGAGGCTTAAGAAGAAAAACTCCCTTCAAGAAAGCTTTGCAAAGCTTGTGAGACATGATGGCAGAATCCAAGATGCCCACATGAAAGTTAGATATAGCTGCCAATTGAACCTTAAGAGTAGATGGAGACGAACCTGCGTGGAAAAGTTCGGCTAGGAAATCAAGGACAATTTGAATGGGAGCAGTGAAAGGATCTATGTCCCTTCCTTGAGCCCAATAGGAGAAGCATTTCCACTTACTAAGATAAATCTTCCGGGTGGAAGATTTATGGGAAGCTATTAAAATATCTCGAACTGAGTGAGATATTTGAGGAAGTCTGGCTAAGGTTGGAATTGGAGGAACCAAGCAGTGAGGTTCAGAGAGGGGAGGGAGCGATGTAACTGACCCGACTGATGGATCAAAAGATCTGGAACTAGGTCCAGATGCCAGGGTTGCTCCAACAGAAATTGGTGTAGAAAGGGGAACCAAACCTGTCGAGGCCAGTAAGGAGCAATGAGGATCAATGAAGCCTTCTGAGCGATAGCTTTCTGTATCACTTGAGAAATTAGTGGGAAGGGAGGAAAGGCATACAGAAGTCCCCGGGGCCAAACTTGGACTAGAGCGTCCCTGCTGGGATGGCTTGGTAGAGGAAAGAGGGTGAAATAATCTTTGCACTTGCTGTTTTGGGGAGTAGCAAAAAGGTCGCAGCAAGGCTGGCCCCACTTTAGAAAAATTTTCTCGAGATTGAATTTTTCAGAGACCACTCGTGAGGCATGAGAATAGCTCTGCTCAATTTGTCCGCAATGAGATTGGACTTCCCGGGGATGTGCATTGCTATCAGAAACCGCTGAGAAGAAATCGCCCATTGCCACAGTCTGAGTGCTTCTCGACATAGGGGTAGGACCTGGTTCCGCCTTGTTTGTTGATATACCACACTACAGACATGTTGTCCGTCTGAATTGCTATCGTTCATAAAGGAAGAGAGTCTTGAAGGGCTTGCAATGCTAAAAGCACTGCTCTCATCTCTAGAACATTTATATGCAAGTGGCGTTCGTCTGGTTGCCATATGCCCTGGACTGTTCTGCCCTGATAATGCCCCCCCCACCCGATCAGGGAGGCATCCGTTGTCAGAGTAGCAACCGGAGGGGGAGGAACAAAAGGTCTTCCTAGGAAGAGCTGGGGGGAAGAAATCCACCAAAGAAGATGATTCCTGCATGCTTGTGTTATCACAATGGTGTGGGACATCGGAAGTTGTTGGTATGACCATTGTGTGAAGAGCATCCATTGTAAGATTCTCATGTGAAATCTGGCTAATAGAAGTAGAGGGATAGCAGCTGCCATAATCCCCAGTACTTTTAGGACTAATCTGACTTTGATTCTGTTGCTGTGGAAAAGAAGGGAGACTAGTTTGTGTATGTCTGCTATCCTTTGGTCTGTGAGTCTCGCAGACATGTTGACTGTGTCTAGATTTGCGCCTATGAAGGTAATAGCACGACAAGGCGACAAAACAGACTTTTCGCAATTTATTGAGATACCTAGCTTTCGAAAAATGCGAAAAGTGTAGTCTCTGGCAAGTAGAAGAAGATGCTTGGTAGGAGCTGTAAGGAGCCAGTCGTCTAAGTATGGAAACACCTGGAATCCTTGACGTCTCAGGTGAGAGGCCACCACTGCCATGCATTTGGTAAACACCCGGGGAGCAGTGGTGAGTCCAAAGGGCAGGGCTCTGAATTGAAAGTGACTGGTTCCCAGCATGAAGCGGAGGAATCTCCTGGAGTGTCTGTTCATTTTTATATGATAGTACGCATCCTGGAGGTCTATAGAGCACATCCAGTTTTCCTTTCCCAATAGGGGTAGGATGGATTGCAATGTGACCATCCGAAATCTTGTTTTCTTGACAGACTTGTTCAAGATGCTGAGATCCAAAATGGGTCTCCAGTCCCCTGTTTTCTTTGGAACCAAAAAGAATTTGGAGTAGATTCCGGATCCTTGCTGGTCTGCTGGCACTGGCTGAATGGCTCTTTTTGCAAGCAACTTTGATATTTCTAACGCTGCTTGATCCCTTTGAGCGGGTGGAACATCTGGAAGGGATTTTTTTGATTGATTTGGAAAGCGAAAGAACGGAATGGAATAGCCTTCGGAAATGATGGACTGTACCCACTTGTCTTGAGTTAGGGATCGCCAGGCTTCTGGGTACAGTGATAATCTTCCCCCGACTGCCTCCGAAGGTGGACAGTTGGGCAACACCTCAGGGATGCTGGAAGGGCTTATCGGAAAAGGTTTCTCGATTGCCCTGGTTCTGCGGACCCCCCCTGCCTCTAGGGTGACGTCTACCATTATTGTTCCCCCCTCTGCCTCTAGAGGGGAACCGACTCTGTGTGTCAGGCAAAGTCCCTTGAGATTGCTTGCGGAACCACATTTTTCCACTTTTCTGGCCTTTGGGGTAAGGCCTAGAAGGAGTAGAAAAACGGACTCCGGCAGAAAGAGTTTTGCCATCCGTCTCGCACCTTGTCAAGGTTTCTTTCACTTGAGGACCAAAGAGGGACGATCCATCAAACGGGGAATTAGTGAAAGACGTCTTAAAGGGGTCCGCAAAATTGCATAGCCGCATCCAGGCATGCCGGCGTAAGGCCACACCTGTCCCTGCGGCTCTGCTCGCTCCATCAGCCGCATATGAAAGGAGGCACATGGAGGAGTTAGCTATAGAATTTAGGGTAGCCAGCTGAGCGTTCATCTTGTCCTGAAAACCCGCAGCTGTGGGATCCTTTAACATCTCACTCACTTCCTTGATCAAGTCTCTTTGAAGACGAGTGAAATGACAGAGGTAGTTCAGCGAACGCATAGAAAAGGTCGCTGATGAGAACATCCGCTTCCCGTACCTGTCCATAGACCTAGATTCCTTGTTAGGGGGATGGACAGGCACTGAAGGATCAGCTAGTTCCTTCTTAGTGGCGGCAGCTACCACCATAGCATCCACAGAAACTCCCTTAGTCAGAAATTGCTTATCTGCTGGTGCTGTAATAAACTTTGAAGGTCTCCTGGGGGTGTGGTCCACAGAGTCAGGAGCCATCCAAGCCTTTTTTGCTACCACCTGCATAAGGGGGTCAAAGGGGGGGGACACCCAGGAGGTGGAAGGGCGAGAGCCGAACGCCTCAAGATACACAGATTCATCCTCCGAAGGGTTAAGGGCTGGCCAATTTCCCCTCTGTTTTAAGATCTCTAGAATGTCTGCAAAGGAGACGTCTTCAGAAGGGGAACGGGGGGAACCCTCAGAATCCTCTAAATCCGTGTCAGAGGTGACAGACTCAGGTGAGTCTATGTGCTTCCTCTTGCACTTTCTCTTCCTAGGGGGCTCCCCTGCCAATTCAGGAGAGGCCTCGGAAGAGGATGAGATCCCCACAGGGGATTCTTGAGGAGCTGGCTCTCTGCGGTCTGGGATGAGGGAGTGAGTAGACATTACCTGAGGCACTGAAGAGGGAGGGACGGACGGAGCCGACTGTGGAGTTGAACCGGGTTCCAACACACTCCGCATGACCTCGAAAGCACCCCTGTCAGGCAGAGCCAGAGGTCTCCACTCCGAAAAGCTGAAAACCTCCCTCGGCACCGACAGTGATGGCTCCGAGGCCGATGTCGGAGCCGAACTCACCAGCGCCCGAGCCGAGAGGGAGAGCGGGGTCGGACAAGGGTCCGATGCCACTCACCCCCTCGGAGCCGACGATGGAAGTCCGGCGCCGAGATTCTTCCAAGGAGGAAATCGGAGCCGACGACGGAGCCAAAGACAATTGTATCGGCTCCGACGCTACCACAGTCTCGGGTCAACGCCTGCCCGAGCTCAAAGGAGTCGGAGGAGGAACATTTTGAGAGATAGGATTAAGCATCGACTGATGAGTCGGGCTCTGAAGCATTTGGGCCAGTGCCTCTGACTTAAGTAGTCGACTCACTACCTTCTGAAGGTCATGGTCAGAAAGTCTCGATGACCTAGAGGAGTGAGATCTATGGCTCCGTTCAGACAGCAAGGGAGATGCTGGAGCCGAATGAACGGAGCCAAGGGACGGTGACCTGGACCTCTTCCTAGATGTCGGTTCCGATGGTCTGATCGGAGCCGACTCAGAGATTTCCAATACCTCGGCTCCAGCCGGAGCCGAGGGAACCACAGAAATAGAAGTTCGAGTCTCATCGGCTCCAGCCGGAGCCGATGTTGAAGCAGACTTCGATGTCTTAGGTGTCGACTCAGTTGCTGGAGTCGAAGACCTAGAAGCCTTAGAAGGTTTGCCCGAAGAAACAGTCGGGGGACCCTCAGGCTTTAACAAGCCCCGTAAAATGAGCTTATTTTTACTTTCCTGCAGGACTCTAGGGCTGAAGCCATGGCATACAGCACAAGTGTCCTGCAGGTGTAAAGGTCCCAGGCAGTTCACACAAGAAGTGTGACCGTCTGTCAGAGACATTTTCTGACAGCACGAGTCACACTTCTTGAAGCCTGAGACCTTCGAATCCTTAGACATTTCAAGGAACAAGTGCAATCACACACAAGCACAAACACACCGATTACACTATTGACAAAAATAAAACTAATTTAAAACTAATAAGTTTAGATAGTGTTTAAAAGTCCCTACAAAAACACATACACTTCCAGGAGGGATGAGAGGGCCCGAAGGCCTAAGGGAAGAACAGATAAGTTCTTGTGGTAAGGAGAAGAGAAAAAAACAAGGAGGAAGGATAAGAATCCTTTAAAAGTAAGGGGATACTGTCAAAAAACTAATTTAAAAGGGTTTTTCTAAGTTTTTAAACTGTTTTCTACACTAACCTGAAGCCGGTTGAAGCAACACACCTCGATAGCTGTAGCGGCAAATGAGATCTGAGGTATTACTGCCTAGCATTGTGGGATATAAGGGGAGCCTCGAGCCGGTGGAACCAACTCTCGAGCTTTTAGAGTGGCCGAGTCGGAGCTGAGGTCGGCTCCGAACCCATCCAACAAGAATGAAGGCGAGATGGACAACTTAACATTACAGGTTTTAAACCTTCCCACAAAGGTAAGTCAAAACTATACAAATTCCATCTCGCATCTACTACACACTCTCTCCTCACTAAAAACCTACTTTGTTCTGGAGATATCCATCCCAAACCTGGCCCCTCTTCTCTCACCAAAACTACCTCTACACTGCCCCATCTTACTCCTCTAACAGTCACCAACCTCAGTCACAACAATCATCTCCATCCAAATACTTAACTATTTACTCATTGAATATTCAGAGTCTAGCAAATAAAGTCACTGAATTGCACTCATGGATAGCTCTCAATACCCCTCACATCCTCTCCCTATCTGAAACCTGGCTCAAGCCACAAATCTCAAATAGTGAAATACTCCCACCAGGTTATGATATCTTACGATCTGATAGACCTGTAAAAAAAAGGTGGTGGCTTGGCCATCCTCTTCTCAAACATTTAGAGCACAAGCAAAAATAACAAGTTATGCTGAAGACCTGTTGTACCAAACCAGATAAATACGAAAAATAAAGTACAGGTCACCGCTGAATAATTCTTTGTAGAATCTCCTTTATTAAAAGTGTTTTAATAAAGGAGATTCTACAAAGAATTATTCAGCGGTGACCTGTACTTTATTTTTCGTATTCGTCTTCTCAAACATTCTTAACCTCTCACCATACCCTTCCCCAATTCCTGACTTCCTCCCAGCTGAAATCATCATCCTTAACTGCCATCCGAATCCCCACAAAAAACTTGCAATTGCCTCTATCTACCTTCCTCCTGGTAACAATCTGCCCATTCTTGAAAACATCCTATCCTGGTTCTCCCACAACATATCATATCAGACACTTATCCTTGGTGATGTCAGCTTTGATTGGTCCAAACTCACAACTGACTCCCCCCAACTCAGTATCCACCTACACGGCTTCCATCAACTTATAACATCTCCCACTTGCTTCTATAAAAATTCCACTTCCAACTCCATTATAGACTGGATCCTTAGCAATTCCCCCCACCAATACCACAATCCCACCACCTTACCTGACTTCCTCAGTGATCATCTCCCTACCACCAGCTTAAGACACTAATCCCACTTTCCTAAACCCCACCTAATCAAAGACTGTCGAAAACTATCTACTTTCAATTCATCCCAATTTAACTCCATTCTCCACAACATAGATTGGTCCATCCTAAAACACCTCCCCCTAAACAATGCTGTAAGCACTTTCAATAGCATCTTCATGAATACTCTAAACTCCTTAGCTCCATCTAGGAAGATCAGAGTAAAATCAAACCACGCTCCCTGGCTTTCCAAAGAGACTAGGTCCCTTATGAAAGAAAGAGATCATGCTTGGAAAACCTGGACTAAAACTAAACAACCGCCTTTTCTTCAAAAATACAGACAACTGAGGAACCTTGCAAAAAAACATACAACTAATGACAAAAACTTATACTATAGCTCTGCTCAGCTTAACAACAAATCCAATCCTCGAAACTTTTGGTCAACTCTCAACAACATCCTCTATCCTGGAAAGCCGTCTAATCCCTCCCCATACCCTAACTCTTCCTCTCAGGAAACAGCTACCCTCCTGAATAAACACTTTATCTCTTTTATCCAAAATCTGGCAACCTCTAAGCCAAACTCTACTTCGACACCCACCTCTCCAAGTCCTACTAACACAACTTTGTTTTCTTTTGAGCCAGTTCCCATTACTTACATCAAATATCTACTAGTCAAGATAAAACCTTGCTATCCTTCCACTGACAATCTAGCTCCTACATTCCTCAAACTTGTTGCTGACTCAATTGCCTATCTTGTATCTATACTAATTAATCAATCTATTCTGGAATCAACTATCCCCACCCTTTGGAAATCTTTCTTCACTATCCCTCTTCATAAAGGTGGAAACTCCACTGACCCCTCAAACTACCGACCCATTGCCATTCTGTCCCCCCTCTCCAAGATATTAGAAAAATGTATTCACTCACAGCTAGCTTCTCAATCACCTCCTCACACACCACTTACTTACCCCTACACAACATGGATTCTGTCCTCACCACAGCACCACCACTGCCCTCCTCTCCTTTACTCATATCATTGCAGAGGCCCTAGACAACAATAAACTCGTTTCCTGTCTCTTTCTAGATCTCGCCAAAGCCTTCGATACTGTCTCTCATCCTCTACTACTATCCAAACTTGCAAATCTCCACCTATCCCCCTCCACACTTGCCTGGTTTAATAGTTACCTATCTGGCAGGGACCAATCTGTCAAATGGTTTTCATCCTCCTTATCTTTCCTTCCCATCTCCACTGGTGTTCCCCAAGGCTCCATCTTGGGACCCCTTTTGTTTAACATCGTCACCAATGATCTTTACACCTCATGCAAAGAATCCTCCCTTATTCAGTATGCCGATGACTCCACACTTATATCCATCTCAAATAACATTCCTGAACTACACTCCCTGACCCAAGAGGCCCTACTATCCACTGAACAATGGCTCTCTCACAACCTATTGAACCTAAATCCCAAAAAGACCAAACTCCTACTTTTCTTTCCCCGTTCTCTTTCTCATCACAAAACCTCCTTTTTTATTACATCTTCTAACAATACAAACATCCAACCTGACACCCACACAAAACTCGTAGGGGTCATTATCGATGACTAACTCAAGTTCAACCTACACATACTCCAATGTATAAAAAAAACAAACCAGAAACTAGGTCTGCTATATCGGAACAAAAAATTCCTAACCCCCGAATCTAGACTTACCCTGGGCCAGGCACTCCTCCTTCCCTCCCTCTTATATGCCGCCCCAGTTCTTACCAATATCCAGGCCTCCACTTTAAACAAACTGCAACAGACTTACCATAAAATAGCCAGATTCATTACTAACTCCCCATACAACTCACACCACTGCATTTTATTAAACTCTCTTCAATGGCTTGAACTTCCCCAGTTTCTGCTATCTTATTAATTTCATATGCTACACTCTATTCTTTATAAACCCTCCTTCTGTCCATCTCTATCTTCCTTAGTCTCCATCTACATCCCATCCCGGACCCTCCGTACTTCTAACCAACAATTACTTGATATCTACCACCCAAAAAGGTCAGTAGGCAAACTACTCTATAAACACTCCCTTGCCCATGCTTGGAACAAACTACCCCTTGACTTATGTTCAATCTCCCACAACTCACACTTTAAAAATGAACTAAAAGCTTATTTTCTCAATTCCAGA
This sequence comes from Protopterus annectens, assembly GCF_019279795.1. Classification (NCBI taxonomy): domain Eukaryota; kingdom Metazoa; phylum Chordata; order Ceratodontiformes; family Protopteridae; genus Protopterus; species Protopterus annectens. The sequence goes on along the minus strand of NC_056728.1, from coordinate 235,561,886 downwards.
ACCTGCCCTTGCCATGACCCTACCTAGTCTTCCTTCCCTTTATGTACCCTCAGAAGGACCATACTTAGTACCTCATTAAACCTCTCTCTCCAATGTGTCTACTATGCATTTGCACAATTTTATACAAACAAAAAATGTTTATTGTTGACCTATTGAACTATATCAATGTAAAATTGTTACTTAGCTTCTTTTTAATGCAACTTTAACTTTATGCATGTAACCCAACATATGTGAATCATTTTGCTATAACTGCTATTATATCAATATTGTTTAAAATTGTACTTGTTTTAAAATGTATTACTGGGGCTTTTCTCCTCGGGTCTCCACTGAAAATGGGCCACAAGCCCAGTTGGACAAACCCGGTTAACAAATGTCAATAAATAAATAAATGTTAATTTTTTAAGTTCGCTTTTGTGTATTTAACTTGAGATAGACATAACAGGAATGAGGAATTATACCTGCTTTTAAAATTAATAGGCATACAGAGAGGGCTTTTGGGCCTATGTGATCCTTACTATAGGACGTTATTGGTATGCTAGGATCAGATGACTGATCAGGACAGGATATTTTCTTAGATCAAGTTTAGGGAATGATTCAGAGTTGGAAAAAAGACATAATTATATCTCTCTTTGTCATACACACATACGAGAACTTTAATCTATTCTGTATATTAACAAATGTAATTTTATCTCTCTCTCTATATATATATATATATATATATATATGTGTGTGTGTGTATGTGTGCATGTATATATCTATATATATATATATCTATATATATATATATATATATATATATATATAGATATATATATAGATATATATATATATATATATATATATATATATATATGTACATACATTTTTTTCATGTAGTGAATAGTTTAAAGTGGGTTGAGAATAAGATAGTTATCTGACATGAATCTCCATTCTTTTGGAAAATAAACAAGAAGTGGGGATATCATCCCATCTAATTAGCAAATTAAATTATACAACAGCTTGAAAGAAATAAATGCAGCTGTTTGCAATTCTGCTGGAGTCACTTGGGAAAAAGACCTGAACACAAACATTGAGCTGGAGCCTTAGCAGTTGCTTTGGAGGTTGTGTAAATATGCTGCAAAATCATGCAGATTTAGCATCTTTACCTGGAAGTGTCTGCATAAGTTTGTTTATACCTGTACACCTTTGGACAGGATGTATCCTGGGGTCCCTCAATGTACTGGAAATGTTTGAAAAATAATGTAGGGGACTGTGAACATGTGTGCTGTTGTTCTGGGTTTGAACTTTTAAAAACTGGCCTGCAAAGTCTGGCCATGCCGAGTAGTGATGTCGTTTATCTTACCTTTATTTGGCAAGGATACAGCATGAACAGGCACTGATATTTTCCCTTATGTCACTGATGAAGATGACCATTACTAGAAAATGGAAATAGCCTGCTCCCCCTGTTCCTACAGTGTAGTTTTAACGAGGGAGAACCAAGTACTGTGGCTCTCTGTTCCTCACAGATAAAGGGTCAGTCAGAGTTAGCAATAAGTGCTTACCTCTCCTAATGGTCAAACTGTATATCAACTCAGTGGATGGGAAGCCCTAGAATGTAATTTTATGTTGAAGAACTTAGCCCTCAGTGGTATCCAGATTTTTTTCTATAGGTTTCCCTTTATTTCTTCAGTTTAGGGTCAACATCTGTGACAGCATGACTGCCCTGACCAGCTGCTCTATCCTGCATCTCTGATTTAAGCAGATTCACAGAGTACCCTGCTGAGTAGGAGTTGCAGCTCCCACATTTGCCACAAGAGGACAGGAGAGTGGATCTGGGAGTCACTAGTTCTCCTCCCAGCAGAGAGTTTAACTTGGTTGTGTCCCTACCTTTCCCTGTACATGTTCGTAATGTGCATGTTTGTCCATAACTCTATATATGACACAGTTATGGCCCAGCCTTTATCCAGCACAATTTCCATTTGATCCCTACTGTCTACGAGAAACTCTATCACAAATAATGTTACTAGACACATGCCCTTAACCACTTTCCCTCCAAAGAGAGGTGAGCAGATTAAACAATCTTCATTCTTTCCCTCCCCAAGACAGCTCAAACCAATCAAATCCGGTTGCCTAGGTCATAGTCAGGGCTTTATCTCTCTGCACCAATAGCATTGGCAGTGGTATCAAGATACAGACTAAACATGGTCTGCAATGCTGCGTTTTATGAAACTTATGTTAAAAGAAAGTGATCATTAAACTGTCCCCCCACTCCACTCCCACCCCAATGGCAGTGTTTATAGATTAGTACTAGGCTAACTGCCCTTGTAAGCCATTTTAAGCCTAGCCAATTATCCCTTGTGAGACTCAAACCATGCACCTTGTGTTTGTAAGGCAAATACCTTAACCATTAGACCAACCTCCCCTATGTTTATCTTTAGATTTTCTTCTGATTTATTAATTCATAATAAATGTTACCAGTTTTATATCTTATAAACTTGTGCTGGAATCTATATTCTGTTATTATTATTAATTTTCTGTGTTCTATGTTGTTACATTTTTATTTTTAACTTAGAACTTTGTTATCTTAGGGTTCCTCTATTGTATTCTAATGGAAAACCTAGTATTTATTTCCACTGGCAGAAGTCACTTTAAGTTTTTAAAATAGAGGCCTTTACTACAAGCTACCCTGTGTAATGGTCTGGGCAGGCAGAAGTGACCATGACAATGCAGAGAAAAGACTTGCAACTGCCAGTCAGTAAATAGTCGTAATAAAACTGTGGTAACTGTAAACAGCACTTAATGTTTTACATCTGATTAGCAGTGAGATTGTGAATAGTTAATTGTTTCCTTTAGTTTTTGTAGAATTTTTATTCAAAGTAATTTCATTTTAGGACCCTGCTGAAAGCCTGGTTACTGCAAGAGGTTAACAACCATGCTCATTTGGGATGTTCATCTTGATTATGGTTGCTTAGGTAGCCACAAAAGCCCAAGGATTTTTGCTGACAATAAGAAAAAGCTTGCTGACACTATTATTTGCTGAACCTTTCTCGAAAAATAATGGATTAGTGTGGAATGTGTTTCCAGCCAATCAGATGCCAACAAACAGAAACCCCATCTGCACAAACATGAATGCAAGAGATATACAAGACTGCAAAAATGTCTTTTATCTGACAGTTGCCTTGACCTTAAGTAACCTCATGGTTGCTGAAGACAAGAATGAGAGAAAATGGTCAAAAGCAACTGAACTGGACAAGTGAGATATTATAAATTTGATCTTGCATATTGGTATTTATGCAATACGTTAATCTGTACAAATATTCTGTTATGTCAGAAAAATAAAAGTGAAATGTAACATGCATTTTTCTAAATAAAATATATAAGTTGAAATAATAGAGCTGAATTTCCCACTCATTTTGTAGATATTCTGAGACAGTAAAATGTTCACTGCTGCAGTATAATGCTAGTTTTACATTTATATTGTTTAAAAATGACCGTCTTTTTTTATAATTTACAAAAATATAGTTATGCATAAAGTTTTAATTTTGTAAAGATTTTTATGCATGTTGAATAACTTTATTTGTTCATTTTATATATAGATATATATATATATATATATATATATATATATATATATATATATATATATATATATATATATATATACATATACAGGCTTTTAAGGTATTCACATTGTTTCAAAATGGGAAAATGGGTTCCTGTTTTGTACATACCTGAAACCATTAAAAGGCATTTTGCAAACAAACATGATTTATTTTGTGGCTATTTTTGCTGAACAGTTTTTACGCTCTCAGTACCAGATGCTCTGCTGTTGTCTTTGTTTTGTTGTTTTTCAAATTTGTTAAAACAAATGGGGAACATTTTTTACTGTTTATTTACAAACATAAATAAAAGATGGCTATGACACAAACCACCACTTAAACTAAACTGCAACCACCCTCATCAAGATGTAACTCTGGCTAGGTTTTGCATTCAAACCTTATGCTTTTGCCCCCACCACCCTATCATTAAAAAAATACTCAACTTTCAAGTACTGCCTTTATTAACTTCTGAAGGGGACTCTTTTATTTTATTGTTGACACTTGTAACCATAAAAAGGCTATTTTAAAAGAGTATTCTTCTTAGGAAAGCATGTTTTGTGTTTGTGTAATACTGTACAGTAGACAATAGTTGAGATAGCTCTAGACTACATTATGTGCTGTTTGAACTATAACGTTTCCGAGAGATGCTCAGAAAAAAAACTCACGAGTACAGGGAGTATGGCTAGCTACTTCCTAGATTCTTAATAAAACTAAACTGCATCTGCCCAATTTCTTCTGTAAAATATATATTGCTGCCACACAGGTGATCAGTTCAAAACTGCCATGGCTGCCAATGTACTACCATACCTAGAAGTGTAACCAGAATTGTGCAGAGACATGCTATAGTGGAGATACTGCACTGCTTAATGCATTATTATCCAGGCAACATCTGGATAAAGGATTTTAAATGTTTCACGTAAAAGACACCCAAGTCAAGCATTTTATACCTTTTATCTCACCTGATACTACTTTAAACGGTACATTTTCGCAGCTCTATTCACTTTAGTATAGCATACCCCTGTATGAGCCTGTATTCATGTCATATTTCTACATCTGGAGCAGTTTCAGCCAACAGATGATCAACTGCTAGATAGAACTGTATTTTAAGAGGGGCACAAGTATAGAGTTATCCAACAAAAACTGTGGACCAGACTCAATAAAGCCTACACTAAGTGTACACGATATGTATTCAATAACATTTGTATCACATTTTTTGTGCTTTCTAGTCACTCAGAAAGATTACACTAAGTGTACATGTAGTTTACACTTTGTGGTAACCTGCATGAATCACTGTCAATATTTAAAGCTGCAAGAATATCAGTAGGAAAACTAAAATTAGGAGGAAGAAGGTGTGAGTAGTATAGGTGTTGTTGAATCCTGGCCTGTGTTTCTTAAAAGAGGCTATCACCATACGTGATTGGTAGCTGAGAGCTGGAAAGTTCCTATAACGAGAATGCATTCTTGGTATAGTAGATTTCTTAGTTGTGCTACTTGAATATAGTTGCTGCTGTTTGTAAATCGGAATTCTTAAGTGTTAAAAATATGTGATCAACTTTTGCTATGACATACAGACTGTAAACATTTATTTATTTATGTACATAGTAGCTTACATAGCAGCATTTTACAGCACTTATGTAGGACACCTTACAGACATTTCATCAAAAAAAGCAGTAGAGCCTATTATTTGTAATACTGTTCTCCGCCCCTACCAGCTAATCACTTCTCCACTCATTCAACCATATCCTATCCTAATCCTGTATTAGAGAACTTATTAAGTAATTGCATATGTGAATGTAAGACAGATGTCTTGTTGAAACCCAGAAAGTCCAGATAGAGTTACAGTGGCTACACAGTGCCCCACTGCAACTCAGACGCCATGTAGACATAATGCTAGATTAGACTTAGAAAATAAAGACAGTTTTCCATGGAGGTGTTACTTTGGGTCTTCCAGACTTTTCTTGCCCAGTAACACCACTGATCTGTTCTTTAACTACTTTATGCTGTTTCCCCATCACTGGCATGCCAAATGATGTATAATTCACAAGCACTTTCTTTTGTGTGTAGTATTACCGTATTTACCACCATCTTTCCTTTTGGCATCTGCTTCTCCAAATGACACGTTAAATAAGAGTGTGGTTAGTCGCAGTGATATCCGTACTAGCTGCTTATGAACCAATGAGTAAATCTTGCCTGACGTTAGTGCCTTAGCCCCACTGACAGCCTGTTAATAGATCTTCCATGGCATTTATTTTCTCCCAGTCCATTAATTTATTCATTCTCACAAGGCCCCGTTTACTGGCACACATTCTGTTGCCTCCCTGTACGGAGTGTTCTTACCTGAACCAGAGCATCTGAGTTTCTATCCCACAGCCTCTGAAAGTGCTACACTAGGTTTGTTTCTTCTGCTTCTGCTGATATATCTGAAAAAGTCATTTTTCCTACTCATATTATGCAATCTACTGGCTTGCTCCCCAGTATCATCTTACCTGTCTCTTTTCTGATCTTTTTATAATCTTCCTTCTTTTCCCACTCTTTGTTTTCATGCAGCTGTTATTTTATTCCCTATTACCCTTCTGTTACCTCCTCATAGAATCACAAGATCTTCCTGGCTTCCACAATTCCTGATTCCAGCATGTACTATAAACTTAGAAAGTTGCTAGAGTTAACAGGATTTGTGTTAGTACGCATTTTCTGAAGTATATGAAATATGAAACACAAATCTATGTTATTATTTAGTGACTTCAATCCTCAGTGATTTGTCAGAAAACCAAACTTTTATAAGGAACTGATCAAAAATATGAGGCAAAAATCTAGCCATTCTGTAAAACTCTGGATAGTTGAGAGGTAAAGCTTTTTCCTACAGATGATCATATGTGAGGCAATTAAGATTTTGATGTTGATAGAAATGGAAACACCACTGTTTCAAAGAAATGTGTGGTGAATCAAATAACTATTAGCCTTGACATAATGGAATACAGTGGACTGAGAATGTGAATAGTTTATTTGGGAACATTATCAGTTTTCAGTACTCTGGGATATGAGTTTCTTGAAGTATTATTAAGAGCAGCTGGACCACAGGTGGAATATACATATCAAGTGTAAATAGAAAAACAGAATAAGGCAGAAGACTTTATTTTCTACTCATATTTCACTTGCCTAATCTAGTTTATCATCTGCTGAAGAGATCTGAATATTTTAGGGATTGCCTTATTAGTGAACGTGACACAGTTTGTGTTATGCTCCTGTTGTATACTGTTTTGTATCTTCTGGGTAACTGATTTCACACTCGTGTTTTCATTTGAGACTCACCTTATTCAATAGCTACCGTCTGTTTTAACATCATGATAGCAATTTTCTGGGATAATGAAGTTTTATTGACCTGAATTTATTTCTTGGAAACTTTACATCATGGTTTATCTGCATTCCAATACAATGTGACATATTTTTGTTTATACCATTCACTTCTGTTCTTGGCTCATGACAATGTGGTTACTCTTTAGTAGTTTATATACTCTAACACATATTTTGCATATTTTCTATTTACGTTATTTGTTATGTTTTAAAACTTTATTTATTTATTCTACCCTAATTGCCTAATTTATTATGTTTTGTTTTTTTTCATTTTTTTCAGATATTTATGTTATTTTTCATAGAGTCACAGATGTTCCAAAGCCACTGAGTCTCATGACCATTCTTGCCTTTCCAGTAGCCTCCCTCAGGCCCTCTTTTCTCTAGGAGGGCCATACTATTCATGCCTGGAGTAAATTTGTGGATACCCATCCAGTTATCCTGTTTGTCTAAGGGAAGATAGCGAGTTACACTGCTTAACATGCAGGGGAAGTTTATTCCAGGGTTTGAGAGGCACTAGGCACACCCTGTTCAGCCTTTAAAATCTAACATCACCCCACAATGGGAACAGGTTACACCTAACAATATCCTCTTCCATCTCTACTATCTGACCACCGCATGTACAGGCAGCAGGAACAGGAACATGGCCCCCTCGACCTATTTCACATGTTAGCACACTGCGCAAGGATTGTATACAGGATGTCTAGGATCATTCTGTACAGGCTAGACCTAAAAGCCATCACCCCCCACACACCTATCTCAACTGTCAAGAAAGCACATGTGGGCCATGTGCAGGCTGTGCAAGATCAGGGGTGGGTACAGGGCACACCTAACAACAGCTCCACCCACAATCTTAGATGTCAGCTGACAACAGCTCCACCCACATTCTTAGATGTAAGTACAGAACACAGACCACATATGACATCAATGCAGAGGTCATGAACCAGTGCAATGAAACACTGATAAATCAGCATTTGTGAGCACTCACACAGACACACACACACAATTATATATTTATGTAATATATCTATATATCTATATATATACATATATACATATATATACACATATATATATATATATATATATATATATATATATATATATATATATATATATATATATACACACACACACACACATTAAGATGTGCATTCATTTTATGTTTTTCTTATAGTGGTGTGCATACAGCACAGGTGATTGCATACATTTGTACCAGGAAAAATGCATCACTACTTTGTTAACCACACAGTGCTGAAATAGTAGGTATTTCCTACATATGTGTAACATCAATATAAAATTTATTAAGTGGTAAGTAAATTACCATATCTGACATTGTATACTGATGTATAACAACATCATTCAGCATAATATACTGAGTTTAGTTCTGCATGTTAATAAAAAAGTATGAATGGAAATCAGGCCAGCTGTAAAACTGCGTTGATGCTTGCTGCATTATCTTCAGGATGTGCTGAGCAATGCACTGCATTATCAAAATCATGACAGCAGATGGAAATGTCTACTTCATACACAGAAGCTTGGATTGCTAAGCTACAACCCTACCTATTAAAAAAGCAATCTGCACAACTCTAGAAATGCTGTCCTCTACACACTTCAGTGCATATTTAATCATTGCTATCTGCAATATAAATAAGTTGTTTTGCATGAATAATGCTCTCCACAGACACACTGTCTTACAAATTCACAACATAAGCAGAAGTTAAAGCAGTTGCATGTCTTTTGACCTCTATTCATCCTATATTTTAAGAAACAGAAAATATACTTGGTTGATTACATGCTCTACCTGGCTGTAGCCTTGATGTTACTATATAAAACACAACATGCTTACAGCAATACTATGTTTTATTCTCATGCAGGGTCTGGTAATCTGTGTCTTATTTGTAACAGCATCCATCCAGATGATCTGCCCGGCACCTGAAGCAATCACTCCACTGGTATTTTCTCTGATTACCATCACATTGGATGCCTGTAGCTGAGATACACTTTCTGCTTACTGGATCCTGGAGCTCACAAGGGGAAAAAGCTACTACTCACTCTTGTACTCTTATCCTTCCAACTCAGCTTTCAATAACACTGTCTCTTTTGGGATGAGGTGGAGTCTGTCTCTACCAAACAGCTCTTTGCCATCTTTTGTTCCACCCTAGTGACTCCACAAGGTTCTCGGCCTATATTACCTGCTTCAAATACTTAGAAAACTGTTAAAGTTTCTTGTCTTGTAGGCTTCAGTTTCAACCCATGTAGTACAATAACATAAAATGTGATATAACTGCTCCAGGAAAAGCAAAACATGATTAAGTCAGGTCAAAAGCTGTGAAACATCACCAGTTGTATGTACTGCAGGTGCATACAGCACAGATATGTGGCATAATGCTTATGATTTCACTTCAAAAACCTAAGGTTATTGGCTTATCTTAAAATGGCCCTTCAAGGCAGATAGCCTTGTATTTACCTATGAACCTATGAATCTATAGGGTTCTTTGTTACTAAATTGATGTTACTATTGCTGCCTAGTCTTTGATCCGCTTCTGTCCTCTTGGTGCTATCAGTAAACACGCCATTCAAGGCCCACATATTTTTGACTGTTTCTGCTTGTTTTAACATTATGATACTATGTGGTGCATATTGTAAGTTCTATATGCTTACATGCATCTTGTTTTCCATACATGTCCTAGAACATAATGATCATTGTTTCAAGGCCCACATATTTTTGACTGTTTCTGCTTGTTTTAACATTATGATACTATGTGGTGCATATTGTAAGTTCTATATGCTTACATGCATCTTGTTTTCCATACATGTCCTAGAACATAATGATCATTGTTTCAAGGCCCACATATTTTTGACTGTTTCTGCTTGTTTTAACATTATGATACTATGTGGTGCATATTGTAAGTTCTATATGCTTACATGCATCTTGTTTTCCATACATGTCCTAGAACATAATGATCATTGTTTCTCTACCTTTGTTTCCCTCTCTCCCTTGCTCTGTTCCTTTGTAGTATTTCAATGTGCCCCAATTAAACACATAGGATGTTAACAGAAACTATTCAGGAAGCAAATTGCCAGCCTCAGATTTAGTGAGTCGATACTTCTGTCACTGCTTATTGGCCATACAAGGAGACTGGAGTGCAAGCAACAGTGAGCTGCAGGTTATCCATAATGTAGTTAGTTAATTGCTAATAAATTAATAAATTAATAAAAATTGATAAATTAGTTTATCGCTAATCAAGCCTTAATAAAGTCTGTGAAAGTATACATTGTAAAAGAACTACATGGCTGGTGGGACATAGTGACCCCTTCTCTAACAGGGACCAATTCTATTTTTATATTTTCACTATAACTACTGACACCAAATTTCCACTGTTAGACAGGAAAAGTGGTAGATCTCTCCTCTCTTTCCTTTACGTAGAGCAAACATTTACTTTTAAGGACATAGGTAGACTGTTTGGGTCGAAAACTTATCATGCTTTATGGTTAGTAATAGATTGTTTCTTTCTGAACAATGTACTGCTTTGGTGGGGACGTAACTCTGCTTTTATCAGGCTCACTTCAGTCCTCTACCCTGCCTCTATTCATACATACCCCCATTTCCTCCACACTTATAGATATATCAGCTTCTCCCCAAATCAACTAAAACCGGTACAAATCACAGCATAGTTCTAATCTCCTCCCATAGAATTTAACTTAACTGGACACATTGCCATCAAAAGTACAACTCCTGCAACACTTTCTTCTCCACTCCAGTAATCATCACTCACTGTGAAGCCCACAAGCCAATATGCAAATTATCCATTTCGTAATACTTCTTTTCCTCTTTCTACTAGTTCTAATTACAACCTATCATCAAAACGTACAATACTCAATAGAACAATGATGATGCAGAGAGAAGCAGAATGTCAGACAATACTGTTTTTGTTGGTGGGTATTGATTCAGAGAAAGCATTCAACAGTGTAATCTCGGATTTTATGTGTAGGGCAATGAAAGTATTCGCATTCCCTGATACAATAATAAGGTTAATTAGGAGGGTATATAAGGGACTGGAGGCAAAAATTAAAGTGGAAGGGTTCTGATAGGTTATGTCTGAAGAGAGGAACTAGGCATGGGTGTTCTGTTTCCTCTTTATTACTTGCTTTATACTTAGAGTAATTGGCAAAGAAAATAAGGGAATTAGAAATTCAAGGATATAATTGGTATGGTAATCAAGAAAATTTGGCTTTATTTGCAGATTATGGCAAAAACCAAAGAGATTGTGTAGCTCTAATCAACCACAGCAGTCGAAATATAAAAGTCCTGAATGCAAGTTTATTTTAAATAACACAATTAAAAATATTAATATTAAAAATATATATAAAAAAATATTATTATTCACTTTCCCTGGTCTCAACGAAAACTGTAACATATCTTGTCTTTTAAAATTGAAGAGTTTCTTGAGGTAATCTACTTGATATATTCTCTGAATCAATACCCACCAACAAAAACAGTATTGTCTGACATTCTGCTTCTCTCTGCATCATCATTGCTCAGAATTAGTACAAAATGACAAAAAATACACCAAACCCACAGACATTGCCAACATCCTAGCTGACAGGTTCAGCGCAAACTCCCCCCCCCCCCCCCAAAGGGCAAATATCTATCCCAGCAGAGTGCTGCCCCCCTGACATCTCAGATGCTCAGGTAAGAGCTGCCCTCTCCAAAGCAAAAAACACAGCATCAATGGGACCAGACGGTGTCCCGGGCTGCGTCCTACATGAACTCCAAGAAGAGCTAAACCCAAACATAAAACTACTGTTCAATCTCAGCCTTACTACAGGATATGTAAACAAAGAGTGGCGTACAGCAACAGTGGTCCCTCTCCACAAAGGTGGTGCCTCAACGGATCCTAGAAACTATCGCCCCATAAGCCTGACTAGCTTGGTCTGCAAAGCTATGGAAAGGATCATCACGGACCTCATAAATAAATAAAGATATTGGGGACCTACAGACACTGGATCCTACCCAGTTCGGCTTTGTTAAGGGCAGATCCTGCCTCTTAAACCTGGTTGATTTCTTTGAAACAGTCACCAAGGCCATTGACGAGGGGACGGTGGTCCACACAGCCTACCTGGACCTTGCAAAAGCCTTCGATACAATACCCCACTCGGGCATTATAGATAAGCTCACCAGCTTAAATATAAACCCCTATGTCGCTAGATGGGTTGCAAACTGGCTCAAGGACAGAACCCACATGGTTAGAATTGCTGGAGTCATGTCAGACTCCAAACCAGTTACAAGTGGCGTCCTGCAAGGCTCAGTCCTTGGACCTCTCTTGTTCGGTATATATTTCTCGGAGGTACAGGCCAACATGGAAGGACTGTGGCTGACCATGTTCGCAGATGACTGCAAACTGGGCGCCATAATCGGCTCTCCAGCCGACACAAGCATCCTACAAAAGGGCCTCATAGAAACAGACAACTGGTGCCAGAGCCATGGCCTCAAGCTAAATGCCAAAAAGTATATAGTCATCCCCTTTGGCAAAAACAAAGTGCCCACAAATTACCACATAGGTGGTAATCCATTAAGTACAGAAGAAGTAATTAGGGACCTGGGGACCCAAGTTGATAGCAATCTCTCATTTGACAACCACATGGCCAAAGTGGTTAGAAAAACATTTTATATAGCCCACCTAATCATGAAGGGATTCACATCTAGATCAGGGGAGGTCATCGTGCCTCTTTACTCATCCCTCATCAGGCCCATAATTGAGTACAATGCCCCTTTTGGGATGTACCTTACCAGACACCTGCAGCAACTGCAAAGACCCCAAATGTACCTCACCAAGAGGATCAAAGGGCTCAAATAGATGCCATATGCTGCCCGGTTAAAGAAACTCCAGCTCTACTCAGTGGCATACCACCTGCTCAGACGCGATCTGTGCCTGACGTATAAAGCCATGTCCAACCCGGAATTAATGGACATGCTGCACCTCAGAAAATCCAAATCCCATCGAGCTACGCGCTCGAGAGACTTGAACCTCAGCACTGAAATAAATAGGACATGCTGGAAGGACAGATTCATAACCCAGAGGCTCCCTTCACTCTGGAATAAAATCCCAGTCCAGGTTAGGCAGAGTCCCTCATTGACTCTCTTCAAGAGGAATCTTGATGAGTGGATGGGAGATCGTAGGTTTACCCCGGGTATCACTTCTGTGTCACTGTTAGACAGAGGCACAGTATACTAGCCTCGAAAAAGGGCATAGCAAAATTAATTTAAAATGGGTGGCGAAAGCCAAACACACTCTGGCTAGGCTTATAAATGCCCTAGGGCAGATAGCCTAGTATGAACCTATGAACCTATATCTTTAGAGTGGTACGCAGTAAAGTTTTTGATCCTGTTTTGCTTATATTAAGACCTCTATGTTGATAGTTGCAGTGTTCACTTGTTTATTAAATGTTTATAATTTTTTTCCATTTCTTATAGTGAATAATAGACTTGACACAAGAAGACATTTAGTTTTATATATTAAACATTTAATGTCTACTGGAAGTTTACTTTTTAATATTAATATTTATTTAGTATTGTATAAAATCAATAATTAATAACTAGCTTTAGGCAAAGTATGCAAGCTGCATTTTATTAGACATGGCTGGCGGTTTTTGATAATAATAATATTTTTTTATATTTTTTTTAATTTCATATATCTTACTATTTAGTAGGATGATGAACATTATAAGTTAGTGTTAGTAATATTTTCTTGGTTTTAACCACTGCTAATGTGCTTTAGTATTGCTTGTTTTAATTGTAGCTTCAGTATCTTATCACTGACAGGACAGTTTTTAATATTCATGATGCGGTTGCTGACGCGACTACCCCAATTTTAGTTTAAATTTGGCGCGATTTAATTCTTCTGTTGGTTTCTCTGAGGAAGCTATTGTTTGTAACAGTAACGAAAACGTATTGTGTTATTTAAAATAAACTTGCGTTCATGACTTTTATATTTCGACTGCTGTGGTTGATTAGAGCTACAAAATCTCTTTATTTGCAGATTATATTATTTTGTACCTGAGAACACCAGAAAAGGACATCTTGGTGTTGTGGAATATTCTGAGACAGTTTCAAGTCTTTTGGGATGTAAAATTAATGAAGATAAAACAAAGGATATAGCTGTAAACTGTGTACTCACAAATTAATTGGTTCAGCAATACCCATATTTATAGGGACACTAGAGAATGAAGTATGTAGCAGTATGGATTAAAAAGGATTTTGTTATAGCAGCTAAGGATACGTGAGAAGAGACTAAACAAAATATAATAGAAAAACTTGTTTATGGATATTGATAGCAAGATACAAGCTGTGAAAATATTTTTAGTACCTTTAGTTTTATTTACATTTATTTGATTTGAAAGAATATTTTAGAGCTATACAGTTACGACTCCTATACATAGCACAAGCAGAAAGCTATAAGTCAAAGTGGAAAGGGATGATGATGAAGCAGTAAGGAAATTTAAGAAATAAGGAGATAGGAATTTTGGATACAGATCCTTAAGGAGAATAACAAGAGACATACAAAATGTTATATTCATAAAGTAGCAGAAAGTATTCTAAGAAGTAAGCCAATATGAGAATGGAGAAAGGAGATTTTGCCAATAGGGATGACTGCAAGTAGGGGTACAGAAAATAGGCAAGAATGGGATGGAATATACTGCAGAAAACTGGCAAAGGGGCCAATGCATTGAGAGCAAATACTTAGACAGGGAAATGTAATAAAATGGGAAATGCCAAGAAGATATTTGGACTGCAGGCTAGAGACTGCCTGCTGCTGTTAAAAAGGTGATAATTACCAGGCACCTATAGGAACCAATCAAAGGTGGTTAGAAAAGATTGGGAAGAGAGGGATTTGATAAGCAATTCAGGCCTTTGGCTAACAAAGTTCACAGATGACTGCAAACTAGGAGCCATAGTCGAGTCCCCAAATGATGTGGACATCCTAAAGAAGGGCCTCACTGAGACAGATACCTGGTGCCAGAGCCATGGCCTCAAGCTCAATGCCAAAAAGTGCATTGTCATCCCCTTTGGTAAAACTCTGTACCCATGAACTACTACATAGGCGGTAGCCTACTTAATGCCGAATGTGTGATAAGAGACCTTGGGACCCAGGTGGACAGTAGTCTCTTCTTTGATAATCACATCGCCACAGTAGTCAGGAAATCCTTCTACATGGCACACCTCATCACAAAAGGGTTCTCATGTAGGAAAAAAGAGGTCATTGTTCCCCTCTACGAGACACTCATTAGACCCATTATAGAGTACAATGCCCCTTTTGGAATGTACCTCACAAGACATCTGCAGCAGCTGGAAAGGCCACAGAAGTACCTCACAGAGAGGATTACTGACCTCAAACAGATGCCCTACACTGACCGTCTCAAAAAACTCCAGCTTTACTCTGTAGCATATCGCCTGTTCCGAGGTGATCACTGCCTAACATATAAAGCTATGTCAAACCCAGAGCTGTTGGACATGCTACACCTAAAGAAATCCCAGTCCCTCCAAGCTACACACTGTAGGGACCTAAACCTTGTCACCACAATAAACAGGACATGCTGGAGGGATAGATTCCTGTCCCAGAGACTTCCCATACTCTGGAACAAGCTACCCATCTATGTCAAGCAAAGTTCCTCATTAGCACTCTTCAAGAAAAATCTTGATGAGTGGGTGGGAAATAGGAAATACACCCCGGGGATCAGGAATAACTTTCTTGGTGGAGTAAGCCAGGGAACCTTGTTGGCTAGGCTTACTTAGGCCCTTGGGCCGATAGCCTAGTACCTACCTATGACCCTATGAACAAGGAAACAACGGGAGGACATATTCATGGCTCCTAAATATGCAACAAAGTCTATAAGATTTAGGCTTTTTACTTAGAAGTATTTGCAAGGCTATTTTTATACCCCAAGTAGACTCCAAATAATTTTTCCTCAGCTAGATTGCCAATGTTGGAGGTGTAATGGGGAAGAAAGAGGTAAACTGGGAATATCTATTGTGGGAGTGTAATGAGCTGACACTTTAAAAATTCCCTACACAGTACTCTGAAAAATATTGGATGAGCACATGGGAATAACTAAGGAAATTATTTTTTGAGCTAGGATACATGATCTGAATTGTCTAGACATAGTAAGGCCTTGTTACGTTTAGTTCTGGTGGTTGCCAAAAAAACAGTTACTAGAAAATAGAGCTCAACATCTAAACCCACAGTATTTGAAGTACTGAATAACATAACAGAGATAAAGGAACTGAAAATGGGATTTTTATAAAAGAGTAGGAGCAAATTATATAGAAAAATGGAAATTGTTGGAGCAATACATGCAGATTGATGTTTTGGAGGAAGAGGAGTGAGGTTTAAGGGAAGGCAGGAATTGAGCAACTTATGCTATGTTGGATTGATGATACTTATACAAAAGAATACATTTGATGTATAATGTCTGTAACTGAGAACGTGTTAATATGGTTTGTTTTCTTTTATACAAATGCATGTTTGCCTATAATTCATTAAAGATGTTAAAAAAATACAATACTCATATATACCTTTTTAAGTTTCTGTACATTCTCACCTAATTATTAACATCCACGGATTCACCATTACTCCATCTGTTTTAGTCCTCCCCCAGAGACTGTTTTAAAAGTAAGATCTTAACCCACACTCCTACCAGTCACCCAATAAAAAACATATTAAAAACAGACACAAGTTACTTTGCCTGTACACCCATAGTAATTCAGCCCTAATACTTAGTGGGAGTATTCATCCCAACCCAGGTCCCACACAACCCTCCACACTTTCTCTATTAGATGCCAGTCAAACCAATAATATCTTAAAAGACTTTGTAGGGCTGAAAATGTTATATGCTAATGGCAGAAGCATCTGCAATAAACTCCACAAAGTCCATGTATGGGTAAATACATTTTCACCCAGTATCCTTGTATTTGCCAAGAAATGGTGAAATAAATAACTAACAGAGAAACACTAATGCCTGGTTATAATATTCTGTAATTAAGTTAGACATAATTCACAAAAAAGGCAGGTGGGGTCACCATAATCTATAAAAATTCCTATGAACTTTCACATTTCATCACTGCCATATCCTCCATTTCCATAATGCAGCATTACTAATATCAACCCTTAAACTAAATACACATAAAACAAGTCATAACCGACATTTATACCACCAGGCAACAACATCTTTACCTCAGGGGACATACTCAGCTGGATATCTACACACATCTGATAAGAACCTGTTATCCTAGATGATGTAAATATCGACTGGCACACCATAAATTGTGACAGCCCAATAAACACTATGAAACTGTATAGCTTCACCCATCTTATCAATACCCCAACAAGACACAACTGTAAAAGAATCAGCTCTTGACTGGATATTTACATCCCAACCAAAAAAATAGAATTATTTTGGTACCTTGTCCAACAACCTAAGTGACTATGTATCAACCTACTTAATGCAGAGACACTGATTTTTGTTGACAGAAAAAATCAAATTCCATTCATGACCTTCAGAGCCCAGTGACTTTTCATTTTTTTCAAATGACTTTTTATTTATTTACTTTTTTAACCAGCACCCAAAAACTTGCAACTTGATAAAGCGATCTAATGAAAGCCAAAGGGAAGTTAGGTTCTTGATGAGGGAAATCTATTACATGTATTGGCATGTTCATACAGCCTATAGCACTGGTAGATTGGCAAAATCATACATGAGATTAAGGGTTATAATCTATTGATTATTGAAACCAGTGAAATGTGAAGGACTGTATCAGGCAAAATTATTTCAGATGTCACTGTTCTGTTTTCAGGTGATGATAGGTATGAGAATGGAGTTGGCATACTGCTTAGCAAGAAGGCATCAAAAACTTTAGTCAGTTGGGAACCAATCAGCAACAAAATTATTACAGTTTGCCTAGAGAGCTGTTTCATCAGACTAACGTTACTACAAGTTTATGCACCAACAGAAGCCACCACAGATACTGAAAAGGAAGAATTTTAAGAACAGCTACACAGTGATGACCTCAGTTCCCAGCTGTGACCTTAGAATTGTAATGGGTGACTTCAATGCTCAAATCAGAAGCAACAGAGAGGGATTTGAACATGTCATTGGCTCCGCTGCTTTAGGAAACAGAACGATAATGATTATAGAATACTGCAGTTCTGTAGTGACAATCACTTTAAAGTTGGAGGCAGCAGATTCGAACACAAAGATATTTCTAAGGCAACATGGCATTCACCCGATAGATACATGGTGAATCAGATTGATCACATTTGCATATCTCGTTGATGGGCAAGTATGCTGCTTCAAGATATCAGTGTACAATGGGGAGCTGATGTTGCATCTGATCACTATCTTGTGGGCATGTCAATGAAAACAAAACTCAAGAACCAAAAGAAAAAGCCAGTATCTCCTTGATTTAACACCGAACTGCTTACATCACCTGAAGTGCAAACCAGCTACAACATCAAGGTCCAAAACTGATGCTCTGAGCTAGAGTGTAGACGACGACATTGAACAGCAATGGAAACAATTCACAACAATCATCAAAGAGAGCGCAGAAGCAACAATTGGGTATAAGACAGGCAAAAGAAAAGAGGTGTGGATAACAGCTGAAACTTGGAAAATCATTGATGCATGACATGATTGCAAACAAAGATGAGAGGCAAGCACAAAAACTGGTCAGTCATTAGACACTGTGATTGAAGAATATAAACAGAAAGATAAACTGGTCAAAAGTATGTGCAAGAATGACAAAAAGTTATGGGTTGAGAAACTGGCAACAGGGACAGAATCAGTGGCAGCGACTGGACATTCCAGGGCATTATATTGTGTTGCCAAAGAACTTATGGACGAGAATAAACAGAGACCACCTATTCGATTAGCAAATGGAAAAACTGCAAAAACACAAAAGGAACAATTAAAGAAATGGCAAGAACATTTTGAATATGTGCTAAACTGCCCCACACCAGATGATCTGCATGACTTTGGCAATGACAGAGAAATGTCAACAATGATTCTGGATGTGAACTTGGCAGACATTAACGAGACTGAAGTAAAAGAATCCATAGCCAAACTAAAGAATGGAAAAACTCCTAGACCAGATACAATCAGGGTTGCTAAAGTATGCTACATCTTCAGTGGAATATTTCACATGTCTCTTGCACAACATATGGACTCAACAAAAGGTACCCGATGAGTGGAAAAATGGCATCATCATCCCGCTACCAAAAAGGGAGATCTTAGAGACTACATGGATTGGCATGGACTCACATTATTGACAGTCCCAGGCAAAGTTTTCACCAGTGTATTACTGAATAGACTAAAAGGAGCAGTTGATGACAGATTCAGACAGGAACAGACTGGATTTAGAACAGGTCAGTCCTGCACTGACCAGATATTTGCACTGAGAAATCATAGAAAAAGCAACAACTTGGAAGAAACCATTCATTGTCAACTTTGTGGACTTCAAAAAAGGCTTTGACTGCATACATAGACCATCACTATGGCACATCTTGGCAGAATACAGGATTTCTCCAAAATTCTTTACACTCTTTAAGAGTCTATATCAAAATAGCAAGTGCATGGGGACTTCCAAGATAGCTGCATATTGAGCTTAATTCTGGCTCTTCCAGTCTGAAAACAGAAAATTAGCAGAGAAAGCCAGAGGACCTAGATTTCTGGGTACATTTCAGTAACTGACTAGTATGTGTACTGCCTAGATGCCAGGAAAAAAAGAAATATAAAGGACCTGGAGGAAAATCAGCTACAAAAGTTGAGGAAAAAAACACAGACTGGGAAAAGTACGGCAGTTGTTCAGAAAGAAGCAATGCAAGTTCCATACATGGGTGCCTAATGGTGCTGCAAGTTCATGCCTGTGTTTATGTAGGTTGCAGCCTGGGATGTTATCGGGTCCCATGGAGGCTGTATTTTTTACCTTTTAGAGCGTAGTGATGACCTGTTCCCTAGATATAAGGGGAGGGGGGCAGGTACTGGGGATGTCCTGATTTACTGATGGGGGGAACAGAGGGGTGAATTTGGCTATATCTGCAGCATCTGTGCATGTGGTGTCCTTGACCACCAGTTTTGAATAGATCTGGGTGCCTCCTTTGAGACTGCAGACATATGTGAAGAAAGCCTTGTGATTGTCTCGAGTAGATGTGATCAATTTGGACTCAAAGTTGGCTTTAGAGGATTTCACTAGTGCTCTTATTTGCTTGTTCAGGCTAAGGAGAGATTGCTTCCAATTGGGCACCTGCTCCTTCTTGGTCCTGGACAGCAATTTTTTTCCTTTTATTATATAGTTTATTTATTGCAGATGTCCACCAGACAGGTTTACTTTTCCTTGTGGGGGATGATTTTGTCCTGTTAGGTATTCCTGATTTCATGCATCTATATAAGTGCTCGTATAGTACTTTGGTGTAGATATGGACATTGGTCCTAGTTCCCACAGAGGGGGAGGGGGCTGTAAAGCTGTTTATACCATCCCTCAGGAGGTTGTATTCTGCTTTGGAGAAGTTTTTTTGTTTGACCCTAGCTAGAGGAGGATCAGGGGAGATGCTGACTTCGAAAGTGACCACTTTATGGTCGGATCTTACCAGGAAGGATGGTACTGTAGGGGTGCTGCAGTGGTCACTCGTGCTGGTTAATACTAAGTCCAAGATATTATCACCTCTTGTGGGGGTATCGACTAGCTGTCCCAAGGCCTTTGCATTGATAAAATCAAGGAATCTCTAGGCATTTGCATTCTGGCATGAGTGTTTTTTCAATCTATGGTTGGGTAGTTAAAGTCACCCAGGATCAGAGAAAAGGGTTGAATCTTGATAGATTCAAAGAGGTCCAGAGAGGTACTCCACCTCTTGAGTCAAATTTTGGGGCCTGTAGTGAGCTATGATTTGAATATGGGTCTTGCCAACAATTAACTGCACCTGGAGTGTCTTGTGTGCATCATACTGCTTGACCAGCCTGGTGGTGTGTGTTTGTGTGTCTTTAATATATATTGAAACTCCACCTCCTTTGGCTTTGCTGCCCACAGTCTGGGGTCTGAATGTATAATAGGATGAGTAACCAAGTAAGGCTGGGGTGCTCTCCACAGCTTTGAACCAGGTTTCTGTGACTGCACAAATGTCGGCATCTTCCAGAGTTAAGAATGCTTGCAATGAGTACAGTTTCATGTTTAGACTCCTAGTGCTTAGTAGCATGACCTTTAATTTGCGTTTTATTGAAATGTTTATGTTGGTTTTATCGACCTCAGGACTTTTCCTAAAAATCCGCTATGTGGGAGGCAAGGGCCTTTGCCAGAACCTGATGCCCAAGTGAGACAGATGCAGGCCACCTCTAGCAAAGCATTGTGGTCTGTTAATCATATCTTCCCAGACTGTCAGCTACTGGATCCCCCTGGAATGACACCAGAAACCAAGCCAATTGTTAAAATCAATCATTTTTTGTTTGTATTGAGGCATCATTCTGGGTGATGGTAGAATGCTTCTTAAGGCTAGGAACATACCTGCCTGGGACACATATTCAGCTAGCTCAATCATGTCTCTCTTCATATAGTCCTGGGAGGTACATCTCAAGTTGTTCCCCCAACATGGACTATAACATACCTATTGTTAAAAGACTTGAGTGTGTGTGTGACATGGTGGATTCTGGCACCTGACAGACAACTAACCAGCCTGGTGAGAGGCACATCTGTGTGTCTCACAATGGAGTCTCCTATGACTAATATGTTGGGTTTATGTTTAGGCCTTTGTAGTTGTGGGACAGAGGTGTGTGGACTATGCATGGTATGTGGTGTGGAGGGTTGTGGAGTTTGCATGTGTTTTTGCCTCTGAGGTCTCCTTTTTTGTTTGTTTGTTTTTTGAGAATTTCCACATATGAGGGTGTGTGTGTTGTGTTGTTGTGGGTGATGTTTGAGGTGTAGTGATTGTGTTGATAATCTTCTCAGTGCCAGATATACTGGCTTGTGAGGAAGCGAGCATAGACTCCAGGTTCTTAATGTAATTGCATCTCTCACAAATTGTGTTCCTAGGTGGTAATAGTAGATGGTTGTCTGTGTACATGAAGCAGCTGCTACATTGTTTCAGGATGCCCATATCAACCAGGATGGCAGGAGAAACCATAGGAAATCATCCATCCATATTTGTCAGAATCTGAGGGAGAGAGGCCAGGGAGAGCTCAGGCCTACCCCTTAGCTCTCCCTGGCCTCTCTCCCTCAGATTCTTTCTTTTGTTATTTCTTTCTTTATTTATATTTAATAAATAAATAAATAAAAATAAATAAAGAATCTAAGGGAGAGAGGCCAGGGAGAGCTAAGGGGTAGGCCTAAAGCCCAAGTACTTAAACCAAAATTAAGAGGCTTAGAATAACACTCAAAATTTAAAAGGCTAAAAGCAAGCAGTAATAAATGCAGCAGAAAAGATACAATTGAACACTTTAGAGAATAAGTAGCTAAAAAAGCAAAATGAAGTAATCGAGTAGGAGGAAGAAACACAATACTGTAAAAGCAGTGGAATACATTTTTTGAAGTAGAGTGGAAAGGGAGAAACGAGGAACAGAAGAAAATTCAAGGTTAAGAAACTAAGGAGGTTGGCCTTCCCAAATGTTCTTTCTCTATTAGGTAGAATGAGCTAATGAGTCTGGACTGGGAGGAGTGTCCCAGATCAAATTTACAGTTTGGGACTTTTGTTCTTATTAGGAGGGTAAAACTTCAATATTTGAAGGTGTACATAGTTTTGAGTGTTAGTATTACGTTACTAGGTTTTAGGGGAGTATTGTTTTTGTTTTCTGTTTTGTTTTTTGCATTTTTTGAGGGCTTTCAATAAAATTAGAAGTTATGTACTCACCATAACGTTCCATCTGAGTAGGTGACTTCATTTGGATGCAACCTGTGGGTATCGGATCCGACCTCGGATCCGAGCTGGCATTTCAAAAGCTTAGGCTCCGAGCTCCTAGCTCCTCCCTCTACCCATAACCCCTTGCCAAGCCCTGACTGACCTCAGATTGAGTTTGCCTATATAATACTGACTACAGTACCTGAACAAAGCATAAATACTCGCTGTATAAAGGTCAGGGGGATGGAGGGGGGGATGGTTGCATCCAAATGAAGTCACCTACTCAGATGGAACGTTATGGTGAGTACATAACTTCTAAATCTGAAGTAGGCAGACTTCATTTGTCTGCAACCTGTGGGACAGAGTCCCCAGCTACCTGAATCTTGGCCGTCATGGAAGGATGTTCGAGCACCGCTGAGCCAAAGGATGCTCTTCCCCTGGAAACAACATCCACCTTATAATGAGAAATAAAGGTATGAGGTGAGGCCCAAGTGACTGCCGCGCAGATATCATCCAATGACACACGGGACTTAAAGGCGGCTGACGTGGAGACTGCCCTAGTAGAATGAGCCGTAACCCTCTGAGGAGCAGGTCTACCTGAAGTGTCATAAGCCTGCAGAATACAATTAGCAATCCACCTCGATAGTGTGACTTTAGAAACTGCTTTACCCAAAGCAAATTTAGCAAAGGAGACGAACAGCTGATCTGATTGCCTGTGACAAGCTGTTCTGTGAATATAAAATCGTAATTGTCTATGAACATCCAAGGAATGCAATTTGTATTCTCCTTTGTTTGAGTACTTGGGAAAAAACACAGGTAAGTTGATTGATTGGTTGATATTAGATTCTGAAGAGACTTTTGGAAGAAAAGATGGATTGGTCCTGAGGCACACCCTATCTGGAAAGAAGGAAAGGTAAGGCTTGATGCATAGAGCCTGAAGTTCAGACACTCTTCTGGCTGAAGTGATAGCTACTAAGAAGGCAGTCTTCCAGGAAAGGTACTTCAGGTCTGTAGAAGCTGCAGGCTCGAAGGGAGGAGCAGTAAGGGCTTGCAGAACTAAAGATAGGTCCCAAGGTGGTACAATCTCTTTGACTGGAGGCCTCAACAAAAAATCCCTTTAAGAAAGGTTTTGCACAATTTCGCCGTCATGAGGGGAGCTGTCTCATGACCAATGTGATAATGAGAGATGGCTGCCAATTGTACCTTAATCGTGGAAGAACTTGCCCCTTGATGAAAGAGGTCTGTTAAAAAATCCAGCACTGCCGACATAGGTGCTGAAAAAGGATCCAAACTTTTCTGGACCGCCCAAATAGAGAATCTCTTCCATTTACTCCGATAAACCTGCCTAGTGGAAGGTTTATGAGCCGCCACTAGGATGGCCTTGACCGGTGACGAGATACCGGGAGTCCTAATCAAGGATGGAACTGGAGCAGCCAAGCTGTCAATTTCAGGGTGCGTAGATTGGGGACCGAAATTCCCAGAGGGTGGGAGATGAGATCCGGAATCGGATCCAGAATCCAGGGTGGATTCACTTTGTGAGACCATACAAAGGGGAACCAGGGTTGACGAGGCCAGAACGGGGCAATGAGAATCATTCTG
The DNA here is from genome assembly GCF_019279795.1 of Protopterus annectens. Lineage (NCBI taxonomy): Eukaryota > Metazoa > Chordata > Ceratodontiformes > Protopteridae > Protopterus > Protopterus annectens. The sequence goes on along the minus strand of NC_056728.1, from coordinate 235,537,483 downwards.
CTCCCCAAACTGTTGGCTTTCTGCAGAAGCCTCTGCATCAGAGGTAGTGGAGGGTAGGCATAAAGGAGACCGGGAGGCCAAGCATGCACCAGCGCATCTCGGGATTCCCTGGTGGGGAAGCAGAGCGAAGAAATTGTTGCATTTGGCATTTGAGTGAGAGGCAAAAGATCGCAACAGGGTTGCCCCAAGCGGCAAAAATCTTCTTCACTACCTGAGGATTGAGAGACCACTCGTGAGGGAAAGAATGGTGCGACTGAGTTTGTCCGCAAGGATGTTGGATTTTCCCGGAATGTGCGTTGCTACAAGAAAGCGTTTGGTGGAAATTGCCCATTCCCAGACTCTCATGGCCTCTCGACAAAGGGGATAGGACCTGGTTCCTCCCTGTTTGTTGATGTACCAGACTACCGACATGTTGTCTGTCTGAATCGCAATAGTCCCTGAAGGAAGAACGTTGTGAAGTGCTTGCAACGCTAGGAGCACAGCCCTCATTTCCAGGACATTTATATGCAACGAAGTCTCTGTGGAGTTCCACGTGCCTTGGACAATCTTCCCCGCAGAATGCCCCCACCCGAGGCAAGAAGCGTCCGTGGTCACTGTGGCTCGGGGAAATGCTGCACAAAAAGGTCTCCCTGTCAGAGGCTCCGGAGATCGAAGCCACCAAAGAAGGGAATCCTTGCATGCTTTGCTGACCGCTATCGGAGTGTTGAGAGAGGAACAGAGAGGGGACCACTGAACCTGAAGGGTCCATTGAAGAACCCGCATGCGTAAGTGCGCATGAATAAGAAGCGGGATAGCTGCCGCCATCGAACCTAGGGCCCTCAGGACCGAAGCTGCTGTCGGAAATGGTTGCAGGACCGCTGCGACATGACACTTCAGGTTGGAAATTCTGTCTGGGGTGAGGAAGGCTCGCATTGACCTGGTGTTTAGCCTTCCTCCTATGAAATCTATAACTTGTGTGGGGTGCAGTAAAGATTTCTCCCAGTTGATAGTGATGCCCAGCCTTGGGGCTATACGAAGGAAGTAGTCCCTGGCTGAGCACAGAAGATGCCTTGATGATGCCGTCAGGAGCCAGTCGTCCAGGTACGGAAAGACCTGTAATCCCTGGAGCCTCAGGTGGGCCGCTACAACCGCTAGAACCTTGGTGAACACCCTGGGGGCTGAGGTGAGACCAAAGGGGAGGACCCTGAACTGATAATGACTGGCTCCCAGCCGAAAGCGAAGAAACCTCCTGGACCGTCTGTCCATGCGAATGTGGTAGTACGCGTCCTTGAGGTCGATGGAGCACATCCAGTCATTCTCCCTCAAGAGGGGGAGTATAGATTGAAGGGTGACCATCTGGAACTTTTGCTTGGTTACTGACAGGTTCAGCAGGGAAAGATCTAAGATCGGTCTTAAGTCCCCCGTTTTCTTTGGCACTAAAAAGAACCTGGAGTAAAACCCTGACCCAGCTTGATCTGGGGGGACGCACTGGATAGCTCTTTTTTCTAGCAGCTGTCCGATTTCGATAGCTGCTGCCTCCCTTTGGTCGGGTGGAACATCTGGGAGGCTGCGAGATCTGGGAACTTTGTACAGGGGAATATTGTATAACCTCTGGATATCACGCGAAGCACCCAACGGTCTGTTGTGATGGACTCCCAAGAAGTTAGGTGCCTCAAAAAATGCCCCCCGACTGCCTCCAGAGACGGACAGCCGGGCAACCCTTCAGGGCTGCTGCGTGGGCCTATCAGAGAAAGGTTCTCTGGACCCAAAGTTTCTAGGAGCCCCCCGCCTCTAGGACGGCGACCTCCCTGTCCTCCTCTGCCACGGGAGGACTGGTTATCCGGAGCAGGTTGGGACTGCTGCGACTTCCGGAACCACATCTTCTTCTGTCCCTTTTGGTTCTTCGAGAAGGACCTCTGGGGAGCTGAGAAGCGGACTCCGATGGCAGACAGCATCTTCCCGTCCTTCTCGCTCTGGACCAATGTTTCGCGAACAGTTTTGCCAAACAAGGCAGAACCATCAAAGGGGGCATTCGCGAAAGTCGCCTTGAAGGGCTCTGCGAAATCACAGTGGCGGAGCCAGGCCTGCCGCCTCATGACTAGGCCTGCTCCGCTGGCTCTAGCGGCTCCCTCGGTAGCGTGAGAAAGTAGCCGCATAGATGTGTTAGAAACTGCTCTAAGAGTGGCCATTCGGGTGGAGTATAACTGCTTGTCCTCACCCGACATGGACTCTGTGGGAGATGCAGCGTATTCTTTAATCAAATCCCACTGCATCCTGATGACGTGTGCCATGTAGTTCAGCACACTCAAAGAGAAGGTTGCTGAACTGAAAACTCGCTTCCCAATGCGATCCATCGAGCAAGACTCCTTGCCCGGAGGATGCATAGAGGGACTCTCCTGGGCCAATTCCCTCTTAGTGGCTGCAGCCATCATCATGGCATCTACTGGGGGGCCTTTGCTCCAGTGAGTGCGGTCTGCCGGAGGGGAAAGGATACGGTCAGGACGCTTGGGTACAGGCTCAACGGTGTCCGGATCCTTCCACACTCTGGTGGATATAAGGTCCACCAGAGGGTCGGCAGGAGGGGACACCCAAGAGGTAGATGGGCCCGCCTCGAATGCCTCCAAGAACACAGACTCGTCTGAGGAGGCCTTGGGGGCAGACCACCCCCCCGATCCTCAACATTTCCATAATGTCTCCAAATGAGACGTCTTCAGGGGGTGACCTTGGGGAGCCTTCCCCTTCATCCAAGTCTGTGTCTTCGGTAACGGACTCGGGGGAGTCCATGTGCCTCCTTTTGCACTTACGCTTCCGAGGTACTTCTTCGGGGGGGCTGTCCGAGGAGTACTCTTCCGCAGCTGGATGTTCCAAGGGAACTACTTGGGACATCGAGGCAGGCTGTCCCTGGGACCAGCTGGTGGGAGCCTGGCCCAACTGCAAGGGAGTGCGGGATGGAGCCGTGGCAGGGACCGGGGGTCCGGAAGTCCTCAACAGTGCCCTTTCCACTACGTCGAAGGCTGAGGGGGAGCCAGCTTCTCTAAACCCCGAGAGCCGACCCCCACTCAGATCCGGCCGCGGATCAGAGCCGAGCGAACCGCCGGATCCGAGACCGTGTGCTCCGACCTAGACGGGCCGAAGACACACCAGCTCCCTCGGATCCGAGGCTCGGTCCTCGGCTCCGAGAGGTCGGGTCCGGTACCAAGCACTCAAGGGATGGGACGGATCCGAGGTGCGCCGACCTATCGGATCCGACCCACCCCCGGATCCAACTCTGCCCGGCGCCGACAGCTCCAAACCCATGGTGTGGGTCGGAGAAGGAGCCAAAGGCGAAAAAGGGTCAAGCCCCTCCCGGATGGGGGGGGGGCTAGGAGCACTCCCATTTGCATTTGGGCCTGGATGAATTTCCTCATCATCCGGTCCATGTCTGCTTCACTCATGGAGAAGGTAGATCTAGTCGAGGCCACCGAAGCGGACCTAGAGAGCCGCCTTGGGACCTCGCTGAAGGGCTAGCCTCCTCCTCCTCGGGCCCAGGAGAGAACCGAGGGGAGTGGAGCCGAGGAGGAGGGAAACTAGAAGGCACAGGAGAGGCCCGCTTGGATGGAGGAGCCGAACTAGAGGTTTCAGCTCTCCGTTTGTGGTGCCTCTCCCTGTGCCTCTCCTTCTTTTCTCTCTCCCTAGAAGACTCTCTCTCCTCCGGCATCTTAGAGGGAGGTTGAGTCCCAGCCGGTGGAGGAGAGCCCACAGCAACTGCTTGCTGTGTAGAAGGGGCAGAAGCCGAAGCGGTATCTGGAGGGAGAAGTCCCGCCAGAACCAGCTTCGACCTCCGCTCCCTCAAAGCTCGGGGGTTGAACCCTGCACAAATGGTACAACCAGAAGACAGGTGTTCAACCCCCAAGCATTTAACACACCAAGTGTGGCCATCCGCCGGGGACAGCTTATGGCCACACTCGGTGCACTTAGAAAAAACTGCCTTATGGGCTTCAGACATACTCTAGCCCTAACAGGCCTAAACACACACAAACCACTCAAACTACGCAAACCCGGGAAGAAAAAATAAAAGGTAGAGGAAGGAAAGCCTAACAGACACACTTCTATTTAAATTAATCAAAAAAGGTTAAATTTTACAAAATTTTCCTGTCAGAAAAACTTATCTGCACTAGGAGCTCAAGGAATCCGTCGCAACTTGAAAGCGGCAAATGAAATCTGAGGTCAGTCAGGGCTTGGCAAGGGGTTATGGGTAGAGGGAGGAGCTAGGAGCTCAGAGCCTAAGCTTTTGAAATGCCGGCTCGGATCCGAGGTCGGATCCGATACCCACAGGTTGCAGACAAATGAAGTCTGCCTACTTCAGATCAAAATTTTTTTTAAGATATGACATAGACTCAAATGGATATGACAAGAAACAACTGTATAAAAGTTCAACCTGCCAAGTAGTGTATGCATGTAACACAAAAGCTGGAACTAGACATTTAACAAACAAGGTGGGAATGATAACCTTTTAATACAATAATGCTTTCTTTAATGTCTTTAAATGTAATTGTCTCACAGATAAATACAAACAAGAAAGAGTAGTGAACTATATTAAAAATGAAAGTACAAATAGCTATGTTACAGGAGACACACTTAGAAAGAACTGAACATATGAATTTAATAAATAAAGGTTTTCAGAATGGTTATTCAGCAGAATACCTGGGACAAAGGAAAAGAGGAACACATATTAATTGCAAGAGGAGCTGAAATAGTGATAGAAGAAGATAAAAAAAATAATAACGGCAGATTTGTAGTGCTAAAGGGCTACTGGCAAGGGAAGAGGATTACACTGGCATGTATTTACATTCCACCTAAAACTGCTATAACAGAGCTAAAGAAAACTCCAGGAAAAATAATCAGTTTTCAGCAAGGAATATTACTTATAGGTGGGGACTGGAATTTCATTTGCAGCAGTGAAGATGTGTCTGGGGGGCTCAGAAGGGAAAATGTAACAAAGGAGGGTAGATTTTTGAAGAAATTTTTGAAAATATTTGGCGTGGAAGATGTGAATTCAGTAATAGAAGTTTAGAGTGAATTTACATATTATTCCCCAAGATATAAAAACTGAGCTAGACTAGACAGAATTTACATTTCACAGGAACATGTGCATTTAATTAAAGGTCTTGATACTCACCCAATAACTATTTCACATCATGCACCAATAATAAAAGGGGTCACCACTGCAGAACTCCGGTCCGCTAATGATTGGCAGTGGATTTTTATGGTGCCGAGTTGCCAGCCCGACGCCCAACCTTCAAAGAAGGTACACCCATTCACGCATGCACCTACCTGCATGTCTTTAGATGTCACTCAACCATGGGGAGGGCATGTAGACTCCACACAGAAGGCGCTCCAGCTGAGAACCGAACAGAAGAACTTCTTGCTGTGAGGCGACAATGCTAACCGCTGCACCACCGCAGCTACATCATGCACCAATAATAATTAAGATAAAAGCATAGGGTAATGAAATAAAAATGAGACATTGGCGCTTTCCCACATATCTGTTGTAAAGAGAGCAATTTAAGGAATGGGTTGTGCAGATTATTTCTGGAGCTGTTAGAGAGGATAGAAATCTCTTCTGAAAATGTAGCTAAGGAGTGGGATAAAATTAAGGTGAAGTTTAAAAAATAGAGTGGAAATAAAAGAAAGGGAGCTATGGTTAAGAAGTAAGAATTATTTAGAGGGACTGGCAAGTGTTAAAGTATTGCAGAATAGGGGAATCTCACAGAATAAGAAGAGGATCAACTGCAGAATGCTAAGCAAAAAATAAGGGATTACCTCAATAATATGCATGAGCTTAGAAAGATTACTGTTAAGCAACTGCTTTTTGATAATAACACTAGAGCACAAAAACTTTTAGCACAACGACTCAGGCAACAGAAAGTAGAAAAGGTTGTCACTAAACTTAGGGAGCCTATATCAAGGAAGATAACAAGAGATCCTGTAGCGGTATTTGAAATATTTCGGAAATTCTGTGAGTCTCTATAAAGCAGAGAAATATGAAAATCAAGAAAAGATACAAATGGAAATGTTTATGGAAGAATTAAATATGCCAAAGTTAGAGGTAGATAAGGCTCAATTACTAACCGTGAGAATAGGAAGAGATGATATCAAATTGTGATGTATAACCAATTTATAGGAAAGTCCTCAGGAATAGATGGTATTCCTGTGGAAGTTTGGAAAAAAACTGATTAAAATCTGGAAGATTATGTTTAACAGTATCTTAAGAGGAGGAAAAGTACCACCATCCTGGAAGGAAGCAGTGGTAGCTGTAATACCTAAAGTAAAGATCCACCAGATCCAGCTTCATACAGGCCCATTTCAATACTAAATCATGATTATAAAGTGTTCATGTCTATAATGGCTAAAAGACTGGTAACAGTAATGCCAAAACTGATAGATATGGATCAATGTGGTTTTGTGGAGGGGAGGCAAACATTTGACAAAATTAACAGAACACTGATGATCCAGAGGAAAGCAGAATGTAAGAAAATACCATTGTTGTTGGTGGGTCTTGATACAGAGAAAGCATTCGACAGAGTAAACTGGGACTTTACGAGCAGAGCAATAGAAACATTTGCATTTCCTGAAAAAATTAGAAGCTTGATTAAGAGTATATATGTGGGATCAGAGGTGAAAATTAAAGTGGGTGGGTCATCTCTGATAATTTCTGCTTGAGCAGAGGAACCGGGCAGGGGTGTCCTCTTTCCCCTTTATTATTTGCATTATATTTAGAACCACTGGCAAAGAAAATAAGTGACTCAGAAATTCAAGGATATAATTGGTATGGTAGTCAAGAAAAGCTGGACTTTATTTGCAGATGATATTATTTTATACCTGACAAATCCAGAAAAAGACATTACAGTGCTGTGGAACATTTTGAGATAGTTTCAGATCTTTTTGTGATACAAAATTAATGAAACTAAAACAAAGACAATAGCAATAAATTATGTACCCACATATGAACTTGTTCAGCAATATCCATATTTATGGGGACATAATAAAATGAAGCATTTAGGAGTATGGATTAAAAATGATACCGGTATGGCAGCTAAGGATATGTGGGAATAGACTAAACAAAATATGATACAAAAAGTGAAAAAAATGGACGTGCATAGTAAGATACAAGCATTTAAAATGTTTTAGTCCCTTTAGTCTTATACACAGGTCAGGCATATTTTATCAACCAGAGGAGACGTTGTGGATAGCAATTAATAAAGAGCTGAAGGATTTTATCTGGGAGGGAAAATGGCAAGACTCAAGTGGAATAAACTTATTCTTCCAATAGAACGTGGTGGATTGGGATTACCTGAGTTAATGGGTATTTCAGAGCAACATAGTTAAGCCTCCTGTACATAGCACAAGCAGAAAACTATAATTCAAAGTGGAAAGAGATGATGATGAAATGGGGGAAGCTCAATCAACAGGGAGAGACTGGGATTTTGGATGCATACCTTTAAGGAGAACAACAATAATCATACAGAATATTATATTCATAAAGTAGCAGAAGAACTAAGCAAACATAGGAATGGAGACAGGAGATTCTGCCGATAGGGATAACTGCAATTAGGGATACAGACAATAGGTGAGAGGGGGCAGGAATGTAATGGAGAAAACTGGCAAAAGAACCAAGGTACTGGAAGCAAATAACTATACAGTGAAAGGTAATAGAATGTGAAGATGCCAAGAACTTATTTGGACTGTAGGCTAAAGATTGCCTTCCATATCAAAGACTGATATTGGAGTATAGGCAAAGAGAAAGAAAGAGGGGGTCCTAAATAAAAGACCAGCACTGGTAGAGTTTTTACTAGCATCTAGAACAGAAGCTGCCATTAAGAGAGGAATAATTAGTACAGCATACAAAAATATTGCATGGTAACTATAAGAATCAATCAGAGGAGGTTAGGAAGGACTGGGAAGACAGATTTGATAAGCAATTCACAAAGAAACAATGTTGGGGGGATATATGTATGTCTCCCAAATATGCAACAAAATCTAGAAGATTTCAGATCTTTGCCTGGAAGTGCTTACATAGATATTTTTATACCCCAAGCAGACGTCAAAGAATATTTCCTCAGGTAGACAGCAAATGTTGGAAGTGTGATGGGGCAGAAAGACGTAACTGGGAAAATATTTTCTGGGAGAGTAATGAGTTGGTATACTTTAAAGATTCCCTGCAGACTGCTCTATCAGAGATGCTGGGTGAACAAGTTGGAGTGACTATGGAAATGATTTTTTTGAGCTATGACACAAACTCGGAATTGCCTAGACATAATAAGGCCGTGCTGAGTCTAATTATGATGGCTGTCAAAAAAACAATTACTAGAAAACGGAAATCAAAGTCTAAACCAATTTTACTAGAAGTAGTGAAGATAGTAACAGAGTTAAAACAACTGGAACTAGGATCTTTAGAAAAGGGTAGGAGCAAATTACATAGGAAAAAATGGTAACTGTGACATCAATACATGCAGAGGAGAAACAAGGTTTAAAAGCAGGCAGAATTTGAATGATCTATGTAATGGTTGATTAGCAATTGCTGGATATGTTATAAATGATGTATAACGTTTGCAGCTACAGTTGTGTTGCACAGCTTGGAATGTATAATGTTTGCAACTGAGATTGTGCTGCTATGATTTATTGTCATTTATGCAAATATAACATGGCCTAAGTCATACATGATAATTTAATAAAGATGTTTCTTGTTTAAAAAAAAAAGATAGCAAGTGCATAGTTCAGGTGAATAATGGGTACAGTGACTGGTTTTCCGTGGCCACCGGTGTACGACAGGGATATATAATGTCTCCCTTGTTATTCTCAATAGTTATTGATTTGGTCATGCGAAAAGCATTACATGGAAACTCAGTGGGACTGGAATGGGTGGATGACAAGCTATGTGACTTGGACTTTGACATAGCTCTAATTGACACAGCATAGAGTGGAATGCAGCCAATGATTACATCAGTGAAGAAACGGTGGAAAAGTTGGCCTCAAAAATGAATCCGGACACATGCAAAGTGTTGATCAGCAAAGCATGGAATGATAATAAACACATAACGGCTGCAGGATCAATATTAGATACAACACAGAGCTTCTTCTACCTGGACAGTTTCATCTCTCATACAGGTAACTGCGAGAAGGAAGTTCTGGTTAGACTTAGAAAAACAAGTGCAGCATTCAACAGACTATTCAAAATCTGGAGATCAAAAACATTGCACTGTCCACAAAGGTGAAGCTATACCAAGCACTGGTGGCATCTACACTCTTATATGGCACTGAGCTATGGCCAATCACAGCATCAACCATGAGAAAACCTGAGGCTGCTCATTATAAATGGTTAAGATGCATTTTGGGAATATCGTGGAAGGACAAAGTAAAAAATGAGAGTGTCAGAGAGAGAGCGCAACAATGGAAACTTGAAAATATCATTATGGACAGAAGGCTAGGTTGGTTTGGTCATGCTAACCACATGGACACTAGCAGGATTTGTATACAATCCCTCAACTAGGAACTAGCTGGATACAAGAGAAGACCAGGCAGACCTCGACAAAACTGAAAAGGAGTTGTAACAAGAGACCTTCATCGCCTGAATATCACTTTGGAGGAAGCTAAAGAAGCAGCAGCTGAAAGAACACAGTGGAGTCAACTTGTGGCCCAGTGCATAATCGTTGTGGGGTAAACCGAAGACCCCAAAATTATCTAATCTCATGGACTACACTCCACCAGAGTCACTGCTGAGAACTATAAATAACAGCAACCAAACACCCTTTGGGTTTTGATATTTCTTCTCTCTATTTTGTCCTGTTAGAGGAGTTTACTTCTGATTACTTCTGTCCCAGGTGGATTAAGGTTGGGTTATGTAAGATTTAAGGACCCACATCACCAAGGACTTGGCTTTGCTTCACTCCAAAATACAAGCTGGACAATATGTGGGAATAGTTGGCTCATCTACCTATAAGGCCCTCCCAACATGAACTAATCTCAGACCTTTCATCTATGAATGATTATCTTCTTAAAGTCCCTCTACAACAACCACATGGAAAACATTCCTAGATATCTGTCATCATGCCAGCTAATCATTGCTGCACAAGGTGTCGGGGCACAATAGTCTTAAAAAGGACCATAAGACAGGAAATATGTTAGCAAAGCAAGGCACACCGCATTAACAGAGTGGCTGAGCAAGGAAAAATAATGTTTAATTAAATGAAAATAACTGTACACAGACAAGCATCATGAATATTTGTTTAGGTGCATGCACACACTGTAAATACACATTTAAAACCTTCTTACAATTCGGTAAAACACAGTCAGTCTAGTACATTATCTCCAGCCTCCTGAAAAAATGTTATGGCTGCACAGTCCTACTGTTTGTTATTGCTGCTGTTGAACAGCAGCATGATTAGCAGTTTTATGTTGCTGGCAGTAAGATTCTAACATTAATCACTTAACATATGTCCATATGCGGAGAACGAGTGTTCAACATCTGTGCTGGAAACTGGAATCCATGTAACTCTCAGTCCCGTTTCAGACAGTGTTGGTATCTGCACAGCCTTTGAAAGCCAGTACATGTGTAAGTCAAATAAGGGCAGTGATGGTTATTCCTGCACATTGACATACACTTCTTAGTCCTCCCAAAGGTAACCTTGATTACCCAATGTTGGCTGCATACAACTGAAAGTCATTGTTAAGTGTGGTAAATTATATGGGTTCAACATTCTGCAGGCCTTTAAGAAAGGAACTGAAAGGTTGCTATCCAGATGCTTGTCCAATTTCTCTAGGCTGGTCTTAAAGGCAGACTTGAACAGCCAGATGTTATCTTCCTTGACCTTGGGCCTATGCAGACAAAGAAATACATCAGTTTTCTCTCCAAAGTATGTAATTTTTATTTTCCCGACTTAACAATGACTCCAAAGTAACATTAACTTGTTGTATGCCAAGGTTCCAAGAGGTCTGTCCTTAAACCACATGGTTTTCATGGCTGTGACTAAGCCTGATGAGCTTTCTGAGATGAAACTCGGCTGAATTTCAAGCTCCAAATAGCAGTAATGCAGAGAAGTCTGTATCTAGATCAATGATGTTGCATCAGTGTCATATTCAGCGAAGACATCCTGTAGTTATTGCAGATGTATATGGTGCTGTACGGCTGCGAACCATGTATTCCATCTTCGCAGCACGACCACAGGTGCCAATGCAATGCAGTGTCTGTCGAGCACAAAGTCTTCAAGGAAAACTACATATTCTTATTTTTGTTTTGCAGACTACTGGAAGACATAGTTCACAAGTGCCACAATTTAATTAACAGTCTTGAAATAGTGAGTCCATGTGTCACCCAAAAGAGAAGACACATGAGCCCAGCAAGGATCATATATTACATGGTCTCCTTAACAGTCCATTAAGCTCTTCCTTAAAGCTTTTAATCATGTAGCAAGCACTAACACTCAAAAAAGCAGTCACATTTTGTGGGTCAATAATTGTAGTTTTGCAGTGATCTCAGCACAGCTTGAGCTGCTGTTGAATGATTCACAACTAAGAGCTGTGTGCAGTTGGCCATGTATGATTTCCCTTCTTGGAGTACAAATATAACATTTAGACTGCATCACACATTGCTAACAGTGCTTTCATTGCACATGACTGCCAGTAGTCTTCCTTGTACAGCAATGCAAATGTCTCCTTCCATGTGTTCCTGCAACTTTAGAAGGCACAGTTAATGCAGTATATGTGATTGTGGCAGTGCACCAATCCCCTCTGCATACATTTCCATTCATTGATGAAGCTGTCTATTGCCCACTTTCATGATTGGGATAGTTGTTGTACACCATGCCTGTAGACTGTCTGTGACAATCTTTCTTCTGACCACTCTTGCTTTGTGCCCACTCTAAAGTGTGTGAGTAATGTTGTCTGATGGGGTGCATTCTGTTTACCTTCCTTCTCCTTACTTTGCTGGTGTTTCTGGCTTGTAAGATTATCCACAATGGTGTCCTTCCTGGTATGATCTATACAGCATTTTCAAACAGAACAACTTCCCTCCTTCTTGATACAGAATATGTAATCTGAATTGTTGAATGTGATTTGCAGCAGTTTTATATCAATCTTTGCTTTCTTGCTAGATGTAGAAAGCATAAAAGATTGTTTTACTGATTGAAGATTTTCCAAATGGTGAAGTACTGAAACCAGAAAAAGAAAACAAATTACCAACTGCAGTATCAGGAGACAATCTGACTGCTTGTTTGGCTAACTGTATCATTGCAGTTTATATATTTGACTCATGATTTATCCATAGTTCGAATGCAATGTGAATGCAACATTTTTTTTTTGCAGAAAAAATTAACTATCCAGTACTGTACTCTTCATTCTTTATCTATAGGTCACATTAAAGGTGGGAAACGTTTTGAAATGATTTATTGTGGTCTCATTTTTTTATATCACAAAAAATGGCATTTTAACAGGGGTGTGTATGCTTTTTATATCCACTGTACATCACATGAAAATGTTAATTTGCTAGATTAGGGGTGCCTCCCTTTCCAGTTGTCACGTGGAGCTGAAACAAGGACATTTTGCAGGGTGGTTAAGTCCCTCAGCCAATGCAAGGAGAAGTTCTTTTCACTTTATTAGCAATTTTTGTAAAAGTAAAACTTGCTATTATAAAATGTTGGTTTATTGCACTGTTTTCTTTCACATTAAAGGGTATTATATGTAGTTATAATTGCCTACAGTATTCATATTTTTCTAATAGAATATTTGGGAAGTTGTGATTTTTCTTTTCTTTTTTTGCATGACACAACTACCTAAGTCAGGACTGTCCTATTAAAAAAGAGCACTTTGTCTGTCACACACACCCATGCATGCATATGAATATTTATTTGTTTATTTATTAGAATTTGTCTAACAGTGTAATGTTCTGACCTACTAGGGAGCAATCTCAGACATAGTCCAGGATCCAGCAAAACATAAACAAATATTCCAGCACAGTTTTTCATTTTAGATACAGTCAATCTCTGCTATATAATCTTAATATGAACTTTAAAGCAGTGCAGCTCTAAGCTAAAGGACATAAAGCAGTGTGTATCTTTGTCTACTGCAGAAATGATTGATGTACTTGCATGTACAATGTGTATATACCAAAACATTGCCTACAAACCTTTACCTATCCTTTTGCTTGTCACATTATTACCAATAATTAAAAAAAAAAACTAATACAGTCTGCGATGCCCATGCCCTGGCCCAGCAATCAAGGAGCCCCTCAATCCTCACCACTAACACCAGAGAGGGTGTCTCATATATGAGGAAAGGGTAACAAATAAACACAGTAAGTGCAATTTCCCTTAAGAGCACACAGAGATCACAGTCAGTCCGGGGCTGGTCACTCCCTTGCTCCCCAGGTCCCCAATAAGACTGCCCACTGGCACAGCAATACAGTCCAGATCTCAGCCTAGCTGGGCAAGCTAAATTATCCAGCACCCTCTCTGTCCAACCAGTGCTTCTCGTCCCTGCCCAAGTAGCTGACACACACACACTTTGAGATAAAAGGTTATACAACCACACAGACACTTCTGGGGAAGGCTGGCACAGGTTCTCCAGCTGTGCCCCGTTTACCCAGACTATACAGTAGTAATTACTGCCCCCACCCAGCTAATATTATCAGCTACCCAAAGGCCCTTAAAAGGGTGTCCAATTATTACTGTGCAATATTATTATCCAATTAGTAAGTGTGACTAATCAGTCAAGGCTTATTAGAGTGGCTTTGTACAATAAACTCTATAAATATGCAATGCACTCTAGAGCTTAACTTATCTCTACACAAACCAGCCACAGTTAAAAGGTTTTACAATATTTAATAATAAATAATTAAAACCATAAGACAATACTTTCTACTACACAGTACTAGTCAAAAGAGTTCCGAGATCACAAAGAAATACTTTAAATAAATCAGTAGTACAGTTCTGACATCACAGAAAAACACATAGTCTAAACTTTCCAATTTCTAGCTCTCTAAAAGAAAACACAAGTCTAAGGTAACTTACATAAGACAACAGGCAGAGTGCCGAGTTGGACAGTCAGACATAAATGCTCAATAATATCTGGTTCTCACAGTTTAAATTGAAACTGCAGTTCTGCTAAAACATTTCATCATCTTTTACACTTTTCTGGTGTTCCCAGACTGACAGAAACTGCATTTACATTATTTTACACTTACAGCAATAAAGGACATTCCACATGTAAATTCTGGTCATTAACTTTAGCCTTAAAGCAACAGGCAGGAAGCCTTCATCTAGCTGGACTGGAGTCGACTTGTAAACATGAAAGGCAGTGATGAAATAATTTTAATTTCAAAGGACCAACAAGAAATGCTTGACTTAGCTTTCTTTACAGCAGATGGCAATGTTGCCACATTGTTTTAAATTCAACATTTCACATTTACAAATGATACAATTATCTGCACAATTCTATCTGGCTAAGCTGGCAGCCTTCACCCATCTCTACCAGTCTTCACACAGTCCTCTACCATAAAAATGACCCCCCACTAAAACTATCTTACAACCCCCACTCCTGTTTCTACTAACTTTACTCTTATGCACACCACATCTCTGGTTCCTGTTAAAAGATCAGTTCCAGCAATCGTATCATAACACTACTAGCCTGTTTAGCACTCACTCAACCAATTATTTCAGTTCTTTACAAGACAACAAATCAGTCTTAATATTCCAAAAATTACACCACTACTCACCCTCTGATATTCACCTCTGGTGTTATTGAACTCAACCCTGGCTCATCATTCTACAACAGAAACTTTACCAATGACGACATTCCCCCCAGAAAAAAAAACTGCTTACTTCCTGTCTGCTGCAGCCAATCGGGTTCCTTACTTCACTTCAGTCGACCTCATTGAGGGCAGCTTACATAAAAGTTTAAAAAAAAAACATGGAAAAAGTTTGAGATTGCACGGTGACGTCATGCAGTCGCGTGTTCGTCCACAAGGTGCCGAGGTGCATGCGGGCCTTTGTTCACCAGGAGATAATCCGAGGCTGCCGGCCGCGGGTTCTGTGGGTGCCTAATGCCAGCTATGACTGTTGCTCAGCACATGCATAGTAACATGCCGAGGTCTGCAAAGTAGACTTTGTGGTTGATTTTATAAGTGTTGATCTTTGAGTCTTTCATTTAATTTCAGTACACTGGGATACATATACACACACACACACACACACACACACACACACACACACACGCACTGTATATATATGTGTGTGTGTGTGTGTGTGTGTATATATATATATATATATATATATATATATATATATATATATATATATATATATATATATGGTTCTACCTCACTTCAACGACACGCCGGAACATCGACAGGGAAATCGCGAGCCCCAGAAGATCGACAGTGCAGAAGACCGACGCGACGGGACCTAGAAGATCGACAAGCAGAAGACCGACCCGACGGATGAAAGCACCGGCGCCGAGGATGCCGAAATGGGAAAAGGCTGTGTAAGTATGCGGTAGTGACGGACGTTAGGGTGCGAGTAAGGTAAGTGGGGATAGGGGTGGGTTAAGTGAGTTAGGGTTAGGGAGCGGGTCAGGTAAGTGTGCGGTAGTGATTGTGTTTGGGTTAGGCGGGATAAGTGAGTTAGGGTTAGGGAGCAGGTCAGGTAAGTGTCGGTAGTGATTGTGATTGGGTTAGGGGCGGATAAGTGAGTTAGGGTTAGGAGCCGGGTCAGGTAAGTGTGCGGTAGTGACGGACCTTAGGGTTAGGGTTTGGGTCAGGGTTGTAGGTAGTTGTGTATGTATGGTTTAGTGTGGGTTTGTAGGGATTTTGGTGTGCTTGTGTTGTGTATGTGGTTTTGGACGGGAATGTGTTTTGGTTGTTGATTGTGGTGTGTGAAGTGTATGAGGTTTCGTGTTTGTGTACCGTCGGTTATTTCGTTGTCGGGCATGTGGGATTTCGTGTTTTTGTACTGTCGGTTATGTGGTGTCGGTGATTGCGTTGTCGGTGTTGTGGTGTTTCATTTATGTGAGGTAGAACCATATATATATATATATATATATATATATATATATATATATATATAATTCTGTTCACTACATCACTGACATACACATACTACATCAGTCATTAAATCAACTATGTTGTTGTTGTTGTTTGTCTTTCGGCTTTTTCCTGGTTAGGGGTCACCACAGCGGAACTCTGGTCCACTAATGATTGGCAGTAGCTTTTCACGAACGTCGAGGTGGCCAGCTCGACGTTCAACCTTCAATGAAGACATGCCCATTTATGCATGTCTTTCGAACGCCCACTCAACGGCAGGGAGGACATGCAGACCCCACACAGAAGGCACTCCCACACTCCAGCCGAGAATCGAACGGGAGAACCTTTTGATGTGAGGCAACAACGCTACTGCTGCAACATTAAATCAACCATAAATTGTCAAAATTCACAAAATCAAAAACAAAAAAAAACAAGAAATAAGAATACAAAAACTGTGCACTCACACCCCCTGCTTCTTTTGTATACCAGCACAAAGATAGCACAACAGTGGGGAAATGGCAAAACCCAATCACCACTATCATACGGTTTTGGCTGCATTTTTTCGAAAAGATGCACTTCAGTATAAAAATGCATCTAACAAAACTGGCAACAAAATGAATGCATGGTTAAACCAACATAACCCATATATCTGTCTGTCTGTATGGGTCCCCTTCAGAAGTTGAACTTCATATAGTCGGGACCATATGCATGATGTTCTGAAAAGTTGAAAACAGCAAAATGTCAAAGAAATCTACATTTTTGCACTGGGGTAACCCCCCCCCCTGCATCCCCCATGTGTGACGTGCAACCCCCATACTCCCTGCAAATTATATATATGAACTTTGAGATTGCACTACAGTGGGGAAAAGGGTAAATCCCCCGAGCCCTACCTTACCTTGATCTCCATACAAATGCTTCAACTTTTCGGAAAATCGATCATATGGTCTTGTCTATACTTAGGTTCATAGGTTTATTGATAAGTACTAGGTTAACTGCTCTTACAGGCCATTTTAAGCCAAACCAATTTTCCTTTTAAAGTTGAGAATCAAACCCTGTACCTTGCGACTGTGAGGTGAAGACCTTAATCATTATATCAACTAAAATCTAACCCATAAACCCACTTGCACGCACGTATATATATATATATATATATATATATATATATATATATATATACACACACACACACACACACACACACACACACACACACACACACACACACACACACACTCACACACTCAAAAAAATAAAAACACTTATCTGATATGAAAAAGCATACATCCCACAAAATGAACGTTCAGTATGCATTGAACATTCACACAAATGATTGTGTGACAGAACACAATTAGTTCTGTTAGTCTGGGGTATGGGTTTGCCATAATGGTTAAGGTCTTCATCTCAAAGACACAAGAAGCATTTAATTCTGGCCTCAGGTTATTAGCTAGGTTTAAAATGGCTCTTCAAGACAATTAGCATAGTATTCACATATGAACCTATGAACAAATGGAATATATACATACATATTTTGTATTGCATTTCCTTCACTGTATATTTGCCTTTGGTCTAAGACATGGCTGAAAAGGCTGTCAGGACCAGCCCACCTACCCAGGTAGCAAAATCAGATTTAATAAAACAAATGAAAATGTCCTGCTCCTGCTTACCCTTAGGCTATCCTACCAGCCTGTCTTTCTCTTTCTCTCTCTCTGTCTGGCTGGATTAGAACACCTTCCTCTGCTTTACTGTCCCCAGTTTTGCTTTTGTTTTTTTCTTCCTGTTTCACAGCATATCCTCATGATCATTTTACTCCTTATCACCTGTGCTGCTTCTTCGGTCTCCTCTGCTTCTCTTGTCTTTCTCCTAGCCTCATTTCTCTTCATTCACTTTGTCTGAACATATGTCATTCCCCTAACCTGTTCCTTCTTCCTGCTGCTCCAGTTTTCTTCTTTCCCACTTCCTTTCACTATCTCTGTACATGCCCCCACATACTGTCAGGTAACTTTGACACAGTCAATGTTATGGAGTGATAGGCCAGTGAGTTCAAGTATGAAAGACCAATGGATAACGCAGGATGCAGCTAAAGAGAATATGTCACAGAGAGATGTTCTGGAACTTTCTGTAGAATGGCCACAGGAATTGGAGAACAAAGAATGTGCCCTCAGTTTAGAAGAAAATGATCTAAGGGAAAATTTGCTTGATTTAATACCGATGGACAGATGTATTAAGACTGATGAAAGAAATTGATTACAGAAAATCAATCAGTCTGATAAAATAAATGAACACAGTAATCAAGATTATTAACAGAAATTCATGTGATATAACAGAAGTAAATAGGATATATTGCAGTGTAGCTAAATTAATAAGAGATAGTCTTACCACAAAAACACAGGGCAGTAAGGGAAAGGAAGGGGAAAAAAAAATGCAATCATGGAAGTATCGAATAGTGAAAACTATAAAGCAATTAAGACAAGAAGTGTCACTATTAGTAGAGTATAAAAGAGGAAACACTTTGATAAACATGATAAAAACAATGTGCAGTACCGGAAAAGACCAGGCTCTGACATACACTATTGCAAATAATAAACTGAAGATATTAGCGCATGTAGAAAAAATTAGAAGATATGGAGGTAAATATAAAGAAAAGTACAAAATAAGCAATTCACTTATGACCCAAAAAGTTTTATAGAGATTGGGAAATAAAGCAAAAAGAATAGAAATACCACCAAAAAAGAAGAAATAGACACATTTCGGAGAAATATCTATGAAGAGCATGTGAAACATAACAAAGATGCTGAATAGATAGAAGAAGCAAATGAAACAAGAAGTTCAAATGTATAGGATATGAAATGGGATGAAGTAATGGCCAGAGAAATTTAAATAAAATTATGAAAAGTTCTGAACTGGAAAACCACAGGCCCAGATGCAGTCTCTAACTTTTGGCTAAAAGTATTAACATCATGAAGATTTAGCCCTGACTAACAGCACCACAAACAGACACCAACCTGGTTAACAACAGGAAAAATGATACTCCTCCTTAAGAGTGAATCTGCACATCATTCTAAAGACTATTGACCAAGAACTTGCCTTTCAATGATATATGGCGACTGAGTGTATAGTCATTAAGAAGAAAACTCAATCATGGCAATAGAACAAAGGGTAACAAAAGAAAGTCATTTGGAAAAAAAGGATAATTTTTGTTAAATAAAGTCATAATGAAGAATTATAAAAAGGGGGAGACTCTAAGTATGGCATGGATAGATTACAAAAAAGCATTTGACAGCATCCTGGATTTATGGATAAAGGAGTGCTTACAGTTGTATAAGATATAGCAGTATTCACGACGAACGACTCCAATTGGTTGATTAGGATTTGTTTGTAGTATAAATTAAAGGTTTTTGGATATGCTGGTCATCTGATGAAGTCATTTTAATGACGAAAACGCAAGTGATTGTTTGTTTAAGGCATTTATGGTAAAGGAATATAAGTGTCTTTGTGGTCCGTGCAATAAAACTGCTTAATCTAATGGTTTGGAGTCGTTCGTCGTGAATACTGCTTGCTTGTTTGGTTAAAAGTCTTTTTTGGGCAGTATTATCCATTTATTCGTTATGTATAAGATATAGCCTACATTGATCAATTACATTACAGTGACCATGAAACAGTGGCAAATCGCTTTGCAGCTAAGCCATGATGAAGGATAAATTATTATCCTCGCAATAAAATTTAAAGGAGATATTCCAGGGTGACTCTTTTTTACTGCTGGTCTTTTGTCTTTCTCTTAACCCATTAACCTCTTTACTTAATAAATTAGGTCATGGTTATAATTTGGATCCCAGGAAACAACAACGTGTAAAGTCTTATCTTTTTCTTGAGGATGACTTAAAACTGTATAGTTTATCAGACGAGAAGCTGAAAGCACAACTGCAAGTGGTCAAAACTTTCTAAGATGGTACAGGACTGTCATTGGGTCTTGATAAATGTGCAAAAGCAAAATTAAAAGCAGGAAAGCTGCAGCACCAAGAAAATATCAGTCTGGGACAGGAGTGTGATATAAAGGAACTTGAGCAGGAGGGAGTATATAAATATTTAGGAAATGATGAAAGATTGACAATAAAACATGAACAAATGCAAACAAAACTCAGTAAAGGAATATTTTAGAAGATTAAAATTAATACTGAAAACAGCCCTAACTTCTAGGAGCAAGGTCCAAGCTAGAAACAAATTTCCTCTTCCTGTTCTAACTTACGGTTTTGGGTGACTGACTGACTCCAAAAAGTATTGTATCAGTTGGACAGGAAAACAAGAAAATGCTTCATTCTTATCAAATGACATATAAAAATAAAGTGTATACCAATATTATACATTCTTTGTTCAGAAGCAGGTATGGGCCTCCACGAAATTAATGACATATATAGATCTGCAAGTGTAGGACTGCATACATATTTGCTGACCTTACCAGATCCAAATACAGTGAAAGTTTTAAAACATGAAGAGCACAAATCTAAGACAACTTCCCTACCTAGTTTAGCAGAAGCATATTTGTGTCGAGTAGGAATTAAAATCAAACCAGAAGTAGACAAAAATTAGGCAGCAACTGAATCTGGCAAAAAACAAAAGAAAGAATATAAGGAAAAGGATAAGAAAACAAGAAATGTGGAAAAGGTATAAATATAGTTGTGGTTCAGAAAACGCCTGGAATAACCTTATGTCAATCACGATCTGACACAGGAATGGTTAAGGAGAGGTGAATTTATACCAGAAGATGAAAGGTTATGATAAAATGAAGTATTTAGGAGTATGGATTAAAAAATTCTGGTGTGGCAGCTAAGGATATGTGGAAAGAGACTAAAAGATAATACAAAAACTGAGAAAATGGAAGCTTTGTTATATGGATATGGATGGTAAGCTAAAAGCAGTTAAAATGTTTTAGTTCCATTAGTCTTATACACAGGTCAGGCATATTTTTATCAACCAGAGGAGAAATTGCGGATAGCAATTACTAAAGAGCAGAAGGACTTTATCTGGAAGGGGAAGACAGTAAGAGTCAAGAGGGATGAGCTGATTCTTCCAGAAGAACAGGGCAGGTTGGGGTTACCCGATTTGAAGGGGCATTTCAGAGCTACACAGTTAAGGCTCCTATACATAGCACAACCAGAAAACTATAATTCAAAGTGGAAATGGATGATGATGAAATAGGGGGATGATCAAGACACATTGGGAGACTGAGATTTTGGATGCAGGCCTCCAAGGAGAATAACAATAATCATACAAAAATTATATTAAGAGGTTGGTATAATGGTTATGGTGTTTACCTTACAGATGCAAGGTGCAGGGTTTGATTCTTACATGGAGTAATTGGTTAGGCTTAAAGTGGCCTACAAAGGCAGTTAGCCTAGTGCTAACCTATTAATCTATAAATTAGCAGAAAGTATCCTAAAAACTAAGCCAACACGGGAATGGAGATAGGAGATTCTGCCGATAGGGATGACTGCAGTTAGCGATATAGACAACAGGCAAAAGGGGGCTGAAATTTATTGGTGAAAACTGGAAAAGGAACCAAGGTATTTGGAGCAAATAACTAGAGAAGGAAAGATGATAGATTGTGAAGATGCTAAGAATTTATTTGGACTTCAGGTAAGAGATGTCCTTCCCTATCAAAGACTGACATCAGAGTATAGGCAAAGAGAATGAAATATGGGGTCCTAAATGAAATACCAGCACTGGTAGAGTTTTTAATAGAATTCAGAACAGAAGCTGCTATTAAAAAGGAATAATTAGTAGAGCATATAAAATATTGCATGATAACTATAAGAATCAATCAAAGGAGGTTAGAGAGGATAGGGAAGAGAGACTGGATAAGCAATTCACAAAGAAACAATGGGAGGATATATGTATGTCTCCCAAATATGCCACAAAATTTAGAAGACTGGAAATGTTTACATAGATATTTTTATATCACAAGTAGACTGCAGAGAACTTTTCATCAGGTAGACACAAATGTTGGAGGTGTGACACAGAAGAAAGAGATAATGGGGAATACATTTTCTGGGAGTGTGGTAAGTTGCGAACTTTAAGGATTCCCTGCAGGATGCACGGTCAGAGATGCCAGGTGGGCAGATTGGTATGAAGAGTGAGATTAATTTTCTGAGCTATGATACAGAGTCGGAATTGCCTTGACATGGTAAGGCCTTGCTGTGTCTAATTAGGGTAGCTGCCATAAAAGCAATTAGTAGAAAATGGAAATCAAAATCTAAACCAACTAAATCAACTATACCAGAAGTAGTGAATATAGTAACAGAGATAAAACAACTAGAATTGTGATCTTTAGAAAAGGGTAGGAGCAAACTACATAGGAAAAAATGGGAATTGTGGGAACAATACATAAAGGGGAGGAATGAGGTTTAAAAGAAGGTAGGACTTAAATGAGCTATGTAATATTTGACTGAAAATGATTGGGAAGATTATAAGTGATGTATAATGTTTGCAACTGGGAGTGTGTCAGTATGGTTTGTGATGTAAAATGCTTGCAGCTAGGATTGTTTTCATTTATATAAATGTATGATTGCCTATGTTTTAAGTGATGGTTTAAGAAAGATGTTTCTTGTTAAAAAAAAAGATGAAAGGTTAGTACTGGTAGCCCAGGATAGAGGACTACATAAATGTTGGTTTACAAAGTCCATTGAACATGTGGGAAAAACAGACAAATGCTTGTTCTGTAAAACAGAACTGGAAACGGTCACACATCTTGTTGCTGGGTGTGATACACTAATGGCAGAGGATCTGTATATTGAAAGTCATAATAATGTGGCAAGACTGTTGCACTGGGGATTGTGCAAACATTGCAATACTGAAGTAGCAGAATGATGACGTTTTGTATCACATGGGATCATCCATTACCAACAGTTCAAAAAATAGATGCAAGAAAACCAGATATAGTAGTCCATGAAAGGAAAACAAAAGTAGCAGTCTTCATTGAAACTGCTACACCCAGTGATTATAGTATCTTATATTCAGAGAGACACAAAGTCATAAAATACCAGGCTATTCAGGCAGAAACAAGGGCAGTGTGAAAGAAGGATACCCAGACAATTCCAATAGTAGTAGGACCAATGGGTCTCATAAAAAAGAATTTACAGTCATATTTGGCTATGTTACGGACACATGTAATTCTGTACGAATTGCAGAAGGAGTCAGTTCTGGGCACATTGCAGGTGCTGCAAAGAGCATTTTTGGCTAACATCAAAGATCGAAACAATACTAATGTCAAGAACTTTAATCATACTTTGACTTAGGAATGGGTTGCATTCCCATAATGGTATTAGAAACCCCAAATTGCTTGCACGTTGTCTCTTCCTATCCCCCACTTATTATCTCAGTGTTCTTCTCTGCCCTACTTGTCTTTACTAATTCATATTCCTAAGTAATGTTACTACTGTCTATACTCCAGACCTCATTACTCTAATGACCCTAGCCTCCAGTCCACTATGCAAATATCTCCTCTTCAAAAAGTCCTCAGCTGTATTACTGTCCTACACACAGCACATGTACTACAACTCCATTCTTCCCTTTTGCTAAGCTCTGTTCCCTGTCTTACCCTTAATTTAGCACCTTTCTAGGTTCTCTTCACTGTTTGTCTTATTTTTCTTGCTGGCCAGTTTTTCAGTCTGTCTTGGTCCTTGTCAGTCATTCTACCAACCTACTGTTTATATTTTCAGTATGTTACTTTACTTTAACTAGATAGCAGAATGAGACTATAAGACTACCTAGCCTCCCTGATTGTTGCAGACAGTAAGGCAGCTGCTCTTCCCTCCCATTCAAGAACTACATATTAATTTAAAGGTCTCAGCCATCTTAACTTCTACTCCTCATTTCGGCAATTGAGTCCATCTCTCAGTCACGCACTCACTGAAAAAGTATGTTTTATTTCAGCAGTAAACAGTGCCTCTTCCCTTGATTTGCTTCACATAGCACCTCACTTACCCCTTAGTGCCTTTCAAGCCCATAGCACAAGACAGCACAGAAAAGGCAGAAACTGCCAAACTCTGTAAGCTCTTTGTCTTGTTTATTAAACAATATTTCATCAGATGTATTAAAGAGGTCATAACATAATGAAAGTACTTAAAAGAATTCTCTGCAGTTTTTGGCAAGTTTTGGATTTCTTTGCCGACTTGTATTTTGGTTTCAACATTTTGTGACATTTTATTATCCAAGAGCTTTGTTTATGGCTTTGTATCCCATACCATGTCTCCCATGTCTCTTCTTTTGCAGAGAAATCTCATGTGTCATATTTTTCAGTCCTCTCACCATCCTTTCCTGTGTACCCTCCCCAGCATTGTGACCTCACTTCTTGTAAGGCCTGCAGAGGCATGCATAGTACTCCATCTGTAGTCTGGCCAGTACTTGCTAAATGGCATTTTTCTTTCTGTATCTATATTATACTTCAAGATACACCCCAGTATTTGTTTACCTGTGTTATTACCCCTTCATTTGAGTCTGATGGTTTACGTTTTCCATAATGATAACAATACTCATATTTCCTTTTCTTTTTTTAATTGTTTAGCTTGCTGATCATAACTGTCTATTCTGCCCCATTGTTGTCATTCATTAAATGTATAACAATGTGCTTAACCCTTATAATCGGTGCTACATTCTGTGATATAAACTGTAACATATAGCTTGCTTTTTCTACCACCTTACCACAGTGAGCTGGTGGTTCATGCTTTCTGCATTAACACAAACAACTCATTTTTGCTCTAAGGTTTTAAGAATGATCCACCTGAAAGCATACTGCACCCAGGTTATCATTCCCAGGTACAGGAATGGCTAAAACTGAGTCATAACCTCTTAGATCACACCTTCACTGCCTTAGGTTCATTATCAGAGTTGCACCCCCATCTGCTATTGCATTCAAATGTTGGTGTCATATATAAACAGAGTGATCATTTTTTCCAAATCCCATATGAAGTCAGAGACAAACGTGAAATAGAACTGAGCCTAGAACTGATCCTTGTGGGATACCACTTTGCTCTCTCTCCTTCTGGGAGCACCTCCCTTACTAGCATGGTCAGCTGTTTGCCGTCTACCCACTTTTCCATTTATCAGCACAGTTTACTACCTATTCCTACCCCTCCATTTTTACAAGAGGCCTATGATAGGGAAATGAACCATAAGCTAGAGTTTGACATTGATCACAGTTACAGGGTTGCCTATGTATGTCTCCCTGGTAATCCAGTTATAGAATGTGATTGGGTTATTCTGATAGGATCTTTTTGCTGTGAAACTATGCTGGATTTCTGTGAGTAGACCATTCTTGTCCAAGAATCTTGTGAGCTTTGACTTCAAGATAACATCAGTCTTCTGCTCAATGTTGAAGTAGAGTCAATGGCCTGTAGTTGCCTGTCCTACTCTTTGCTTTTGCATTGCACGTAGCTATCACCATTGCTTTTTTCCTGTCACCTGAGACACCTGTTTCCTAAAGAGCAAATTGAGAATTCTGTCATATGTTTTTCTACTGTCCCACCAGCCTTCTTAATAATACACAATCAGATACCCTCAGATCTGCATGTGTGGTTGTCCCTTTGTCCATCTAACAACTTCCTTGACTGTTAGCAGATTATCTGTCCACCTACTCTTTCTTCTGTCCCACATTCCCATATTATTATCCTATCAAGATTACCTTTTCTCTGGCTTCTTTATGTTTTTTGTCCTTCTTAAGTCAATTCACCTGTCTCTCTTTCTACATTCTTTCTTAATCTATTTCTCACATACCAAAATAAAGCCTTTTTTGTCCATTAATGGCTTTAACCAGTTTTTCCCCATTTGTTCCTTGGCCTCCTCACTACCTTTTCTGCCTTTTTTCTGGCTTCCAGATCTTTTTGTCTCTCTCTTAAGTACTTCCTCTGCTCTTTCATTACCTTTTATACTTCTTCTTGTCTCTTAAACCTATTTGTTATATTTTAACACCTTTATTAAATTATCACTGATGATATAGCAAACATACATTTATATAAAAGAAAACAAACCATACTAACATGTTGACAATTACAAACAATATACATCACATATATTCTTCGGTACAATTGTCATCAATCCAGCAATACATAAATTGCTCGATTCCTGCCTTCCCTTAAACCACATCCTCCTTCAAAAGATTATTCTGCGTGTATTGTTTCCACAATTTTCATTTTTATATGTAATTTGCTGTTATCCTTTTCTAAATTTCCCACTTATAGTTCTTTTATCACTGTTATAATTGTGACAAAGGGAAATTCTGCCAGCCCAGCTAGCTGTAATTTTGTAAATAATTATATATCATTTGTGAATATTAATATGATTTATATAGAATTGTGACAGAAGGAGATGTGGCCAGCACAGCTATCTGGAATTTTGTGAGTGGCTGTGTGTCACTTGTGAATGTCAACATGCTCATGTAAGATGCTTGTGTTACAGATGTATTAGAACTGTATGTCATATTGTACAGACGTGCTGAACAGAAATTTTGTAAAGTACTGAGCAGAAATGTATATGCACTATTGTAACTGTTTAGATGTATGTATTTTAACAGGGGAGACTGAAACACAGGACATTAACTTGCAAAACTTCAGAAGAATAGTTAAGGTTGAGTTACTTTATGGCTGGGCCATAAACAAAAGAGATGGTATCTTTCAGTTTCAGCGCAACAGGAGACATAATGTCTAGAACTAGAAGTTTATTGTATTGTCTTTAAATGTGGAGGAATGTAAATTATTTTATGACTTCCACCATTTGCCACAAGATCTGAGGTGTTTCACAGGTGGATGCTAAATGCTACCAGTTGCAGTGGGGGTTTTAAACTGGGATAGTCAGATGACAAGAAGTGATGTCATGCTGCAAGCTACCCCAGCAATAATACTTGAAATATTAATTTAAGAAGTCTCTGAGAGAGAGAGAGAGAGAGAGAGACTGGGCATTTTGTATTTTGTCTTTGACCTGTCAAGAATATCCACTCACCACAACTGCCTGCTTCTTGCTCTGTAAGTAAGTTAACTAGGGTACAGTAATGTCTCTTAGATACAGTCAGGAATATAGTCAAGTATAGCTTAGATGTTTTCTTTATTTATTTGAGACTGTCTTGCAATGTTGTTTTAAATATTTCCTGTGATTCTGAACTCTGATGTAACTGTGATTATTTACTGAGTATTTTATTGTTCTTTTATTATTTATTATTAAATATATTTAAACCGTTCATTGTGGCTGATATTTGTGAGACATATATTTAAGTTCTGAGAGTACTTGCATATTTATTTGGTGACACTGTGGGCCACTCCTAATAGCCTTGCTCTTGATCAAACTACCATTTGGATTAATAGTAACATTACACAGTAAGATTGGACACCATTTGTTAAGGGCCTTAAAGTAGCTGATAAGAAGTCCCTGGTGGCAGTCAAAACTACCTTATAGTCTATGCAGAAGGGGGCATAGCTAGTAAACCTGTGCCAGCCTTTCCCAGGTGTGTGTGTGTGTGTCTGTCAGCTACTTGGACAGGGACATGAAGCACTGGTTGGACAGAGAGGGTGCTGTAGGTCTTGGCTTGGCCACTCAGCTGGGATCTCAACTCTATAGCTGTGCCAGTGGAGAGTCTTATTGGGAATCTGGAGAAAGAGGGAGAAACCAGACCCAGACTGACTGTGGTCTCTGTGTACTCTTAAGGG
Organism: Protopterus annectens; assembly: GCF_019279795.1. Lineage (NCBI taxonomy): Eukaryota > Metazoa > Chordata > Ceratodontiformes > Protopteridae > Protopterus > Protopterus annectens. Next base: position 235,509,766 of record NC_056728.1, on the reverse strand, counting down.
AAATTGCACTTTACTGTGTGTGTACTTGACATCCTCCCAATGTGCATCCCCCACTTGCGCTAGTGATGAGGATTGAGGCTCCTTAATTACTGGGCCAGTGCTGGGGTGTCACGACAATATTTACTACTTCAAATATAGTTGGTTTAGACTTTGATTTCCATTTTCTAGTAATTGATTTTTTTGGCAGCCACCAGAATTAAACTTAACAAGGCCTTACTATGTCTATGTAATCCAGATCCTGTATCCCAGTTCGAAAATACATAATTTCTTTAGTTACACCCATTTGCTCACCCAATATATCTGAAAGAGTACTTTGTATGAAGCTTTTAAAGCCTGCCAACTCATTACACTCTCAAAACATATGTTCCCAGTTACCTATTTCATCCCTATTACACTTCCAACATTTGCCGTCTACCTGAGGAAAAATTCTTTGGAGTCTGCTTGGGGTGTACAAATACCTATGCAAATGCTTCCAAGTAAAAAATCCTAATTCTTCTAGCCTTTTTTGCATATTTGGGAGCCATGCATATGTCTTCCCATTGTTTCCTTGTGAATTGCTTATCCAGTCTCTCTTCCCAATCTTTTCTAACCTCCTCTGACTGATTCCTATTGTTATTGTGCAATATTTTATATGCCCTATTAATTATCCTTTTTAACAGCAGGTTCTGCTCTAGATTCAACTTAAAATTCACCATAGCAGGTCTTTCACTTAGGATTCCCCTATCCATTTTTCTTTGACAATACTCTGGATTTCAATCCCTGATAGGGAAGGCAGTCTGTAGCCTGCAATCCAAATATCTTCTTGGCCTCTTCCCACTTTATTCCCTTTCCCTTTCTAGTTATTTGCTCCCAATACCTTGGTTCCTTTGCCAGTTTTTGCCAGTAAATTCCAGCCTCATCTTGCCTGTTTTCTGTACCCCTAATTGCAATCTTCCCTATCAACAAAGTCTCATTTTCCCCTTCTCGCGCTGGCTTAGTTCTTAAAATACTTTCTGCTACTGTATGATATAATACTCTGTATGGCTGTTGCTATTCTCCATAAAGATCTACATACAAAATACCAGCCTGTCCTTATTTCTTAAATTTCCCCCTGCTTCATCATCATCCCTTTCCACTTTGAATCATATCTTTCTGCTTGTGCTGTGTACATGAGCCTTAACTGTGTAGCTCTAAAATATTGCTTCAAATCAAGTAATCCCAAACCACCTTATTCTATTGGCAGGATCAACTTATCCTATTTACTCTTGCCCTCTTCCCCTACCAGATAAAATCAATCAACTTTGTATTGATTACTATCCCCAGCCTCTCCTTTGGTTGATAACAATACGTTTGACCTGTGTATAAAACTAAAGGGACTAAAAATATTTTACTGCTTGTATCTTGCTATCCATATCCATAACTAAGAGCTTCCAGTTTCTCTGTCTTTGTATTGTACTTTGTTTAGTCTCTTCACACATATCCTTAGCTGCCATAGCAAAATCCTTTTTAACTTGTACTACTAAATATTTCATTTTATTGTGTCCCCATAAATATGGGTATTGCTGAACCAATTCATGTGTGGGTACATAGTTCACAGCTATATCCTTTGTTTTATCTTCATTCATTTTATATCCAGAAAATACTTTGAACTGAATCAGAATGTTCCACAACACTGAAATGTCCTTTTCTAGTTTTATCAGGAACAAAATAATATTGTCTGCAAATAAAGCCAACTTTTCTTGATTACCCTTTATGTCCTTGAATTGCTAAGTCCCTTATTTTCTTTTCAATGTCTCTAAATGTAATGCAACATAATGCCTGGTTCCTCTGTTCAGACACAATTTTTCAGAGAGGAACTATCCCACATTAATGTTTGCCTCTGATCCCTCATATATCCGCCTACTTAGCCTTATTGTTGTATCAGGGAATACAAATGCTTCAATTGCCCTACTCATAAAATACCAGTTTACTCTGATGTATTCTTTCTCTGCTTCAAAGCCCATCAACAACAGCAGTATTTTCTCACATTCTGCTTCCCAGTGAATAAGCACTGTTCTCTTAATGTTGTCAAATAGTTGCCTCCCCTCCACAAAACCACACTGATCCAAATATATCTATTTTGACAACACTTTTGCTATTCTTTTAGTTATTATAGACATAAACACTTTATAATTATGGTTTAAAATTGAAATGGACCTATATAAAGCTGGGTCTGATGGGTCTTTACTGTCTTTATGTATTATAGCCACCCCAATGTGCTTCTAGGATGTTGGTACTTCCCCTCCTTTTTAAACAATTGTTAAACAAAACCTTCTTTATCTTTATCACTTTCTTCCTTCCTAACTTCCAAACTTCCACAGTAATACCATCTAGTCCTGGAGGCTTTCTTGCAAATTGATTATACATCACCAGTTTTGTCTCATCTCTTCCTATTTTAACTGTTATTTTCCTTGTTATAGGCTTCCTAATTTTAGCAACAAACATTTCTACTTTCAGTTGCCTAAGCCATTGGGCTAAAGGTTTTTGTGCTCTGGTATTATCAAAACCAGTTGCTTAACAGCAGTCTTTCTATACTAATGCATATTATCCAGATACTCCTTTATTTTGTCTTTAGCATTCTGCAGTTGCACCTCTTCTTGTTCTGTGAGATTCGTCTTATTCTGCAATACTTTAACCTTTGTCAGCCTTTGAAAATAATTATTGTTACATCTTAACCATAACTGTTTTTCTTTTATTTCTACCCCATTTTTGATCTCCACTTTCATTTTAGATCATTCACAAGTTAAACCTTCTGAAGAAAGTTCTATCTTTGCTAGTAACTCTTGAATAATTTCCACTACCCATTTCTTAAATTCCACTCTTTTAACAGATAAGTAGGGAAGCTCAAGTGTCTCAGTTTTCTTCATTGCCCTGCATTTTACATTAGTTGTTATTGATCTGAAATAGTTATTGAATGTGTGTTGAAGCTTTCAATTAAATGCACATGTTCCTATGAAATGTAATTTCTGTCTAGTCTAGCTCAGTTATAGTACATTGCGGAATACTATGTAAATTCTTCTTGAGTTCTTACTACTGAATTAACATCTTCCATTCCAAACATTTTCATAAATATCTTCAGAAATCTACCTTCTTCTGTTATATTCCCCTTCTAGGTCCCCCACATACACCCTCACATTTGCAAATCAAGTTCCAGTCCCCATCTAGAATGAATATTCCCTGCCAAAAGGCTGAAAGCTGATTATTTCTCCCAAAATTTTCTTAAGCTCCATAACAGCAGTTTTAGGTGTAATATAAATACATGCCAGCATAATCCTACTCCCTTGCCAGTAGCCCCTTACTGCAACAAATCTACTATTATTATATTTTTTCCTCTTCTAAAACTAAGGGTGCTCCTCTAGCAATTAGTATAAGTACTCCCCTTTTCTTTGTCCTTGATATTCTGTTGAATATCCATCCTAAAATGCTTTCTTTATCAAATTTACTGTCTCCTATAGAATTGCTAGTTACACTCTGTATTTCTTAATATAATTCAGCTCTCTTACACTTTTTGTCTATAACTGTGATGGTATTCAAATTCCAAAACAATACGGACAGTGCAACCATTATGATAAGAAATTATTATTCTCACCTATTATATATTATAACTTTTAAAATGTCTATTTCCAGCTTTTGCGTTACATACACCCACTAATGTTTGGCAGGTTGATCCTTTATACAGTTGTTTCTTGTCATCTCCATTTGAATGTATGTCCCACTTTACAAAACCTTTTGTTTTAATGAAAACCATCATACAAAAACACACCCCAGAACCTAATAACTTAAAACAAACACACAAAACTATATACATCTTCAAATAATGAAGTTTAACCCTCCTGATGGGTACAATTGTCCAAAACTGACAGTTGCACCCACCCATTAATTAACCTAAAATCAAGGTTATTCATGCTAAGTTGCATGCTACAGCCTGTGCCCCTACTTTCACTAATTGCTGCCTGCTCTTGTCTTATCTTTATTCCCCTCCTAGATGTGAAAAATAATTTATATGCATTTGGAAAATATTAACTTTTAGCGTTAAGAAAAAGTGCATTGGTTATCTTTAAATAAAACTAAATTATACACTATTCTAGTAATTGTACAGAAGAATTTAGAAACCAGAAAAGCTGCTCTTATTCACTTTCAATAATTTTAAACTTTATTTTTAGTAAATTGCTTGCCCTTATACCTTTTAATTTTATGTTTCTCTCAGTAGAAAATGTCTAGACATCTTGAGATGTATTGCTTTCACCTGCAGTCAGCTTGCTTTCATGGAAACATAAGAACATAATGTAAAGCTGCCCTCAGCTGAAGACTTTTAACTAACACTGAACATTCATCTGCTAAAGAAAAAAATATTCATTACATTCACATTGGTCTGTTGTTTTTAAAGCTCACTTCCTTACAATAAAAAAACTTGTTATCTGATTAAACCTAGGGCAATAATCTGAACATTCAACTATGTAAAAGAAGAGATTTCAGCTCTGCATATATAGATTAGAGCCTATTAACTTAAATGTGCTTTTGTCTAGCCTGTCTTATTTTTTTACATTGTAATGCCTACAGTTCTTAAAACTAACAGACAAAAAAGTACTTGTTTACTTTAGTATTTTTATCACATACAACAATCACTAAATAAGCTTTACTATATGACATGCAGTTTATTTTATGAAATGTTTTATACCAATACTGTTAGGAACAATAATTGTTTTACTTACAGGTACTTTTCCTTTTTCCCCCCTTTCCTTTTAGTGTCCTTCCAAACATTAATGACAAGTGGGGCATACACTTTTCAGTCCCCCTCAAGTTTAACAAAGTCAGCAAAAGTCCACTTTCCACTTTTTCTTGTAAAGCCATATTTCACAAATGTGATTGATGCTTTATAGTCTAACATTTATTCACTAATTTCAATGGTGCTGGTCTTCTTCCTGTTCATCTCCATCTCCCAAACCCAGATTCCAGTTTAAGTCAAAGGTACTCCCAATTCTTATAGTCAGCTCCTATGTGTTTCTGTCTCTCAAGCATTTTCCTTTGGAAAAACTTTCACTGGCAGAGCTTCTATAGGAGCTTAATTATCAGAAGAGTGAGAAGCAGAATCCCCTTCTGTTTGATTACTCACTTTTTGTTGCATAAACTTTTGTTATTTCCTCTTTAGCTATTCTGCATCAAAAATGACTTTGATCCACCAGAAAAAAATATTCTGAACACAGCTGGATCTAGCAGCTTGAATCTTACATCTGCCTCTCAACATTCCCTGACTCTCTTCTGCCTGGTATACAGTGAATAATCATTTTCTACAAACACTCTACTGCCTCCAATTTTTAATATTTTGCCCTTCTGCCACATTTTTATTTATTTTTTATTTATTTAACATTTTGTTGACCGGGAATGTCCGACCAGGTTCCATAGAGCCTGTTTTCAGCGGAGGCCCGGGGAGAAACGCTCCAGATGCATGTCTTTGGATTTTTGCCAGGATCAACTCTTTCTGCTGGTATGATTGCATCTTTACTAATATAGGTCTTGGCAGCCTTCTCACGGCCATGTTTGGAGCATACACATGATGTGTTCTTTCAATTAACAAATCCTGTTGTGAAATACCAGTCCAGTTACTTATTTCAGCTTTCATAAAGTTAATATGGTCTATTCCTTCCGGTGTCTCTGGTACAGCAAAAAAAAAAAAAATCTCAGGTTTTCTCTGCCTGCTTTTGGCCTCTAACTCTACCATTTTTAAAGCAGCTCTTCTTGAGCAGTCTCGTACTCAACTAGCCTTTTTTTTTTCATTTTGACCTCTGATTTTTGCAGTTTTATCAGTTCATCTGAATAGCTGTTTAAAGCTTCTTTAATTTTTGCCAGCCTTTTATTTGAGTTAATATATTCCTTCAATGTTTCATTTATTTTAATCAGCTCTGACCACATTTGACTTATTGTTTCCTTTAATTTTCTGTGTTTATCTTTACCTTTTCTAAATGATTTCCTTTCAGGCTTTCTAAGTTCCTGCTTTGCTGGCATTCAGGCAGTGTATTTACTAGTCAGTAACTGATTTTTTCTAAAACTTGCAGAGTTTCTGGCACTTCTCTTTCAGTTTATTTTTTTACTATGGGAGATCTGAAATTAAGCTGTTGATCAGTATGCAGCCATCTTGGAAAAGCCACCCCTTATAGTGATTTTTACCTCTTTAAATAACTTTACTAGACTCTTCTTTGTCTTTTACTTAGCAGGTCTGCTTAGTCCTATTTCATCTTCTAAATATTACTCATTATTATACTGTGCAGCTGTACTCTTCTTCCCTTTTCTCCAATACCCTAAATTCACTTGTGTGTGTGTTATATGCCTCTTTGTAATTCTAGGCTGTGGTCATTGTGACTAGACTTGTCTCTTTTTTTCATGGCCAGCATGAACTTCACCACAGAATGGTCAATTACTGCCAAGAATGTGATAATTTGTGGATTCCATACCATATCCTTTTCGAAGAGAACTAGATTGCTAGAGTGATGATTTTCCCTTTCCTATTTTTTTTACTTTATGTTTGAACTTTCCTAAGTTCCATACCTCCACTAAACTGTCTTTTTTGCTCACATTAAATGACGGAATGTAACAGTATGCCTCAGACAAAATGAAGTCTCTCATGATAACTACTATCTTCTTTTCCTCTACCATTCCTTAGTCTTGTCCTTAACCAACTTCTCGCCTCCAGCAGATTCTTTGTGTGGCCTGCAGAATGGGTCAGTGCACAAACTTTTCCAATTTGCTCTTAAAAATTATCACTAGGATGTGGATGATGGAATCTCCTTACTTCCTCCTTTAAATGCATCAGACCCACATTACCTATTTCATAGTTTAATTAATTAATTAATTTTACTAGGCAGTAGGGTGGGAAAAAAAGGCAACAACAATGACAGGAAGGTCATACACCCTATCTGTTCTCTTCCACGGTTTCACCCCAGTTCTTTTCTGATGTCTGCTGCCACACCATCTCCATCCTTGCCTCCATATTCATTCTAAAATACTCTATATCATAGGATGACCGTGTCATAACTTCTTTTAATTTTGACCTGTCTTGATTATTCATACAATGTCAGCTTCACTATCAGTTATGAGTGCTTCCAGCTCCACAATGTTCCTCGCTATACTTCACATGTTGCAGAACATTACCCTAACCTTGTTAAATTTAAACTTCTCCTTCTGTCAACTCCCCCTTGTCATTGCTTCAGCCATCTATCTTTTTGTTTTCCATATATTTTGCACTTGTTCCTGTTTTCCCTGTCATCCCTGATGTTTCTCCCTGCTCCACTACATTCCATTGTCCTCCTTTTCCTTGCCTTCATTGTTGACTTTTCTTTCCCTGCTGCTTTCTTACTACCATGTTGCTTTCCTTTACCAAGTCTTGCCACATGCATCTCCTTCTCACCCTCTTTTCTAGTTTCTGCCAATTACTGTCCCCTTTACTGTTTCCTCATGAGCTATCCCTCTCCCATCTTTCCATACTGCTGTCTTGGCACAGTCTCTTTCCCTTCTCCCTTCCATCTTAATTTAAAGGTACATTCATCATGTACTTTTCTCTCACTTGTAGTAGAGATTGTTTCTTGCTGGCTGAAATGGGACTTCTCCCTACTAAATAGATTATCATCCTCTCGTATCACCTCATCTTTTAATGTTCTGCTACTTATCCCACTCCATGAGGTAGTACTTAAATTACCTGATCATTTCCTTCCTGAGCTGGTTGGTCCTCATTACAGATAGCCTTTCTAAGAGAGATGCTGTATCTCTCTCAAGCATCTACAGAACTTGCGTCTTTGGCCATTCATATGATTTCTCTCATGGTTTTGTCTGCCAGGTCTTTTCTTTTAATATGGAACACAATATGTGTGTGCTCCCTTCTTCTGTTTGACAAGTTAGGTCACCATTCAGCCTGTATTTTTATTTTATTACCAGGTAAAATCTCTATGCACAAGTACCTCTTTTTAGAGTACCCCAGGAGCACCCTATGGCTTAGAGATGTATTCAGACTTGCACTGGTGGCAAAAGCAAAGTGAGGCCCATAAATCCAGGACTACAAGGCCTGGAACCAGTTCCAACTACAGAAGGCTACTTCTTTTTCCCCTGCTTCCCCTCCAAATATTGAATGAGTCCCCTACCATCAGATCCACCAGAACCATCTGTGTCCCTTCTAACCTACATGATCCATGTTTGACTATGTTGCTCCTTCTCTACTCTCCCTGACTGTATGCCCTTCAGCCCTTCTGACAGTTTCTTGCTGTTCCACTTCTGTCTTCTTCCCTTTTGTTCTGTCTGTTGTGCCTCCCACACCCAGCCAAGCCTAACTTTACCATCTTCTTCCTTTCCTATCTTTTCTTCCACAACTTCAGTCACTCTATCCAGCTGCTCCTCAGTAGCTCACTGTACCTTGTCTGGGCTGCCCTGACTCATGTATGCCAAAATGTTCTTACCCCCCTCCATTTTACCGCCCATACTTCTGCTCTCTCAACTGTTCATTCTTTGTTCCTATCCAAGTCCTAGTGCCCCAGACCATTCCTGATTTCTCTCTTTTTCTGTGTTATATCTTCCACGCTTCTATTTTGTAGTCCCCCTTGGTTCTTAACAACTTGAACAGCCAAAAAAAATGCTGTCCTCTAGCTCGCAGGCTCTACTCTGAAGTTCTCATTTTCTTCATTACATCCCACATCCTCTACCTCTCTGAACCTTCCTAAGCTAAACCGTGCCCACAGCTTGAACACTTAATTCACCTCTCCCCCTGCTCCTTCTCCAGCATGTAGTCATATTTAGCATGGTCACTTTTTCAGATGCCCAAAATGGAACTTTTTTATGAAAAGGTGTAATTTTCAGGATGATTGCACCCATTGCAAAGGATTGGATTTAACTTTACTACCAAAATAAAAGCTCACTTCTATAAAATGTGGTTTGTTTCTTTTCTTTCACATCATAGTAAGGCATTTCAGATACAAAATAATTATTGTATTCAGCTACTAGAGAAAGTTAGGAAGTATTTTTTATCCTAAAATCTTAGGACATTTGCCATTTTTCAAGACTTGCATTGGATACAACTGCCTACATTGTGACTGTCCTTCATAAACAGTGACAGGTGGTGAGAGATAAGGAGAGGGGGAACAGAAACAGGAGGTAAACCTGGAAAAACAGAAGTGAAGAGTAAACATTCTGTCCTCCTCTTGATCCACTTATCTTTTATTTTGCCTCTTTCTGCTGCCATTGAGGTCTCTATTTTCCCCATGGATGCTGATCTATCTAGATTAAGTGGGTTGTCTTTCCCTTCTTCTCCTTTTAGCACTGCCACATTCTCCAAACTATCCTCTCCTCCACCTTGTTTCCTTCTGTACCCTTAATCCTAGTCTTCTTGCTGCCTGCTGATTTACCTTCCTTAATGCAATTTAACTTTCTGTCTTTGCAGTCATATAATTCTGCATCAGGCTTTAATATCCCTCAGCTGTCCAGTCTGTGGCCTGTTGGTGGTCTCTCCTGCCTTCAGCCTACTGACTATTTTCTCAGACGTGCTTGACTTTTTTTTAAAACACCTTTATTGAATTATCACTTGTGACACAGGCAAATTTATTTTTATATTAACAAGTTTACGTTTACATAGATGTACTTGACTTATTTAGAAATTTACTTATTCATAAGGATTTGGCCAGCTAGCCAGTTGGAGGGCTAAAGTTTCCCAGAGTTTCTCCATGAACATCGTCTTACTATAACAGGAAGTGCTTGTCATCATGTCATGGACTTGGCACTTTATGAAGTTAAGTGGAGTATTTACTTTTCACTACTGTTGCTCCAGATTTACATCCTTCCCATGATTGGTCATAGATCCTATTTCTGGGTGAGAGTTAGGGACAGGAAGAACATAAATTCTAGTGATTGAGGAGGGAGTATCCAACAAAAACCAGAAAAGTTACATCTCCCAGCCTTAACCCTCTGTGCCAGCTGCTAACATAGACCTCTGCATTCCACTGTATGCTGTATGCTTTTTTAATAAAATGCGCAAATTACTGGTAGCTAAAGGAATGAACTGAGTTTATGACGTGACAGCAAATATCGCTCATGTAGTGTGATGCAGCTGCAGGCATGATGCTGGACATTCAACACAACTGCCAAGCTTACACAACCGATACTAATCACACTAAGGCCATGTCGATAGATACTCTACCTATTAGATATGTTCAGAATACAAACAATTAAACCTCATATCTGGCATCTACCACACAAATCCCAGTTGCTTTGTTTGTGGTAACTATAGACATGGTGATAAGTGAAACAACCTGCTTCAGAAGTTACAGTAAACAAAGCTGTGAACTAAGTTAGACTTGTATACACTGGCCACATCAAAACACACCATACAAACAAGAGTAATGGAGTATTTCAACTTTTTTTTGTCAAATACAGGAACCTTACACATATCGCTGCACAGTGCAGGGAACAATTAAAATTTGTGTCTGAATATCTGTTCAACTGAAGTACAGCCAGATATTGCAGAATCCAAAGAAGTGGGCTGCATTTTTAATTTGGTTTATAATGATGTTATTATATTTTTAGAAATGTTCACCTCCAGACCTTTAGCGACCCTTACTCCCAACCAACAGTAATCCCAACTCTCTCTGTTTCTGCTCCCTATTAGTACCCCACATCACCCTGTACATAGGCCTTGCCACATTATTGGCAACCCAACTTACAAAGTGTTTGGATGGTGAGGACCTTGGGCTGGGTAGTTATCATTAATAAGGGGTTGAGGATTCTGTAAGCCAAAACAGCACTATTGGCTACTGACTTCCAACATGTAAATTATTCTCATAAGTAAACATGACCTTTGCTACTGTCTACACTGGATGTTATAAATCACCACCACATGCTGTAAGAGGAAGTCTAGGCATGCTATGATTTATGGTCATCTAGGAGGAATGATATCATAAATGGAAGAGCAGTGAAGATCTTCAGGGGGAAGCTATCATTTATTAAAGCATCTCCATGCAAGCTGGACAATAATAACTCCTGTGGAGAACCTGCTTAGATTAGAGGAGGGGTCAGGTATACATCAGACATGCGCACACACACACACACGCGCACACGCACACACACACACACACACACACACACACACACACACACACACACACACACACACACACACACACACACACACTCCACGCTCACACAGCAGCTACAGCAGACTGAACATTATAACAATGTGCAGCAATGAACCTTTGCACCATTGAACAAACTGGTAGCATGCAAAATGTCATTAGGAGCAGCCTTCATCAACAGCATGTGTGTGTGGGTGGCTGTCTTATTTCAAAAGTCACATCTATTTTTATTTTATAAGGCATGTAAAACTACTAAGAGGCTTGAAATACTGATCTGATTTTACTCAACATTTATGTATTCTGAGATCTAGAAGCTTCAACAATTACAAAATGTTAGCCTTAAAAGAAACAGCTTTAGGTAAGTTGCAAAGAGGGAGTTAAACAGTGCTGTAAGGAGACTGGGTCTTGTAAGAATGGCCTAGGACTGACCCCTTTCCTGTTACTCTGCTCACAAGGCGTGGTAAAGTGCTTCTTCAGTAGAGTGGCTTGTCCTTGGTAGATTAGTAGGTCAGTATTACACAGCTGGTTGAGATAAATGATGTAAACAATTTGTTTAGCTTTAAAGTAAAGTGGAACCAGTTCTTTCCTTCCAGTATGACCTCAGAACACATTAAAATATCAGTACATAATCATATATTGCCTGTATCTTCAAAAATTGTTAATTCTTAGCAAGTACATGCATGCACAGAAAATGTGTCTACAATACTGACATCTGTGATATGGTTGCCTACAACATAAAGCTGCCTAGTAACACAATATGCACAGCATGTAAAACTCATTGTTTCCTGTTTTCATTCACTGCTTGACAATATGTTTGAGTTCGCACTGTGTTCACAGGTTGGATTTAACAAAGCAAAGAACTGGTTTGTGTCAGTTAAAAGCTGCCATTGCCAGACCTGCCTTTACTGTACATACAGAAAGGGGCACAACCAGCTGTTGTTCATATATATTATCCAGAATGCAGTATTAATCACTGTTTGATAACAGGGGAACACCACCATACAGGAGATACCCTGTGTACTCCTTAATTTAAAAATGTTAAACTTTATATTTGTATTTCTGAATGTATGCTTCCTGGCTGGGTCTAAAAATGGTTAATTATGATCAGTGTCCTAACCCAGTAAGCAAATCTAATAAATGCATAACCTACTTCAAGGTTGCAGTACCTTGGGTTATGTTAAATTTCCTTGAAAAGGTGCTGTCAATCAGGGGCATAGCCTGGATTTGTTGAATTTTACACCAGCTTCCAGAACGTAGCCATAATTCAAATACTGAAAAAAAGTTCTGAAATGGCTGACTTTTGCAAAAATCCATTTAGCCAACCAGCCATTCTGAAAAAAGAAAAGACATTTTACAAAATATACAACAATAAACCATGAGGATATACCAGGTCTTTTTAAAATTAAATTTTATCACATCTCATTGCTGCAAATAAATACATTATTTTTAAAAACCATACATGGCATATGCCTGATTGCACTCTTGCTTTCAGGGACTGAGGAATTTGGCGAGTAGAATTTGATGAACTGCTCCTTGCCTGATGTCACTTTTGTTAATTATCTGCTGCCCTAGCCTACAGTCAGCAATTAATAATGTCTGCAGATTCATTTCACTTTCTGATATTTTTGAGCACTACTGCCTTTTCCTAAAGAAGGCTAAGTGGCTACTAGTTACTGCCCCCTCTACTCCTTTTTTGCCTTACATTGACCTTCCTACATAAAGACTACTGCCTACTTCTGGCAAATTATTTCTTAGTCAGAACCCACAGCTATCCCCTTGAATAATCATGTAACAATGAACTGTCCCTACAAAGACCAAACTTTGCGCTTAGATGTTGGTGAAAAGAACTTTTCTAAATTTCCCCCCACAAGCTGGAATAATCTCCCAGCAAAGAACAGGAATGAGAATAACTACCCCAGTTTAGATACAGCATAGTATCTAACAATTACAAGTTTTTATTTAATGACTGTCAGTTACAGTTAAAAAACAGACTTTTAAAACTGCTTAGCTTATAACTAAGTTTTGTATTAATCTCATACCACATTTAGGCTAACAATTGTCTCTGTAGTTTTGTGTATATTGACATTATCTGATGTCCTTTTATATCCCTGTTGCAATATTCTTCATAGAAGGGATGTCCCACCCAGGGCATCCCAACACTCATCCAGTAAGAAAAAGCCTAAAAAAGCTCTTGTATGCGCCATATGTCACATTTATGCTACCTGCACAGAACATAGGGCATAAAAGGGATGTATGGACACAACTACCTAGAACTTCTTTGCAGCCAGTTTGAACATTGTTTTGCCAGTTGGTCTGAATATCTTGTTGCTGTATAGAAAATTTAGTAACACCAGATAAGTGCCCTGTTAGTTCAGGCCTGGCAAGCCGGTCCGTAAAAATCAACTGCCAATCATTAGCAGACCGGAGTTCTGCTGTGGCAACCCCTAACCGGGAAAAGCCGAAAGAGACGCATGCACCCAGAGCTTACGTCATCCAAGAAGGGAAAATGTCAGTGTGAGAAGCAGATTCCCCATAAGAATCGTCATGAAAAGTTTTTTTTTTTTTTTTTTTTGGGTGCTTCCCATGACCATACCTCTTATAGTATCTGTTAGGCCTTTGTGCCTAAGATAATCAAAAGCCATTTGTCTTCCCTAGCCATTTATCTTAAAAACCAACAGCTTAAACAGTTAGCCCAGGGTACCATGGCAGAATGCTTTAACTCCATGACACTCCCGCTAGATAAGAAGGCCAACAAGTCTTGGCTGGATTCTTTAGATGTCTTGCGTCCATCGGACATCCCTCTAGAAGTAGATAATAGTTCTGTAGATCATTTACTGTCTATGTCAGATTCCTCTGCCACGACCCTGTGGGAGGCCAGCATGAATCCGTCTTTTCACACATCCTCTGAGGCTTTGCAGGAATCTGCTCTGGACATCATGGGGGAAATGCAGTTGATTATCTCAGAGGATCCTAGAGGGATTCCACAAATATTGGTCAGGGAGGAAGTTCCTGGTTCTTTATCAAATCTCACTAAGGGTTGGAACCTCCGGTATTTGTAGGGTTGATGTCCCTTCTAAGAAAAGACAAAAACCGAAGCATGTTTTGGTCTGTCCTATGGATCCTCAAAGGGAATAGCAAGAAAATTAATCAGGGCTTGTTTTCTGCCTTAATGGCCCTAAAGCCTCCTCAAGGGGTTTCATACCCACCTCTCCTTGGATCTCTACCCCTTCTAAATGGCTTAGGGAACCAGATTCCTCGGATGAGGATTCAGTGTCTGGTGAGGGGTCTTTGTCCTATTCTTCACAGATGACTTTGTCTTTGGCTTATGGTTCTGATGAAGAGGAGTCTGTTAGCTCTTAGTCTCCTTTTGAGGAATTGTCCTTTGGGCCCACAATTGCTAGGATGATGGAATTCTTTAAGTGGGATTCTTCTCTAGCGTCTGATATTCAAAGAAGATACTATGAGTTGCTTCAGGTGGATATTCCTAAACCATCAGCAGCTCTTCCTGTGTTGGCTGCCTTTTTAGATACTTTCATTACTGCTTCCAAGTCTCCTGATTCTCAGCCTCCTGCTCTTAAAAAAACTGATAGGTTTTATAAGGTTCCTGAGGATTGTCTAATTTTATTTAAATGTCCTTCTCCTGATCCTGCTGTGGTGTCAGTCTCTTCTGACAAATCTTCCAAGCTTTTGCCCTCTTCCAAACTTTTGCCTTCTGATAAGGATAGTAGGGCAGTGGAGAGGACTGGCAAGAAAGTTTACACCGCTTCTACTTTGGCCTTTAGGGCTATTAATTATCAGACCCATCTGACCAGGTATGCTCTGGCCTTGATTGCTCAGGCTTATCAGGTTACTTCTGCCTTCCCTGATTCTGATGGCAAATCCTTTGCCTTATATTTTTCAGGTTCTGCTTCTCAAGTGGCTACCCATTCTCTTAAGTGTAGCTATGATGCTGCTGATGGCTCTTCTAGGGCTGCGGCTTTTGGGTCCATCATGAGGCATTATTCTTGACTATGTCTCCAGTGTCTACCTGAGGACATTAAAGCCAAGTTGTGGATGCTCCTTTGGATAATACACATCTTTTTGGGACTCCTGCTGCTGACATGTTAAAATCTCTTCAACAAAAAGGCAAAGCCTTGCAAGACCTTAAACATATTTTTGTCTCTCCTATCCCTAAGTTCCAAAAGAATTATCATTCTAGTAGGGCCTCTAAGGGCAGGAAGGGTGGAAGGCGGGCCCCCCTCTGCTAGGGCTCTCAGATTTCTGTGGGCCAGAAGCCTCCTTTATCTAATAAGCCTGCTTCTCTTTGACAATTTGCCCTCCCTTCTTTTAGACCAGGTTCCTTTGTCCCTTCAGCTCCCTCTTTGTCTTCCAAATTGGCATCTCATCATTTCAGACTTCATGGTATGGAAATCTCTCCTTCCTTTTTCAGGGATTCTTCAACCTCCTCTAGAACAACTTCCTCATTTCCCAGAGGTTATAGAGCCCCTGTTCCCCCTTCGCAAGTGAGAAGGGTTTTTTATTCCGGGATGTTCCTTGTTCATATATTGTATTTCTCCCAGCTCAACACCTTTCTCGAGATTCCCCTTTTCAGATGCTTACTCTTCAAATTCTGTTTCTATTTCATTACCCCAAGCTTTTCTGGTATCCTTGGATCTGAAAGATGCTTACTTTCCTATCCCTATTCCCCCTGTTTTCAGGAAGTTTTTTACATTTCTCTGTGTCTTCCTCTCATTTTCAGTCCCCTGCTCTGCTCTTTGGCCTCTCTGCTGCCCCAAGGGTATTCACAAAATGTCTAGCTCCTATGATTGCCTTCTGCAGGCTCCAAGTCATTCAGATTTTTGCTTATTTAGACAACCTGCTGCCTCAAGTGCCTTCTCCCAGTCAATTGTTACAGGATTTGCAGTATACCATCTCTCTTCTTCAAAATCTGGGGTTTATTGTCAACTTCCAAAAGTTTGTCCTGACTTCATCTCAGGATAATGTGTGTCTAGGATGCAGGATTCCGATGGTGCTAATGTTGGCCTCTTCTACGCCTCCAAAGGTATTGTCATTGACAGCTTCTTTCAGTCTCTTCTTCCTCCAACAGTCATGCCACCTAGGGAGTTTCTTCAGGCCCTGGTATTCATGGCCTCTTATCTTCCAATGCTTACTCTTCCCAAACTGCATATGTGGAAGCTTTAATGGTACTTCAAGCCAGTTTGGCTACAGCATCATCACCTTCTGAATTTCAGAGTACCTCATCTTCCCTGTCTCAAGAAAGGAATTTGAGTGGTGTGGTGGATTCAACAGTTCACTCTCAACACAGACAAGTCCTTTCAGCCTCCAGTCCCTTCTCAAGAGCTGTTCACTAATACCTCAGGCATGGGGTGGGGGACTTCTCTTGGTTGCCTGAAGGGTGTTTGGCTTCCCCATCAGTAGTCAGATCATATCAACATCAAAGAGATGAGAGCTTTGATTCTCGCCCTTCAGGCTTTTCATCCATGTTCTCTCCAGGCCCCTTGAAGGTGTACACAGACAACACTACAGTGATGTGGTATGTCAACAAGTGGGGGGAGTGGTACGAAATCTTACCTCCTCTGCTGGATAGTGTTTCAGGCCTTGGATGTGGCTCTCAGTTATCAGTTGACTCTTCAGGCAGTATACATTCCTTCAGAGCACAATCTAGTCGCAGGCAGACTCTCTGAGCAGGTCTGAAACACAAGCTCATGGATGGGTGCTTCACAGGGACATGTTTCTGGACATTGGCCACTGGTGGGGTATTCCTCGGGTCTATATTAGATGAACGAAAGTTCATCTTAGTGAATGCTCACATGAGCTAATATCCAGGTACTCGAAACTACAATTGTGGGGGGCTGCACCCTCCCCCCCGCTAAATATATATTTCAACTCCGAGATTGCACTACAATGAGGAAAGGGCAAATATTCCCATCTTCACTGTACCGCAATCTCACAATTGCGATTTCGAGTTCCGCAATATTCGCTCATGTGAGTGTTCGTTAAGATGAACGTTCGTTCGTCTAATATAGACCCTATTCCTCAGGTGGATCTTTTTGCCTCCTCTCTGAACAGGCAACTTTCTCTCTTCTATTCCAGAATGCCATGCCATCTGGCATGTAAGATGGATGCCCTTTCCTTTCCTTGGAAGGGGATGTTTCCTTATGCTTTCCCTCCTCTTCCTCTACCTCAAGAGTCCCGCAGAAGATTCAGCTGGACTCCTCAAAAATCTTGTTAGGGAATCCCTTTTGGTCAAGACAGCATTGGTTCCCCTCTCTTAATGCATCTGGCCTGGGGCAGTAATCACAAGTTACCTCATCAGCTGGATCTCCTCATACAGGAGAGGGGGTCTCTCATCCATTCCCACTTGTCCACTCTGCAACTGACATTGTGAGTGATAGGGTTTTGATCCCTTTCAGGCACCTCTTTTCTGAGGACATGCTCAGGATTTTACAGGAGGCAAGGAAACCCTCAACCAGAAAATCTTATATGTCCAAATGGAAAAGAATTTTGCTCTGGTGCCATTCTCATAACCAGGACCCTTTTTCAGTGGGGGTCCCACTGGTCCTCTCTTATTTGTGTGAGTTGCTCCTGTCTGGCTTTGCCTGTTCTTCTGTGAAGGCCCATTTGTCAGCATTTCTGCTTGTCTGCCCTTGAATCCTTCTTTGACTTCTCATTTTGAGGTCAAATAATTTCTTAAAGGAGTCCTGAATATTAGGCCTCCAAGAAAACATTCCTCCTCCTTGGGACCTTAATTTTGTTTTGGAAAAAGTGGCTCAGGCTACTTTTCAGCCTGCAGATTCTGCTTCTTTGCAACATTGTACCTGGAAGACTGTTGTATTGCTTGCTGACTTCTGTTCGGAGGGTTTCTGAGCTCTAGCCCCATATGGCCATTCCTTGTTTTTTTGGTTTGTCACAGGGACAGGGTGTCCTTTCATCCTAATCCTTCTTATATGACGAAGGTAGTAAATGAGTTGTCCTTGAATATGTTGATACAACTACCTTCCTTTTTCCCTTCTCCTCAGTCTTCTAGTGAGAGGGTCTACATGCCTTTGATTTGCACAGACAGCTCAGGTACTATTTGGATAAAACTAGGACTGTTCATAAGTCTGATCAGCTTTTTGTTTCCTTTCATCCCAGGTCTCTGGCTTTAGCTGTTACTAAGCAAACCATCTCCTCCTGGACATCTAAGGCCATTTCATTTGTTATTCTTTTCATGGCAAATCTCCCTCTCTACTTCTGTTACAGCTCATTCCATTAGGGCTGTTGCCTCTTTTGATCCTTTTTTTTCAAAGGGTTGGACAACAGTTACAGCCTTGAAGCTGCTACTTGGTCTACAGTGCATACCTGTACTAAGCATTATAAGTTGGATATGGTTTCTGGGGCTAGAACAGGTTTTGCTGAAACCATTTTAAGTGGGCTTGTTGAACGCTCTTCTCAGCCTTCCACCTCCCATTCTGTTTCTTGAGCTTTTTCAGTCTCCCATCTATGCAGAATACTGCAACAGTGATATAGAAGGACATAGTACAGTTGTATAAAATCTTATCATAATATTAGATGTCCTTCTCTTCACTGTTGCAGTATTCGGTCCCTCCCTCCAACCCCCTGTTTTTTGTTCTGCAGTTTTTCCTTCTGGATATGCATGAGCTCCTTTTTCCTGTGGCAACTGCTGTCTTCTGAGGCAATTTAGTTCTAGGTAGTTGTGTCTGTATGTCCCTTTTATGCTCTACTCTCTGTGTGGGGAGCATAAATGTGAAGTACGGCACATACAAGATCTTTTTTAGGCTTTTTCATACTGCCCTGGGTGGGACATCCGTTCTGTGTAGAATACTGCAACAGTGGAGAGAAGGACATCTACTGTAATAGTAGGATTTTACACAACTGCACTGTTTTAATGCTTGAAAATAGGTTTCTGTATACTTGGTCAAGTGCAAATAGGGTGAGTTTAAACTCATGAATTTCTACTCCACAAGTCTGAACGCCCCAATTGCTTAGTTTATATTTATACATCAGCTCATATGTTTCAAACCATATGGGCTCTTTATTTTTTTCTGCAGTTGTGTGATCATGGAGTTAGTGTAAATAACTAAGGGGGTCTGGGAGAGCCTAAGGAGTGAGGGTCGAGCCTCCTATATAAAAAACAAATTGTTATTGGTTTAGTCAAGTTATAGTTGTGACCACATTGTTTCTTCTAGCAAAACCTTCAGGGATTTTTTTTAATAAAACCTAGGTCAAGCATTATATTCTATAGTTTGTATATTTCAAGCAACTGAATGCAAATTCCTTCTAATATTGTCAGGTGTTTCCCTCATATATATTCTAAATGATTGGTGCACTTTTTTTATTTTAAATCTTTGCTGCTTTTGGGTTGTGGATGAAAAATGCACTTGCACTAATCTACCTACCCAGTTAACATATATTTAAATAAATAAATACAACAACCTATTGTATTTAACTTACTTAATTATCTTACCTACCCCCAACTACATATTGCCCATCAAATAATAATAAACCTAACATCCGTCTTTCATTACGAAACATTCTCAAAAACTACTCTCCATTTAGAAATTTCCACTCATACCACAAATGTGTCCTGATTGCCACCAAGACTCACAACAGTGCAAGTGATACTTTTTACTCAGCCTGTGTTAACAAGCAGTAGAACTCCATCCCACCTACCCTAAAGCAAGATGTCATTACTACAAGCTTTATGTACAACATAAAACACCTAACTTCCTCATGGCTATGTTCATGCTCCCATCCTAACTAAACTCATCCATCTTTCTCTTCCTTTCTCTTTCCTTACCAGCGTCTTTTACCACACTCAACTTTTTTTTTTTTTTTTGGCTCTACCTTCCTTACCTGACCGATCACCTTCAGTCCTCTCCTTTCCCTGGCTCTCTCTCTCTTTTTCTTCTCCTCATCTCCTTACTTATATGTTAACCGCTCCTTAGTTCTGTAAATTTTCTAGTAAACTTTTTCGGCCTGCATTGCTGTTTTGTCTCCTACTATTTGTCTCCAGCTGTAGTACAAATTTGTTCTTTGTGTCTGCACGTCATTAATTACTTTTACATCCCTGATTATAATAGGCAACTTCATTATGCTAATATGGCCAACTAAATGTATCTAAACAGTTTTACTTTATTGTTTAACATTACCAGCAAATGTATGTTATTTTTATTCATTGTATGGTTATACAGACCTTTTCTTCTCAGACCTCCTTTGAAAATGAGATATGATGCCTAATTGGACTTTCCAGGTAAATAAAGACAATCACTCAATAGGTCTCCTGTTTTGTAACACACTAATGATGCTGCTGATCATTAGCTAGCACAGTTAGTAGCACTATATGAGCTTCACTAAAGCAAACTGGACACAGACGTTTGAAGGAGTAAGTATTCACCTGCACAGAGCAGACACAAGATCAGGGTGATCCCTGCCACAGCAGATGCTGTGAAAAGCTGCAGGTATAACAAGGTAGTAGATGCATACATATCACTTTGACATTGGCTGGATTTATGCAAATGACTATGGCGTATTCATTTGCCGTCATTCAACAATATTCACACCGAGGTCCCAGATTATGCTTGTAGAATTGGAAGCACAGACCTCTGAACTTCTGTACTCTCACTGCATTTGTATGTGCTGGTGGATGATCCACTAGGGAACATCAGCATACCTCTTAACTGTCCAGATATTTGCCTCGTATTTTTAGTCAATTTCTCATAAAATTTGTGGCTTTCTGGCAAATCACTCAGATGATCTGAGGATTGAAGTCACTAAAGAATGACATGCATTTGAGTTTCAGACTTCAAATCCTTCCAAAAATGGATGTTAACACAAATCCTGTTACTCTAGCAACTTTCTAAGTTTATAAGAGCAATATTTAAAATCTGTCCCTATATTTAGGATTTGCTCAGATTTCTTGCACTAAGAGGTGAGAGGTATGAATATCAGCAAAAGTGATACTCCACAAAACAATTAAGATTGCCTTCTCTGCACTAATGGTTACAGAGAACTAGAAAATGTTAGAACAATAAAACTGCAATTCAGGAGCTGATACACTGCTAAAAACAATTGAATTTTTCATCGAATTAAAGAAGGTTTTGCTTTTAGTAGTATTTGAAGGCTGCCAGCCTAGCTAGATAGAATTTTGTAGATAATTCTATGTCATTGTAAATATTAATATAATCTACAAGCTTGTTTTTACAAATGTAAGAAAACTAAATGTAAGAAAGCGGTGTTATATTCTGAACTTCAAAAATGTAACCACAGTGCACCCTGCTGGAAGAAAGCTGTTAAGTAAAGAATTACAACTGTGTTTGATCTCAAGCTCGGAGACAGGATGTCAGGGCTGGAAAATTATTTCTATTGTTATTAAGACAGGGATACTTGCTAGATTTTACATGTAAAAGTGTCTTGTATTGCTGTGGCTTCCTAGCCAGGTGCAGCTTACTAAGAAATGTAAATTTTGAGTTTCTGTTAGCCTGTGAACTAAAAGATAAGTGATAAAAATGATGTAATGTGAAATGACTCAGCAGTACTGGGTGTTATCAATTTAAGACTTTCTCAGAGAGAAACGTAAAACAGCGGCAAGGCAAGAAGGATAAAATATAAAATCTTTACTGACACGAATATCCAAAGTGCTTTTCGTCAAGCCCAATGCCTGACTTCTTCAAAGGAAATGACATAACAGTCAACACACACATTAATATAGTTAAATAATTATTCAATTAACTAAAAGAGCAACCTGCTACAATAAACATTGATCTGCACTTAAACCAGACAAACAACTTTATAAGGTCATATAAATCCCTAATATTAATACTTAAACAGTGATGACAATATACAAAAAAGTATATAAACATAACACAAACTACTTTTGAGGAATTTTGTTATCTTTGAACATTTTTTAATTTTAGAAGACTGGCAATTGAACAGGTATCATTAATACCAGGATGGCAGTAAGAATATAATCTCACCTGCCATAGTAGCTCTGTTTCTTCTAACTTTAAAGGTCTAGGGCCTCCCCTTTGCTCCATCGGGGTATGATCAATTGCAGTAAATCTGAAACTATGTTCAGGATGTGTCGCCACATGTTTAGCTAGAGCATTCTCCATTTTAAGATTTTTAATAGCATATATATGTTCATATATGCGATCTCTCAGCCTTCTCACAGTTTTCCCAATGTAGAAGGCCGGACATAATTTGCATCTAGCCAAATATGTTACAAAGGATGAATTACAGTTTAATTTAAAACCTATTTTATATGTACAGTTCCTAATGGTGAAATGCGTACCCTCCTCTACATGTTTACAATAGTTACAATTCTGGCATTTATGCATACCACCATTCAACGCTGGTCGCGTTGCCTTTAATTCCAGAATGTTTTTCATGTTCCTTCCCCTCCTGTACACTACTCTAGGTTGAGATCCCACTTTCCTGTAAATACTTGGGTAAAGTTTAAACAATTCCCAGTTCTTAAAAATAATGTCCCTGCATAGCACACTATTTTGGTTAAAAGTGGTAATAAATGTAGATTTTGATAGCTCCTCATTCAGAGCCTCAAAAGATGTTTGATGTACTGAAGGTGTATTTACATCTCCAGATACATCAACATTAGAACCCACATCGCAATTCTCAATATAAAGATTACAAAGAGTGTCAGGTCCATCAATAGAGATAGTGTCTTCACCCATTATAAGATTCTCAAGGTTGTGATCAACAACTGGTAGTAATGGTACATATACTTTATGTTGTCTTTTTTCGACAACTTCCTGAATCAATTGATCAAGTAATTCAGCAGGGTATCCTCTTGCCATGAACATATTCCTTAGATTTAAACATTCATCATTGAAGTCATAATCCAATTAAATCATTCTCGCAGCCCGTACCAGCTGGCCCTTAACCACTGATCTTTTTTGTGAGAATGGGTGACAGCTGGTAAAGTGCAAGAAGGTATTGGAATATGTTTTCTTGCGATGGATTTTCGCAGTATAACAATTAAAGGTTAAATCTTTGTTCAACCACACATCTAAGTATGCAATATTTTCAGTGGAAAATGTGAATGTAAATTCTAAGAAATCTGTGCTTTGATTAAAATATTGTAACATCATGGCAACTTCACTTTCATTTATGTGCGCAAGTATAAAAATGTCGTCAAGGAATCGCGTGTATAATAAGAATCGTTCATAGTAAAGGTTATTATTTGAGAAAACATAATGTGACTCCCAGTAGGCCATGACCAAATTGGCTATGCTACCACCACATGGGGATCCCATAGCGACGCCTACTTTTTGTTTGTAGAAGTCATCTCTAAATGTGAAAAAATTATAAGTCAGCACCAAGTCTCCTAATGTTGTTACCAAATCCAGTTCACTATCTGGTGCGTTGTGTTTCCTCAACATAAAATTAACCCATTCCAAAGCTATGTCCTGGGGTATGCTACTATACAGATCCTTTACATCTATTGTGATAAAATTACTTTCTTTATTGAACGTAACCTTACTAAGTGTCTCCAAATATGACCACGAGTCCTTGCGTATCTGTCTTTCCTTGCGTACATATTTCTGCAAGATGGAATCAACAACCTTCGCACAAGTATATGTGGGTGATCCCCTGCTATCAACCAATAATCTTAACGGTGGATTATCGATGCTCTTATGTATTTTCGGGATACCAAAGACGCTTGAAAATTTAGGATAAGGTGTGGTCAAAAATTCATGCGTCTTCAAATCAATTTTGTTTTCTATAAAGAGGTCCTCAATGCTATCCTTGATAAGCTTATAAGCCCTATTAACCTCAGATCTAGAGCTATAATCATACCTGTCAGTATTCAAAACGTTGTACATCCGTTTCTCATAGTCACTGATGGTAAAGACCACCAGTCCTCCCCCCTTGTCGGGTTTACAAAACCTTAAGTTCTGGGTTCGAAGAAATTCAATAAATTCCATTTCCACCTTAGACATGTTGTTGGGGCCATAATTATGGAGCTTGTTGTTGGTCATATGCCTCAAATCTAATTCACAACACCTCTCAAATGTTTCCAAAACTGGGTGCAGTGGAGGATTAAATGTACTGGAAGTATGTATTTGCTTAGAACCACCAGTATCTACATAATCACCTAACAATATTTTAAAATTCAATTTCCTAACAAATAATTTTACATCTAAAATAGTGTTTACAATGTTGATAGATTTCGTTGGTACGAAACTGTACCCTTTTGAAAATAAAAAAAGCATGTCACTGTCAAATTTAACATCACTGAAGTTATACAAGTTGAAATCTCCTGACATATTTTTTACAATTTCAACAAGGGGTGAACAAGTACCATCCTCTATCATATTCAATTCTGAAAAATTGTTGTGAGTTTCCCCAACATCAATGTCATCAGTGTTTGATAAATCAGTATGTGCAACACTCCCATCATTGTCCAAAGTCACATCATATAAAGATGGCTTATCAATAACATAATCACAGGCTACTTGTTGTTCCCCCACCTCGGTGCAAATCTCTGCTGGTAAGGATTCTTGTTCTTGGGTCTGGCACCTAAAAAAGAAGAGGTAAACCCCTGATTCATATTATTAACGTTATTGCCCATGCGGTAATTACTACCACTCCTCAACCTCTGGCTCCATGGTGTGCTAGTAGATTCACTTGTGACGTTAAAATTGTCACAACGATCATCACCATTAGGCCTAGTGTCACTTGCTCGTGTATGTCCAGCATCACAAAATTGAGATGGTAGAGGGTCATTTTGGTTTGATGGACTGTTATTGGTGTTGAAGTAAAATAGCCCTTTCTTCCACACCTGACTGCTGGGCGGCTTAGGGTAAGCCGTCCCAGTCCTATAAGCCTCAGTGTCCCTACTTAATTTTTTCACTTTTTGTTGATGCAGTTTGGGCAAATGGTCATCTATACTGTCGAATGTCCGTTCGTATTCATACTTATATCTACTGAATTGAACATCAATAGATATAGAGTTATTAAGAGTAATCATGTATTGAGATAGTTCATCAATCCAACACGTATAATGCTTCACAAACAAGGCCAATAATTCTAGTCCTTGGTTGTTGAATAAATTTACTAATTCTGTGTGAAACACAGAATCAGCTTCTAGTCCAGTAGGATAAGGTGAGCGTCTCAGTCCTTTAGGTACAATTTTCCGCACCAGACGTTCGTTAAAATAAGCCACTTCAAGTTGCAGCTTTTTTAGTTTTAGTAAACACGCATCAAACACTTTCAGTTTTACAGAAATGCTCTCATTGTTTTGATCATTACTGTCATTCCCCATACATTCATGATCTGTGTTGTTAAAACCAGTCGTATTTGTGGTTTCCGACAGACAAAACTGATTGTTGAGCCACAATGGTTTAATAGCATTAGGTCTAATGTTATTATTATTACCTTTGTTTGTTGTTTGTCTCGGCGGGTTTTGTAGCTGGAAGGCATTAGGCATAGCCTGGAGTAGTTGAGGTGTCTGGATATTATCCGTTACACAGCGAACACTTGCGGGTTTCACAGCTTGATTAACAGATGAACAAATCTCACCTTCACCAAGATTAAACGTACCTCGTGTAGTTAATTCTCTGTTAGCATTAGTTGGTACAAGGGAAGGATTGTCAGGATAGCCGCTTAGTCGCTCCTGCAACGCAAAACCAGTCACATGATCTCCAACTGATACATTCTCATTTTCACAATTAGATGAGTCCAATCCAGTGTGTATTGCTTGAATTTGATTGTGTTCGGAAGGTACTATTAAAGTTTGATTATGTTCAAGTGCCGTAGTACCCACATTATTCCCTTCATGGTAGTGTTGCTGTTTCAGTAAGTCCACTATTTTGGTGTATGCCACTCGAAAATCACGATTTTCGCGGTTTTCAGCATCGATTTTATCCAATCTTAAATGCAGGCTCTCCAATTTCTTACTGATGTTGTCCAATGCATTACCGACGACTGGGTGTGCATCCACATCCAATGAGTCAACGGAAATGGCGTTAGGTGTACCAATTTTAAAAATAGCTGGTGTATCCTCCGGTATGAAAGAATCCAATTCGCTGATTTTACGAGAAGCCATAAATACTAAGAAAAACACACGGCAGACACGACCAATAAATACAAAAAACGTAAAACAGCGGCAAGGCAAGAAGGATAAAATATAAAATCTTTACTGACACGAATATCCAAAGCGCTTTTCGTCAAGCCCAATGCCTGACTTCTTCAAAGGAAATGACATAACAGTCAACATACACATTAGTATAGTTAAATAATTATTCAATTAACTAAAAGAGCAACCTGCTACAATAAACATTGATCTGCACTTAAACCAGACAAACAACTTTATAAGGTCATATAAATCCCTAATATTAATACTTAAACAGTGATGACAATATACAAAGAAGTATATAAACATAACACAAACTACTTTTGAGGAATTTTGTTATCTTTGAAGATTTTTTAATTTTAGAAGACTGGCAATTGAACAGGTATCATTAATACCAGGATGGCAGTAAGAATATAATCTCACCTGCCATAGTAGCTCTGTTTCTTCTAACTTTGAAGGTCTAGGGCCTCCCCTTTGCTCCATCGGGGTATGATCAATTGCAGTAAATCTGAAACTATGTTCAGGATGTGTCGCCACATGTTTAGCTAGAGCATTCTCCATTTTAAGATTTTTAATAGCATATATATGTTCATATATGCGATCTCTCAGCCTTCTCACAGTTTTCCCAATGTAGAAGGCCGGACATAATTTGCATCTAGCCAAATATGTTACATATGTTACAGGGTACGCATTTCACCATTAGGAACTGTACATATTAAATAGGTTTTAAATTAAACTGTAATTCATCCTTTGTAACATATTTGGCTAGATGCAAATTATGTCCGGCCTTCTACATTGGGAAAACTGTGAGAAGGTTGAGAGATCGCATATATGAACATATATATGCTATTAAAAATCTTAAAATGGAGAATGCTCTAGCTAAACATGTGGCGACACATCCTGAACATAGTTTCAGATTTACTGCAATTGATCATACCCCGATGGAGCAAAGGGGAGGCCCTAGACCTTTAAAGTTAGAAGAAACAGAGCTACTATGGCAGGTGAGATTATATTCTTACTGCCATCCTGGTATTAATGATACCTGTTCAATTGCCAGTCTTCTAAAATTAAAAAATCTTCAAAGATAACAAAATTCCTCAAAAGTAGTTTGTGTTATGTTTATATACTTCTTTGTATATTGTCATCACTGTTTAAGTATTAATATTAGGGATTTATATGACCTTATAAAGTTGTTTGTCTGGTTTAAGTGCAGATCAATGTTTATTGTAGCAGGTTGCTCTTTTAGTTAATTGAATAATTATTTAACTATATTAATGTGTATGTTGACTGTTATGTCATTTCCTTTGAAGAAGTCAGGCATTGGGCTTGACGAAAAGCACTTTGGATATTCGTGTCAGTAAAGATTTTATATTTTATCCTTCTTGCCTTGCCGCTGTTTTACGTTTTTTGTATTTATTGGTCGTGTCTGCCGTGTGTTTTTCTCAGAGAGAAAGCTTGAGCATTTTGTATTTTGTATGAACCTGAGCACATCAGCTCACCAGCACTTGCTTGCTCTGTATGCAATATTTAGAATTTAGGATTTCTCTTAGAGTTAGATAGGAATTTAGCCAGATTAGTTTTGCTGTTTTCTATATTTATGTCTGACTATCCAATAGTATTGTTTTAAAATATTTTCTTGTGAATCCTGAACTCTTGATTTGCACTGTGTTGAATTGATGAGATTTGTCTTGTGTTTTTATTATTTATTATTAAATATTTCAAACCTTTCAACTGTGGCTGTTTTGTGTAGAGATAATTTAAGCTCTAGATTACTTGCATGTATTTGGTGATACTGTCCAAGCCACTTCAATAGTCTTGCTGCTCAGTCACATTTACTATTTGGATAACAGTAATATTACATAGTGAAATTGGTCACTATTTGGGAAGGGCCTTATAGTAGCTGATATTAGTGGTTGGTGGCAGTGATTTCTACTTTATAGTTTGGGCAGAAAGGGGGCACAGCCGGGGAACCTGTGCCAGTCTTCCCCAGGAGTGTCTGTATGTTTGTATCAAATCTTAAAGTGTGTGCATGTGTCAGCTACTTGGGCAGAGACATGAAGCACTGGTTGGACAGAGAGGGTGCTGGAGGTTTTAGCTTGACCACTAGGCTGAGATCTGGACCCTATAGCTGTGCCAGTGGGGAGTCTTATTGGGGATCTGGAGAGAAAGGGAGAAACCAGCCCCAGACTGACTGTGATCTCTGTGTGCTCTTAAGGGAAATTGTACTTTACTGTGTGTGTACTTGTTATCCCCCCCAATGTGCACGCCCCTCACTGGTGCTAGTGGAGAGGATTGAGGGTCCTTGATTACTGGGCCAGTGCACAGGCATCATGCAGTGTATCAGCTCCTGAGTTGCAGTTTTGTTATTTAAAAGTGATACTCCATCAGAAAAACAACTTCAGCAATGTTACATTTGAGGGTACTGAGTAAGTGAAAGCAATAAAGTTTGTCGGGGACAGGGACAAGTTAAAAGAGAATGAATGGAGATCATTGAATGGCTACAGTATATCACACAAGGTCTTCAATGACATGTTTATGAATACATATTTTTAAGGGTGAGATGGTTGTGGCATAAATCAATGGGAATAACACTGACAGGAATGCTTCCAGTGTTAACTTATAGAGGTGGTTTTGGAAAATATTCAGTAAATTGCTATTTAGTGATTATGAGTGTATGGGAATGTTGTTTGGCTACTTTCTACAGTAAACAGTTTATGAGTGTACTGACATCTAAACTGGACTTTCTTTCTTTTCCTGCAAGTTACTCAAGCACATAATCTGGACAGAAAAGAAACATTTTGTAGGCATGCCATCAATGGGTATGCAAACAGTTGAAATGGACTTCCTTTCCCCTCCTTACTAGTTACTATTACCTATACAGGAGATAATTACAAGCAAGGAACACCAATTTCTCTGTCCACAACATTTCTGCTGTACATAGATAAACACATACACACCTGGGCAGTAGTAGCCATAGCCAAGTAGACTACCTACCCTTCAAAGTTCTTCATATTAATCAGTAATCAGTACATTAGGACCTACCAGCTCTCTGACTTGAGGCTCATAATAATGACATGGCTCTTCAGCTGGGACTTACTGCACCGGATATGTTTCCCATATGTTTGTTGTCACAAGCAGTAACAGCTCTGTTTTATACCATCCTCTCCTCCCAAATAATACATGACCCTGGGGTTACCTATGTTTATACAAACCAGCTTATTACATATACCTCAGCTGCCCTCCAGCAGAGTGATTTTTCACTAGATATAACTACTTTGCTATCAACCATACCTCTCAAACCTGATTTTGTTGAATGGTTGGAATTCAGAAATGATTACTCAGAGTGTGAAGCCTTACCACCAGTAGCTTCCCCCTCACTGTAACCTTTTTTGATTCATAGACTGTCTTACTGCTGTGATTTCCCAGTACTGGGAGAATCAGCATGGAAGGTGGTCTTGTGGCCATGGCAGATATTAATTAGGCAATCCGGAAGCACGACTAATGCTATTTATCCATGCGGTCTCCCACCTCATACCTCTTAACTGCAAATATTTTCAGAGAATGTCCAGATTTATGCCTCATATTTTTGTCTGTTTTTTTTTTATTGTGGTTTTCTGGCAAATCGTTGTCAAATCATTGAAGATTGATGTCAGAAAATAATAATAGACATTTGAGTTTGAGACTTCATACCCTTCAGAAAATTCATGCTAATACAATACCTGCTATTTTATTAAATTTTAAAAATTGTTCCTATTTTTGGTCCTTTGTCTCCCCCATTATTTATGGCTTTGTCCAGGTTTCTTCCTCTAAGAGGTTGAAAAGTATGCCCCCCACCCCGGAAATACTTGAGGCTAGCAATTTATGCTGCCAAGCTATTAAGGGAATCACCCATCTGCATAAATTAACATGGGTGGTGGGAAAAAGTAAAACATTCAAAAAATGGCAGTCACTCATTGACTCCAGTGGAAGAAGCTGTGTTGCAGGTTAAGTTGAAGGGAGATATGGGTGGTTTGATATGCTGCATGTGTGTGTGTTTGTACATATGTGCATGTGTCTGTCTCTGTCTATAAGAGTGTGAATGGAGCTGGATGAAAGTGTGTGTGTCTAGAGGGGCATGAATGGAGCCAGATGAAAGTGTCTGTCTGTCTCCTGGGTGGGCAAAGTAGAGGGGTTATTTAGGGAATTGAGTGTGTGTGTGTGTGTGTGTGTGTGTGTGTGTGTGTGTGTGTGTGTGTGTGTGTGTGTGTGTGTGTGTGTGTGTGTCCATTTCTGTCTGTGAACTGGTGAATGTGTCCATGAGTCAAACTGAATGTGTGAGTGGATATGTGTTTGCGGGAGTAGGAATATCTTCAAGTGTGTATGTGTGTGTGTGTGTGTGTGTGTGTGTGTGTGTCTGTGTGTGTCCATTTCTGTCTGTGAACTGGTGAATGTGTCCATGAGTCCAACTGAATGTGTGAGTGGATATGTGTTTGTGGGGGTAGGAATATCTTCAAGTGTGTATCTGTGTATCTTTGTGTGTGTGTGGACATGAATGTCTGAACGTGTGTACATGATTGTTGGAAGGTGTTTCTGAGAATGCGAAGATTGGGCTGCCCGTATAAACACAACCACCATCATAAGTCTGGCAGAGACAGCAATGAAAAAATATATTACTGAGATAATGATGTCTTCCTCATTACGGCCAAAGCTGCCTCTGAAATACATTTTGATTGTGTAAACTTCCCTACCTGCATCAGCAAATTTGCACATGTGGTAGGGATTTCTCTGCATGTCAGAGAAATTTGCTGATTTTACCTCGTATTTCTTGTCTAGTCTGTTCCTTATAAAATCTGCTGCTTTCTGGAAAATCCTTGAGGACTGCAGTCACTAAATGACAGACATTTCAGTCTCATACTTTTATATTCTTCTGAAAATGCATGCCAATGCAAAACCCGTTATTCTAACAATTTTGTATGTCTAGAATTGTGGTATTTAAAATGTGTGATTTGGGGTTTTTGTCCCCTATTTTATTTTTGGGTTTGTATCTGATTCCTGAGTTAAGATATTACCTCTTACTCTGACACCCTTGCATTTCTTTTTCCTCATCCTTCTTCTTCCTGCTAATCACCTTTTTCCTCTTACCAGACTTTGCAGCACTCCTCACCTCTCTGTTCATTCTCATAACTCTCTCACTATTTTAACTCTCTCTCATCCTCATGAGCCCAACTATATTTTCATACATATAGTCTTTTAAACACCTGTACCTAAGTTTTTGCACATTTTCTTGGTGTATAACGGTCTGATATCCTGACTTGACATCTTTGCTATGCAGTCTAAACATTTTATTTACAGTGATCCCCCTTGTTCAGTCCTTCATATATAAAGTTGTTGCACACTAATTCCCCCTCAGTCCTAACAGTCTTTCATTTTCCCTTGTCTATACTCCTGTCTCCCTTTTTTCATTATGTTCACATTTAGCCCTCTCTTTGAGTTACTAACTCTTTTCATACCTTTACATTTGTTACTAAGAAACTGTGGTCTAAAATGCTCTAGCAGCCATATAACTGGTCAGATCCTTCCATATAGTGGCACTGACTCTGTACATTCATTTGATAGCAAAAGACAATAAGCCTATCTTGTTTGACTTTTTAAATGCCTAACCATTTTGCATCCTTGCCATCTCTAACTTCCCCTTATTATTTTCCATGTATTGCAAGCTCTTTTGAATGCCTTTCTGGAGTCTCGCTTCACCAGCCTTTCTGGTAGTCCATTCTGTGAGTACACAATCCTATGTGTGAATAATAACTTTCAGATATCCAAGGGAGTAGTTAGTCTCTTTAATCCATTCTCTGCACCTTCTCCTTTTTATACTCACTAGAGATTTTTCCAATTATTCAAAAAAGATCCATGGTGTCTGTTATCTGACTACACTGAGGCATACCCAGCTCCACTTATTATGGAAGGTCTCCTTCTATTTGTCCTATTCTTGTGTTCATCTAATTCTGGCCCTCCACCTGTTAATCACCCTCCCAGCACGTTGCTTATTATACCATCTGAAACATTTATGAAGCTCCTGATTCTCTGAAACTGGCCTACGTTAAAGCTATAACTATCTGGAAAAATATTCACCTGTTACATTCCTACATTGCTGTCTCTTCCTTTATGGAGTAAATACTCTCATTTCTAAATTACAGTCATATCTCAGAATATTAGCATCCCTAACCTAAGGGATTACAACGGCTGGCTATGCTTCACATATAAAGGTGAGGGAGTATCCTCCCCTTCAGCAATGGTTTGATCCAACCATCCACTTCTACACATCAAGGCTGTCCCTTTGCTGAATGTAGCATTTAATAAGCACACGTTTGTCTACTGTCTACCTTTATAGTCCTCCTGACTCACCCAAACAAACTACTAATAACCTTGAAATGACCACAGCAAAACACAGCTGTTTATCAAGGTGAGTTAAATACAGACAGGTCTAGCTGCTCTGATTCTCTGTCTTTGTTTCACCTAGGTCACCATCACACCCACATACACAGAAATAGTCCTAGGCTGAAACAAAACTCTTGTGTGGATTCTTTATTCACCATCACAAACTCTTCTTTCCATGGGTTTACTAACAGATTCTTTTGGTGATCGTATCCATATGTTTGCTGTTTAGAAGTATAATAAGCCAGGCAGAATTCATCATTTTACTATAATGCATAATGCCCGAATCATAGTACTCAACCTTCTTTTTCCAATATGAAAAACACTAGCCCTCATAATGTGGAACAAATGGGTCAAAATATGGAACACATGCTAATAGCTTACTAACAACTTCAACTAAGAAGGTCATAGGATGGTTAAAATATGCTGGTTTTACTTATAAAAAAGATCTTTTAATGAATTAATATGATTCTTTTCTATTTACTATGGATATCAGTTAAAACAATCCACCTGCGGTGGTGGTGCTGCGGTAGCGTTGTCGCCTCACAGTAAGACGCTGTCCAGTTTGATTCTCAGCTAGAGCGTCTTCTGCGTGGAGACATGCGTGAATGGGCGTACCTTCGTTGAAGGTTGTGCGTCAGGGCTGGTAACTCAGCATGTAAAAATCAACTACCAATCATTAGCGGACCGGAGTTCTGCTGTGGCGACCCCTAACCGGGAAAAGCCGAAAGACACAACAACAACATCAGTTAAAACAATCCCAGCACTGAATGTGTGACAGACCCTTTCAATGTGGAACTTCGAGGAACATGAACTTTATAAGATTCCAAATTAAGTGCGTTCCTCAGAATGAGGTACACTTGAGAGGTATGGCCCAGATTCTAAATCCTAATTGTTTAGTAACATCGTTTGTCTACTCCATTAGCTTCATCTTTATGAAGTTGTATTTTACTTTAATAGCAACTTTTTATCAGCTTGAAAAAATAAACAAAACTGAGTGAAGCCTCCATGTGAAAGTCACCACCCACAAAGTGAAAGGTGTGAGCTATTTGCCATGTCATGCAGGTGGCAGATAAAAGCAGCATCAAATAGAATGAACAACTAGAATATGGCAAAAGTAACTGATTCTCATGATGTAAGACATCCCATCACTACTGGGGAAGGAGCAGAGCATTAGGTGGGAGGTTGAAAGCTCCTGCTAACTATACTTGGTATTACCTCTACACACAGAATTAATCCTAGATCTAAATTTCTCAACTGGCAGTGATATTTGTCTTGTCTAGTTGCCCTTTAGAAGAGACCCTGGGAAGGTAAGGGCACACCACTCACAACCCCCAACCTACCTACTGTACTATTGAAGCTTGTGCCAGCACATGACAGGGTCATCTGTAAGTGACTGCAAGTTGCAGGATGGAATACTCTAAGTGTGGCTTATTTGGTAACTGTTTGAAATGGGACCCGCATCAGTGAGTCCCGTAATATGGAGACTAATTGACAGAAAAAAATGGACTTGCATATACCAAGTCCAATATTGTCATTTCTCTGAATATTCCCTTTTCTCTGAAGTATGGCAATCTCTGAGTTGTTATATATAACTTTGGGGGTGAGGGAGCTTACCCTCCACATTGGGGGTGCAGGGAGGCTTGCCTCGCTACAAAAAGAAGTTTAAAAGAGAAGAGTGATGTCTGAGATTCACTCTTCTCCGGGATTTTCAGTGTTTTTTTTCCTATGTGTTGGCACCCAAAGTTATGAGTGCTGGCATTTCAGTAGGAATCCAGCTTATTTACATGCATATAACAGCTATTTAGAGCATTCAGCCTTCTTGGATATTGAGGGTGTGATGTTTGATAGGGTACCACCTACCAACTCTGCAGTACTGCCCATGGATGTGGTGTCTGATAGGGTACCACCTACTGACTCTATAGTACTGCCCATGGTTGTGGTGTTTGATAAGGTACCACCTACTAACTCTGTAGTACTGCCCTTGGGTGTGGTGTTCGATAGGGTACCACCTGCTGACTCTGTAGAACAGCCCATGGGTGTGATGTTTGATAGGGTACTATCTAATGACTCTGTAGTACTGCTCATGGGTGCGGTGTGTGATAGGGTACTACCTAATGACTCTGCAGTACTGCCCATGGGTGTGGTGTTTGATAGGGTAGTACCTAATGACTCTACAGTACTGCCCATGGGTGTGGTGTTTGATAGGGTAGTACCTAATGACTACAGTACTGCCCATGGGTGTAATGTTTGGTAGAATTCTACCTAATAACTCTATAGTACTGCCCATGAGTGCATTGGTGCGGTGTTTGACTGGGTATCACCTACTGACTTTGTAGTACTGCTCATGGGTGCGGTATGTGATAGGGTACCACCTATCGACTCTGCAGTACTGCCCATGGGTGTGGTGTTTCATAGGGTACTACCTAATGACTCTGTAGTACTGTCCATGGGTGTGATGTTTGATAGGGTACTACATAATGACTCTGCAGTACTGCCCATGGGTGTGGTGTTTGATAGGGTAGTACCTAATGACTCTACAGTACTGCCCATGGGTGTGGTGTTTGATAGGGCAGTACCTAATGACTCTACAGTACTGCCCATGGGTGTGATGTTTGGTAGAGTACTACCTAATGACTCTGTAGTACTGGCCATGGGTGTGGTGTTTGACATGGTACTACCTAATGACTCTGTAGTACTGCCCATGATGTGATGCTTGATAGGGTACCACCTACTGACTCTGTAGTACTGCCCCTGGGTGTGGTGTTTGATTAGACACCTCAGTGGCTTCCTGGACCCCATGCCTTTATACTACTGATGAAAACCAATGAACCTATCCCTCTCTAGACAGTCATAGCAGTGGCTGGACAGACCTGGAAAACCAAATATTTATAGTGAAGTCTTCCTGGGAATGCTTAACAGATGCTTTTTTGCAGAATGAGTTCATGTATCACCTCTGGAACAGTATCTCCTAAATACCAGGAGGAGGTTGGGAACATGGAATCCAAAGGGATCTGTCTGAACCTCAGTAGCTGAGATAGCAACATACAGCTGTGGCTGAAGGGTAACCAATGCTTGTCACTGCAGTAACCTTAGCACCAAAATAACATTATAAATGGAGGGGGGAGGCATTATATTAAAGGAAGAAACCTTCTGTGTAGTGCCAGCAGGGTGTTTTCAGATTTTACAGATATGTTTTAACACACTAGAATGGCAGTAGCTGTCACAATTAATGAAGCAATGGCTAGGTATGGGACAACACTGGAAAGGCCATGGAGGATAACTTTTGGATATCTTCCATTATGTTTTTGCAAATGATTTGGCAACTCAGGAAGGGGAGCTAGCAGAACATGGCCCTGGCTATTCTCAGCAATGGTGGAGAATAAGTAGATCTCAAATCAGGATGGTGTTGGGACACAGAAGGTACATTCTGATGACCTACTGAACCAAATGACATACCTTCCAATGAAAAGGCAGTACCAGAAACAAATTAGATATTGTGTCCTTCAATCTAGATAAGGATACTGTGATAGTTAAACAGTTCTGTGATAGCAAAGCTGTGGATACAGCTGAGATCTGACAAGAAATGCTGAAGTATTTCTGGAGTACTGTGGTTAACTTTCTTTTTCAGTGCTGTATGAAAGACAAGAAACAATACCTCTTGACTGGCTAACTGTAGTGATGGTCTGAATTTTCAGAAAGAGGGACAGGAGATGTGTTCCTGCTACAGAGTTTATCAGAATCACACTCTTCGGTCCTTTGACAGGGTTCTCAAAACAACACATTTTCTGATGGCTGAGCCTTTGATTCAAGAGAAAAAAATGAAAATTCCTTCCTAGTTATGGAAATGGTGATCAGTTCTTTGTCTTTGAATGGGCATTATAGGGATTTGAGGAGTTTGCCTGTGTGGTTTACATGTGCTTTGTGGACCTGGGGAAGACATATGTCCATTTACCTTGGAATGTCTTGTACGAAGTACACAACCGAGCGGGATCTACGGATCACTGCTGCATGTCATCCTAACACTGGATATTTTTGGAGTGCAATTTGTGTTGGCATTCTTGGAGGTAAGTTGAAAAGATGTGCTGCTTCTCTGGGCTGACAGCATCAGTTTAAGTGATTTGGACACATAGGAAGGATGGGGTGTCTCCTGAAGGGGGTAAACCAGTGATGGTTCATTAATGGGAGGTCCTTGGGAAGACTTAGGACATGCCGTAGAGATAATGTGCTTCATCTTGTTTTGGAATGCCTGGGGGACCCACAGGATGATCTAGGAATCATTGCTTGGAAGAAGTAAGCCTAATCTACCCTCCGTAGTTACTACCATCATGATCATCTCCAGAACAAGCTTGGAGAATGGGAGGATGGATGAACGGATGGACAGTTTTATGAATGTTCTAAATCTCCTTGCAGCTGTGCAGAATAGGTGTACTACAGCTCATACTTCATACTTCTGTGGATTATTCCTCCCATCATAAAAATTATGCTGAAATGCTCTAGGATTGTGAGTTTGTTATAGAAGGACTACAGCCTGCAACAGCTTTCTTTCATTTCAGGTAGGAGGAAGGTGCTTATGCTGTATCAGGAATATATAATACAGGTTAAACAACCCCTGTACAAAGGAGGGCATTCACAGCATAAGTAGGCAAATTACATTGTATATGCATCATCATTTGCCCATCTCTGGCATATAGGGAAGATTTCATAGGAAACCATGTTACCAGTAGAGCATATCAGTGTTACACAGACTTACAGGGATTGGATTTTAGGGAACAGTCAGTAAATCTAGCCCTGGAGTGAAATGGAATATTGAAGATAGAAGTGAATAATAGTGCCTGTAAAAGTGAAGCTACCTCTCATAATGGCGAAGCAGAAACATATGGAACAGAGACACAAAAAGAAAATTATTAAGCACAATGACTGGAATTATTTATAGTGAAATAGATTGTTAAATTAAGGTATTTTAATTGACTGCCTTGCAGAATTATTTAAATCCTATTGGACTGTCCATATTTTGGGAAAGGGTGCTCTATTTTTGAGGGAAGTTTCAGACATTCTTAGTATCCTTTTGTTTCAAACTATGTTTTGTATGTTTCTATCCCATAATGCACATTCTTGAAGGGCAGTTTCCAGCTGATAACTTAATCCATTTTGTGTACATCTCTCTAGGCATGTTTATTTTATTTCTAATAGCTTTCTAAACATTTGCACTGTATCTCTATATTACTGGGCAGGCAAATTGCAGTAAGTCCATCTTTCACCTTTCTTCCTATAAATTTGAAGAAACAACACAGCAGGGCAAACAACATATGAAACATACTTTATTCCTAAGGTAAGACCAATCTCTCAGTATGTCAGTTTCCAATCTCCCACATGGGGAAGGCAGCACAGAAGACTGCTGCCATCTGATTTCATGGCAGCAAACCCAATCCTTCCATGAAAAAAACAGAAAAACTAGAAGCAGCATTGCTACCTGATAGGACCATACTGATATAAGCTCCAGGAAGTCTCTCTCTCTCTCTCTCTGAGCCAGTGAGAGAAAGAGAGGCTTCCTGGAGCTCAAAATCAATGCTAAAGAAAAAGCGTGACACAGAGCAGCAGCCAAATGGAGCAAGTAATCATTTTTTTTTAATGGCCAGGTTAGGCTCAGCCCTCAAGACAGTAGTGGGCCCTAGGCAGCTGCCTAAGTTGTCTTTTGCTACATCTTGCCCAGATGTCTAATATTTCCTGAGAATTGTCCATCTAGGATTCTATCAGTCTCATCAGTTGATTCCACATATTGCCTGCTTTCATTGTTGACAGTTGTACTTCCAGCTTTTTTCTTATCTACTCATTGCTTCTGTTAGCAACTCCAGGAATTAAAGTCAACCCATTCTATGTCTCATTGATTAGTAAACAAAACCTGCAAAATTTTAAATGTCTGTGATGCAATAATAACCACTTAGTCTTGGACTGACTGTGGAACATCTCTGGATGTCAAAACATCTGAATGTTGATATTCAGCTGAATGTTGCCATTGTTTTTATCAAACATAATTTGAAGGAAGGTCATCACCAGCTGAAGTAACTTCCTGAAAGCAGAAGCATAATAACACTTCCACTCATGTAGGACTAAGAAGATAAAAAGGTTAATTCTGTGGAGTAAGTCCAGCTGTAGGACTTTTCCAGCATGGAGTATATCAGCTTATTCATGGCATTCTGAATATTAAAACCACCAGTAATGGCACTACCATACAAGATAAAAAACATAAGGATTCTTTAAGACAACTTCTAGAAACAATCAAAGAAACATATCTGGCATTATTTTTTAAATAAAGAAACCTCTGAGAATAACAGATCATGTCTTTACGTTTATTGTTTTATATTTTTAAGTAATGATATAGATCCAAATATGTTTAAGTCATTATATGACATGCTATCAACCAGCAATGCAAAAGAATTAAGAAGTTTGCTAGTCATAGAAAATAACAGTTAAATGAGTATTAGAGTTCATTATATCACTTCACCTTTCAGGGACTCAGAGAAAGACTCATCATTTACATGGACAGACATACATCTAAATCCAGTTGAATAGCTGAAACAAAGCTCAGCTCAAATTACAGTATGTCATATTTTAGCCTGAATAAAAGTTTTGAAAAGTTTGATGCTTGTCCAGTACATCTAGTAACCATTGTTAAACAGATGCAGACTAACAGAAAGTGAGAACACATGCCAACAGATCATGGAGTGATGTACAAGGGAGATATTCTGAAACAAAGAGCAGAGAAAAGGGCTCTCCTTATAATCTGGGCTTGTGAATGTTGTATATATACTTATTTGGAAAATAGATACAAGGTACCTGAAACAACATTTTATTTTTAGGTGCTTTTTGCCCCAAAGCCTGCTGACCATTAAGCCTTCTCCTACTGGACTCAAGCCCTTTTCCCTAGTGGTGTGGGTCTGCCCAGAAACATCAGGCTGAAATCTATCTGGACGAGCAGTAATTCATGGCCTCACCAGCATCCCAGCTATGACGGCATTTTTTTTCTTTATTAGCCTAATCATTCCTTTGAGTGGTTGGGTGGGGGGCATGTGATCTATATCACAGCAGTGGCCATTATGCCATCCCCTTATTGCCAGTGCATGCTTCTGAGCATTTGCTCAGTGAAGGGTACTACCTGTTGGTGATTTAGCGCCCCATGCATCTGTTTCCAGGTCACATGCCCCACCTTCCTACACAAAAGGATTGCTATAACGTGTGGTTAGCTCTGCTTTCTGCCTCCCAGGCAGGGCACACTCACCCCCCCCTGTCAACTCTTCAAGCTCCTGAGCTAATTGAATAAAGGTTGAATGAGCCATCACCAGGGTGTTATTCCTTTCCATGCCACTAGTGCTGGTCACTTGAAAGAATGTTTAATAATACAAAGGGTTGAAAGGCTGGCTATATCAAATGAAAGTTTTACATGAAACATGGAAAAAGAACACAGCTAAATATGTCTTGAAATATCCCATGAACACAAGAAATTAAGGAGGAGGTGGAGAGAAATGAAAAATGTGGAAGAAGGCTGTTAATCAAACATCAGATCTTGAAGTACCAAATATTCAAAGAAATAGAACAAGAAGCCAAAAAGAACAGTGGTTCAACAGATAAAACACATTTATTTTACAGACAAAACAGGCTACAAGAAAAACACTGCACATTTATGAAAACGTGAAAGAAAAGGAAAAGCAAAGATAATATCAAACTTTCTGTAAGTTGTGGCTATCTGTTACAGCGGTTATGAAAAATAACTGCACATAATTTTTACAGTGTATTTTGCACTCCCACCCTCCCCAAGCTGAGCTCCTTTTGTTCATCAGGTCTACCAAACCTGAATTTCTCCCCAGACTATCTTATGAGATCAGTGTAACCTGGGATAGTGTCACATTGCTACTGAAGTAGTGTTTCTCCCTTAAGGCATAATCTCTCTCCTAAACATAAACATAATTTTCAACAGGTTAGCATGCAATGGGTGCAGTTGCATAATGTCCACACCTCCACATGTGACTCAGACATTAACTTGCCTCATTTTAGACAGCAATCCCCATTCATCCCCAGTCTCCACCAGGAATCAACCATGGGGGCATTCCTAAAGACATGTCTCTTTCCCCATGATGGGTGAGTTGATGGAAGCTACTGGTATCCACCTACCCTGCCTGTTTACTCCAGAGCTAGTGCTACTAATTGAACTTAGGCTGTTTGGGTCAAAGTCAATAGTTGGCTTTAGGGACCAGCAAAGCATGCAGTCACTAGGGTTCCCTCGGTCCTGGAGGCCACCAACCACAGCAAGTTGTCTTATTTTGATATTTTGTTATTTTGCTAAATGTTTGTCAAACCAACAAAAACTACTACAGTAATATGGTGTACTTAGTAAACTGGGTGAATAATGATAACTATTTGGAGGAAGAATCCTAAAGATTGGCACCTCTTCTTTTCCTTTAAAATTCTAGATAATTCTGTAGTAACATTGTTTTCTCACATAGCAAGCATCATAACTTTATTAAATGTTTTACCATTGACATAGTTCCCTTGACTTAGTTAAATTTTGCTGGTGGACATTCTCTCCACCAAAACTGACATCATAGCTGGCTTTAGGCACCCACGATACCTATCACTCTGGATGGCTCCCACATCATCCTTGACTATGTAGAGGCCCCACGAAAGCTGCTGCTGCTGGTTGCAGGATAATGAGGAGAAAAAAAAACTGTTCATTCCCAGATTGCCCTGTTGGGATAAAGCCAAGCGAGGTAAGTGCTAGAGATTGGCAGCCTAGTGTAACTGATCTCAGTGCGTTCCTGAGATTTTAGAAAGAACAGATTCTCAAAGTCTTCAGGGATGGTTTTCTATTTGAAGGACTTTCATAAATACTACAACTCTCAGCTTATTTGGTTAATAATTCTGAGCAAAGCCAGCAAGAACAGAAGAATAAAGGATCAAAGTCAGAAACACTTTTTAAATATTACTTTGATTTACATGAGAAGTTAATAGAATAACCTGTTTTGCATGAATATGCATGTTTTGGACAATAGGAAATATGAAACTCCAATTTCTGGCATTATTAACTGTCTGCAATCCTGAATGATTTACTAGCAATGTTTACAAGGGACAGGGAAAAAATATGAGGTAAAATCTGGAATATTCTGTCAAGTTAAGGACAGTGATAAGTATGCATTACTCCTGATAATTGTTAAACAACAGCCACTAATCTGGTGTGGCAGTACTAATGTTGCCCAATGTACTGCTATCTGCTGAAATCAGTATAAAAACTAGTATTGCTTTGGCTTATGATTATGTGTGTGTGTGTGTGTGTGTGTGTGTGTGTGTGTGTGTGTGTGTAGGGGGCTGCAATATAAGCATAACAAGATGGCCTATATTTTTTTTCACTATCATAAACATTATTGGCACTGCCATTATGCTTTTGTATGGGGAGCATTTTTACAGGGCATTTAAGAGTAACAAGTTGACCATAATTTCTTTCACTTGCCATCACAAACATAGACCTTGCACATGATAGAGCTAGACTCATATGTTGATACTAGGCTAACAACCACTAGGGCCCTTACAAGCCTAGCCTCATGCCCCAAACCATGTGGTATTATATGCGGGCATGTTAGTAAACAGGTAGCTAAGAATTTGCACCCTGGGTGTTAGTCAGGGATAATACTTTTCTTATTGAGGGCCTGTGTCCATAAGGGACATGGGGGTCAGTCCAGAGGTAGATTTAAAACTTCTCATTCAATTGTCAAGGTTTTGTTTGAAGTGGGTCAGGAATGAGCTCTGTTTTACAAGGATGGGCAGCCTATTCCATTCAGCGACGTTCCTCTGGGACACATATCTGTCTCTCGAGCACATTCTGTTTATGTCACAAATGAAGTTGAGATCTCTGAAATTAGTGTGCTGTTTGTTTTGTGTATGTGCAACAGAGCCATCATGGCTGGGGCTGCGTAAGCCCTGTAAGCCAAGCAAAAATCCCCTATCTTCAGCCTGTAGGAGACTGAATATAGAGACAGAGACAGAGCCTTTAGGTGATCAGTGTAGGATAGGGTATTCGTGTCCTGAATTTTGCTAGAAGAAAACTTTGTGGGCATTCCAACTGTTGCAAGTGTCTGGTTAGATACATGCCAAAAAGAACATTGTATTCAGTGATAGGTCTGATAAGGACAAAGTAGAGTGGTACTATAACTTTCTTGGACCTGGAATCCATACCCTTACCTATAATTTTGGGAATATATAATTATTTTATTATTATCTTAGCTATATTTTGGTCAAAGGACAGCTTGCTGTCTGCATAGGTTCTCAGACATATGGTCATTTTATTGATGGACAGCTTCTCAAAGGGCAGTATAATGCATTTTTTGTCATTTAGTTTTAGGCCATAGCTTTTCCAGCAGTCATTTCTCTGTGTTAGACCCAATAAAAAGCTGTTTGTGTCTTGGGGGAATCTAAAGGGCGTAGTATTCTCATCCTAGGGGGTGGTGAAAGCCACACACACTCTGGCTAGGCTTATAAATGCCCTAGGGCAGATAGCCTAGTACGAACCTATGAATCTATGAACCTATAATAGCTCCCAATTTACAGTCACTTGTAAACTTGGTGAGCCAGAGCCCTTTAATGTTAGACTTGACTTCCAAGAATTAGATACCAAACAGTAGTGGGCCCAGCACAGAGTCCTGGGGTACTCTACTGGTAACAGGCCTCTTAATGGAGAAAGTCTAACTAATCCTGACTTCTTAAGTCCTGTTTGTGAGCCTGCCAGCAATCCAATGAGTTATGTAAGGGTTTATGCCTAGCTCAGAGAGCTTGTCAGCAAAGCCCGAGTGGGGTAGTGTATCAAATGCCTTAGCCAGGTCAAGATATGTAGTGTACACTGTTTTACCCTTATACATTGCCCTTGTGTGACCCTCTCAAAGAAATCTACCAGGTTAAATCAGCATGACCTTCCTTTAACAAAGTCAAATTGGGATGGCAAGGTTACCAATGTCTTTATTTATCATTTCTATGATAATTCATTCCATGACTTTGCATGTTAAGCTTGTTAGAGTGATGGGTCTGTAGTTTCCTGGTTCAGTTAATGGTCTGCCCTTGTGAAGGGAAATGACTGTTGCAGTCCTCCATTCACTTGGAACATAACCAGTTTCAAGG
The DNA here is from genome assembly GCF_019279795.1 of Protopterus annectens. Lineage (NCBI taxonomy): Eukaryota > Metazoa > Chordata > Ceratodontiformes > Protopteridae > Protopterus > Protopterus annectens. The sequence continues at coordinate 235,465,978 of NC_056728.1, read as the reverse complement.
CTGTAATTAAAGAGTGTTTCAAGCGGTCCTGATAGATCATGTTTTAGACTGTTCAGGAGGCAACCAGAGATGTTGTTGGGACTCATGAAGGCAGTGTTCTTAGCTTTAGTGAGTGCTGCCAGCACCTGGTCCCTGCTGATAGCTGGGGGAAGTATAGTGGAGTGGATTTCACCTGATGAAACTGAGAGGGGGGGAGTGGGGGGTGACGTTATCAGTCAGTAGATTTGCTTTGTCACCCTGATTGCTGTAGGTGGTACTGTTCACCACACTGTTGTGAGTTCTGAACGTAGATAAAGAAGGCCTTCTGATTGCCCTTAGCTTCCAAGGCTATCCTGACCTCATAGTTAGCCTTGTTGGACTTAATCAGACATCTAAGTTTCTTGTTTAGTTGTACAAGAGAACACTTGTCTTTAATGGAGTTGCTTTTCATGATTTTTGCCATGTTTTTTTTTTTTATTTTATTATATACCCTGTTTAGGTAAGGATTCCACCAGTGGGGTTTGTTTTGGATTTATTTCTGGTAGGTATGGCAGCCTCTATGCAGCCATTCACACGTTTGCATTGTGACTCTGTGAATAATTCTGTATAGGTAGGTGAGATCTCAGGGTTGGGGGCAGCCTTGAATTTTGATGAACTGTCACTTAATACAATGTAGTTTGCCTTTCAATAGTCCCTAAATGTTACTGGTTTTGATGAATTTTCTGGGTTGATTTTTACTTCAAACGAGACAGCTTTGTGAACCAACCTCACTAATGAGGACATAACATGGGGTGAGGGCAATGCTCTCCCATGTTGGTGAGTACCAGATCCAGTATGTTTGGTCTTCTGGTTGGAGCTTGCACTATCTGTTCCAGGGTGTTTGTGTTAATAAAGTACTGGAAACATTGTGCCTGTGAGTTTCAGACAGTGCATATTCCCAGTCTGTAGAAGGGTTGTTAATGTCACCCATGAACAGGGTGTTTGCTTGGATGGTGAGTGTCTCTAGAAGGTTTAGATAAGAGTTGTAAGACTCTAGGGGCACAGATTGCAGATTTTGGCTTCAGATAGGCAACTAACCATTATCTTCTTCTTTTTCAATGTGGTGAGTGGGGCATCTGAGTATTAGGTGAATTGTATGCTTGGCTTATGGGCTTTGCACTTGGGGGACCATTAGGTGTAGGCTTATGTGAGATGCTTGGTGTTGCTTTTGGTGTATGCTTTAGTGATTGCTGAGGAACAGTGCTGCCATTAGTTGGCTTTGGAAGTCTTCCAGATTTGGGAAGTTTCCTTGTAAGTGCCTTGGGATAAGACAATCTGTGTGTGTGTGTGCGTGTGTGTGTGTGTGTGTGTGTGTGTGTGTGTGTGTGTGTGTGTGTGTGTGTGTGTGTGTGTGTGTGTGTGTGTCTGTGTGTGTGTGTGTGTGTGTGCGTGTGTGTGTATTCCTAACAACCTCATATGTATGTGAGATTTTTGCCTCCAAGGAAGTTGTGTATTTACATCCTTGCACATTGTGCTCATTTCTTTAATGATTAACTGGTTGTCTGAGAACATGAGACAACTGCTGCATTGCCTTAGGATACCCAAAATCTACCAAGATGGCCAAAGAGACATTTGGAAATTGCAAATCCATGTTGTCTGGTTCAATAGTAGGATTGGTTCGTTAGGATTAACAGGAGTCTCCAAGGATACTTTTTTCAGGTTAAGGACATTATGTTATATAAGGCTAGGATATGGTCATGCTATTCGATGCACATGATAGCTGCTCAAAGATTATTTCTGCACAATGCCGCACTGTTTAACAGGTTTTGGATTTAACCCTTACTTTACAGGTACATGTTATTGTCTAGGCATTTGCAACTAACAGGGCACTGCTAACTGCTGTGGTCCAGTCAGTAGCTGTGCGCAGAGAAAAAAAAAAGCTTGAAAACTGTCTCCTGTGCCCTATAGTCAATAAATAACTCTTTGAGCTTTCTGCAGTGCTTCCCAGCTCAGAGACCAGGTGAACACCTTCTGCCACAAATTGTCTGATCATGAAATTTCTAAATGTAAAAGCACAACAAAAGCAGCTCTTAAGTGCAGATTAAACAAACAAACTTCTGCAAAAATCTGGAGGCACACAGACTAGAAAAGCCAACAGACAAATGACTATTTTTGCCACAAAGTTAAATACGTGCTTTAAAAATTCTCAAAAGCAGCAGTGATCAGTGTATAATGCAAATAAAAGTGCAGCTAATCAAGAAAATATGTTTAGTTTGGATGGCTCTAGATACGGTTAAAGCACTGGAAAAGCATTGTATAGTCCTCTATAAGTGAACTTTGCTGGTAGTTTTATAGAAAGAGGAGGTGTGTAAAAGCAACTTTTCATTGCCAAAGTGTCATGGTGAGTAGCATTGACATTTCCAGTACTTTGCTTTGATGACTTCTTGGCTGTGGCTTTTTCTATGTGGCATCTGCATGCCCTTCTTTTTTTCATAAACACCTTTATTAAATTATCACTTATTATGACACCAACAAACATACATTAACAGAAATGAAAACAGGTCATTTTAACATTTTTCCATTTAAGTAAAATATACATCACATATATTTTCTTTGCTACTATCATCAGTCCAACATTGCAAAAAATGTATGAATTCCTGCCTTCCCATAACATCACTCCTCCTCCAGAACATTATTCTGCATATACTGTTCCCACACTTTCCATTTATTTGTATGTCCTCCCATTTTCTAAAGATCCCTCTTCCAGTTCCTTTAACTTGCACCGCAAATACAGCTGGTTTAGACTTTAATTTCCATTTTCAAGCAATTGCTTTTTAGGCAGCCAACATAATTAAACTTAATAAGGCCTTACTATGTTAAAGCACTTCAGAACTTGTATCCCAACTTCAAAAAAAGAATTTCATTACTTACAGCCACTTGCTCACCAAATACTTCTGACAGAGTACTCAGTAGGGAGTTTTTAAAATCTGCCAACTCATTACAATCCTAAAACATATGTTCCCAGTTACCTCTTTCTTTTCCATCATACCTCCATCATTTGCTATCTACCTAAGGGAAAATTCTTTGAGTCTGTTTGGGGTGTAAAAATACCCATGCAAACACTTCCAAGCAAAGACCCATAACCTTCTAGACTTGGCTGCATACTTGGGTGGCCATAAAAAGTGTATCCCTGGGATTCATGAAGCTCGGCGCAAGGCCGGCGTTAGGCTTGTGCCGACCGTGTGGCGTGAAAATGGCGCTGTAGTGCCAAATGCATATTAATGAAGGCGTGCTGCCGCCACAGCCACGTGCAGAGGAAAGGAGCACAAGTGCATAGGGCGCATCAAAGTGCCGCATGGAGGCGTGGAAATGTCAGCTGTCGACGTGCAACCTAAAATGCTTGCATATAACAATTTGCAAGCAATAGTAATCACATCTGTCAGTGTCCGTGGATACTAAAACGTATGCAAAGCATGCAAGACAGTTCCTGCAAACACAAAATGAAGAAGCAAACACAAATGCACGGTAGGGAATAACGGGTCCCTATCCCGCGAACAAATGACATTGAAAACCGTGTGCCCGTAGTCCAACGCAGTGTAGATAGTTATGCCAAATGGAAGTGAAATGCATCATATGTTAGCGTGCCGCCAATAGGTACGTCCAGCCCAATGGTCAGGGTCACCAGCTGACCCATATCGTGAGGGAGGGTACCCAGTTGGGCAGATGTGTCCATAACAAAAAACACAATAAATGTACATATCTAGCGACCGTATGACCGAATTATATCCCACAACGCATGTAATAATCACATACAATAGGTATGTCCGTATATCACATACCAAATGTGACAGGAAATAGAATAAGCATGTAAACGAAACAGAAGGAGCATATAAACTGCTACAACAATAAGACAACATGTAGGCTGAAAGGAACAGTATTATCCATACCATTGACTGTGGGTACGTGTTGTCCAGTACATTCGGATATGTGTCCGGAATATATCCTATCCTGGACATAGGAAAAGGTGGCATCCTACCAATGATTAGAACCGTCAGCCAAAATCCGCATATCAGCGGTCCAAGCCGAACTTGTCAGGATGTGTCACAGTTGAACGGGTATTACCT